>NC_041389.1:319310488-319378691 GCF_002162155.2 Triticum dicoccoides | reverse complement strand
GCTAAATATTTAACGGTTTAAAAGCAAGTAAAAAATATGAAATAAATAGGGGAGCCTAACTCTAATATAATAAGATGATCCAGCGGTGTGATTGTAAAAATATGCATTTATGTGTCCTCAGCGAAAAAAACAAGCATTTCAGCTCACTGCAGGATCAATATATATTGAAACATTTGTTCTTTTTGTGCAGGACACATGTAGTCATATTTTTTTAATCCATCCGTTGGATCATGTTGTATTATAGGTGTGTTGGTTCAGGATTTTTTTCAGGATTTTTGAGAACTTCTACACCGTCGAAAAGCATAACTAGTTCTGTGGCAAGCTATTGTAGAAAATCCTACTCATATATAGGTATATATATATATAGATAGATAGGCAATGAAGAACACCAGACGGAAAGACTGAGGAAATTACAAAGTTGAAGAATTTAAAAATTGAAGAAATTGCAAAAAATGAGGAAAAACTCGAATTTCAAGATTTTCAACTTTGGTTGGTGGCGTAACCCACCGTATAAGAATGATGATTTCAGATACCGCGTACTTCATTGATTGAAGAAAAACATTACTTCGTGTGTTGCACATCTAAGTCATCAATTTTGCATACATGTTAGGATGTGTGTCCTTTCAAAGGACATTCGAAGATTCTAAGATATTTAGCTCACGCCGCAACTTGCTAAATCTCTTCTCATCCAAGGGCTTTGTGAAGATATCTGCCAGCTGATCTTCAGTCTTCACGTGGTCGATGGAGATGTCGCCCTTCAACACATGATCATGAAGAAAATGATGACAAATCTGGATGTGCTTTTGTCTTCGAGTGTTGAACTGGGTTGTGAGCAATCTTGATGGCACTCTTGTTGTCGCAGTAGAGTGGCACATTCTTCACATTGATGCCATAGTCCTTGAGGGCTTCCTTCATCCATAGCAATTGAGCGCAGCAAGAACCAGTAGCAATGTACTCAGCTTCAGTAGTAGAGAGTGGTACGCAGTTCTGTTTCTTCGAGGACCAACATACCAAGGATCGTCCAAGAAATGACATGTGCCTGATGTTGACTTGCGATCCACCCGATGTCGCGGGAAACCACGACCACCTATGGGACCAAAGGTCCCTTGCTGGTTTGCCAGGGGGGATGTTGCGTTGCACAAAGAGCAGAGGAGCGTGGGGCAGCACAGCAGGGACCACATGAGCAATTTTACCCAGGTTTGGGCCGCCGCGAGGCGTAAAACCCTACTCCTACTTTGGTGGATTAATGGTGGAAGAATGATGGTGGAGCGTAGTACACTTGCCCGGCAGGGGCGGCAGTGGCTACGTGTGTATAGGTGTCTAGTTCTCCAGCCTCGCGAGCCGAACCAACCCCTTCTACGGTTGCCATGGGCCTCCTTTTATAGGTTAAGGGGTCACCACAATGGCAAATCACTCATTATACACGGATAAGATAGCAAACAGTGCTATCATACCTAACTCTACAGGCTGACAGAGCACATTAAATGCACCGCTCAATACCACGTCGTTGCTCGCCCGGCAAGCCTTGCCGGGCTTATCCTGCCAGCTCCACGCCTGCTTGTTCGACACGACGTGGGACGGGTGTCATCTATAGGTTTTCATGTAGAAAGGGGCTGCCATATTGCGAATGGTTGCCACTTAATCACTTTGCGGCTTGACACCACACTGATCCACGACGTGCGTCGTGGGGGAGTGGTTGATGAGGTGTTTCTTGCCTCCGTGAGTCCCGGCAGGCCCTGCCGGGACGTCTTGGTTGCTTTCTTCCGGGGGTGGCTCTGCCCTTGCCAAGTCCGTTTGCCCGGCAGGGGAGGCTTTTCTCCTGGTGGTATCTGGCTTCTTTGGCTTGATCTTGGTCCTCTTGTTCTCCATGCTGGTCCTTTGAAGATCTTGGTCTCTTGTTCTCTGGTATGGCCCGAGGCCATAATCTTGTTCCCGTGCCTGTGCACAGTCAGGGCAACATACCTAGGGTTTGTTGCACCGACACCCGATCACCAGCATAGTCAGAGTGAGAATATCTAGTGAGATCAAAAGCCTAGCCCTTGGGATACCATAATCCAAGTGTTGGTGTGTGAGCTAGATATCGAAGAATATGTTTCACAGCCTCGTGGTGTGATTCCTTCGGTGTAGCTTGAAATCGGGAACACATGCAAACACTAAGCATAATATCTGGCCTAGATGCACATAGATACAATAAAGAGCCAATCATGGAGCGGTATACCTTTTGATCGAAGTCTTTACTATTTTCATCGGTGCATATATGGCCATTTGTGGGCACAGGGATTTTGACGCCTTTGCAATCTTGCATGCCGAATTTCCTCAACACATCCTTGAGGTATTTCTCTTGAGATATGAAGATGTCGTTGCGTTGTTGACGAATTTGAAGACCTAAGAAGAATTTCAGTTCTCCCATCATAGACATTTTATATTCTTTACTCAACATATAGGAAAATTTGTCACTGTAACGTTGGTTAGTACAGCCAAAGATAATATCATCAACATATATTTGGCACACGAATAATTCATCATCATATGTTTTGGTGAAAAGAGTTGGGTCAAGTGAACCAGGTTTGAAGCCTTTCTTCATGAGGAATTCCTTCAAAGTATCATACCACGCCCGAGGGGCCTGCTTGAGGCCATAGAGGGCCTTATTGAGTCTGAAGACATGGTCAGAAAGCTTTGGATCTTCAAAACCTGGTGGTTGAGAAACATATACTTCTTCCTCAAGCTTACCATTGAGGAATGCACTTTTCATATCCATTTTATATAAGATGATATTATGGTCATTAGCATAATCAAGCAATATGCCAATAGCCTCAAGTCTAGCAACAGGTGCAAAAGTTTCATCAAAATCAATTCCTTCAACCTGTGTGTAGCCTTGAGCTACAAGACGAGCCTTATTCCTCACCACAAGGCCATTTTCATCTTGCTTGTTGCGGTAGATCCATTTTGTGCCGATGATATTGTGTTTGCGTGGGTCTGGTCGCTTGACAAGCTCCCACACATTGTTGAGCTTGAATTGATGTAATTCCTATGGCATAGCTTGAATCCTCTCAGGCTCCAGAAATGCCTCATCAACTTTGGTGGGCTCTGTGATAGAGACAAAGCAAAATTCCCACAAAAGTTAGACAAATGTGAAGCTTTTGAGCATGTGAAAGGACCTGGTGCATTGATGTCGTCAATGATTCTCTCAATTTGCACTTCATTTGCAATGCGAGGATGAGCAAGTTGATGACTTGGATTAGGCTCAGCATTTTCTTCAGAGCCATTTTCTTCAGATGCACCAGCATTATTTTCTTCACGTTCTGGAATGACTTCTTCAGCAGATTCTTCAGTGGGTATGACATCCTCAGTAGCCTTGAAATTGATGGATTCCTCAGGTGACATTTCATCTAGCACAGGAGGTAGGTGCTCTCTTTGTGAGCCACTAGTTTCATCGAACCGCACATCTACGGTTTCAACAACCTTGTGGTGATAGGTGTTGAAGACTCTATAGGTGTGCGAGTCCTTTCCATAACCAAGCATAAAATCTTCATGTGCTTTCGGTGCAAATTTAGAATTGTGTTGAGGATCTCTAACCCAACATTTAGCACCGAAGACTTTGAAATAACTCACATTGGGTTTCTTGTCAGTGAGGAGTTCATAAAAGGTCTTTTTGAAGAATTTGTGAAGATATACCTTGTTGATGATGTGGCATGCAATATCAATAGCGTCAGGCCAGAAACGAAGAGGTGTCTTGTATTCATCAAGCATAGTGCAAGCCATCTCAACAAGAGTTCTGTTCTTGCGCTCCATGATGCCATTCTGCTGAGGAGTATAAGGGGCAGATAACTCGTGAGTAATACCAAGTTCATCAAGATAGTCATCAAGACCAGTGTTCTTGAACTCGGTCCTCCGGATATGCTTGATCTTCACACCAAAGTTCATAGATGCTCTTGAGGAAAATCGTCTGAAGACTTCCTGCACTTCAGTTTTGTAAGTGATGATATGCACCCATGTGTATCGAGAATAATCGTCAACAATAACAAAGCCATATATAGATGCTACATTTGTATCGTGGCATAATGAGTATGGCCAAAGAGATCCATGTGAAGTAATTCAAACGGACGAGCGGTGGTCATGATAGTCTTCGAGGGGTGCTTGGCTATGGTCATCTGTCCAGCCTCACAAGCCCCACAAAGATGATCTTTGAGGAAGTTTACACCCTCGATTCCAATGACATGCTTCTTCTTTGCGAGAGTATGTAAGTTCCTCATGCCAGCATGACCTAGTCGTTGATGCCATAACCAGCCTTTGAAGCTTTTGCAAGTAGACATGTGGCAGGCTGTGGTCCTGCAAAGAAATCAACAATATACAAGTCTCCTAAAAAAGCCTTCGAAGACTTTGGAATTGTTAGATTCCATTAGCACAATACGATATTTGCCAAAGACAACAACCATATCAATATCACAAAGCATTGAGACAGATATGATGTTGAATCCTAAGGACTCGAGAAGCATGACTTTGTCCATGTGTCTATCCTTTGAGATTGCAACCCTACCTAGACCAAATACCTTGCTTTCGCCTTTGTTGGCATATGTGCTATGCTTCAGATGCGATGGAGATAAAGCAGTGTCCATTAATAAGGTCCTGTCACCGGTCATGTGATTTGTACATCCACTGTCGAGGACCCACTTAGTAGCTTTGGGTTGTTCATCCAACAGATGAATTAGTGCAACTTACTGTAACATCCCAATTTTCAATTTGGATGTCACACATAGATCATCATATGCATATCATATTTATTCTTGCATTTTGGTTGAGATCCTAGAAATCTTAAGGAACTCAAGGACCCACCGAGAGAGTTGGAGGTTTCACAAAATTCATATTTGAATTTATTTCAAATTTGAAGAAAAGGATCAATTTGGTTTTATAATTTTCTCTCCGACTATTTTCAATATTGAAAATAAATGAGAGAAGATAATATGACTTCTTCAAATTCAGAGTAATATTGGAGAAAGATTTTTAAAATCAAATTGTTATTTTTCTGGTATTTTATTTGCTATTTTATTTGAATTTGAAAAATATACATTTTTCAAAAATTTCATTTTAGGCCAAAAAAATGTTCACTTTGTTCTAAATATTCTATTTAGATGGTGAAAATTGTTTTTGCCATTTTTATTTTTTTATTTTTTTTAGGAATTTTCTTTTTGGGCGAAATTATTTAAAAAAAACCCTTTGTCGCCCGACTGGGCCGAAGCCCAGCCGAGCAGGCCGGCCCGCTAGCGCCACCGCCTCCACCGCTGTCCCTGAGCCGAACTCCCCAATCTTAGGCTCTTGCCACTCCTTATTCCATAATCCATCAAATCTTCACCCAAAAACTTGAAAACTTCACAACACAAAACTCAACAGAAAATCTCATGAGTTCCGTTAGCGAAATAAGACAAACCACCACTTTAAGGTACTGTAATGAACTCATTCATTATTTATATTGGTGTTAAACCTACTGTATTCCAACTTCTCTATGGTTCATACCCCCGATACTAGCCATGGATTCATCGAAATAAGCAAATAACACACGAAAAACAGAATCTGTCAAAAACAGAACACTCTGTAGAAATCGGTAACTTTCAAATACTTTTGGAAGCCCAAAAATTCTACCAAAATAGGAAGTCCTAGATTGTCTATTAATATTCTTCAAAAAGAATCAACCGAAAATAATGTTTTTTTGATTTATTAAAATTATTCTCGTGCGCAAAAGTTTCTGTTTTTCAGCAAGATCAAATTAACTATCACCCAAGATGATCCTATAGGTTTTACTTGGCACAAACACTAATTAAAACATAAAACCACATCTAACCAGAGGATATATTAATTATTTATTACTAAATAGGAACAAAAAGTAAAGAACAAAATAAAATTGGGTTGCCTCCCAACAAGCGCTATTGTTTAACGCCCCTAGCTAGGCATTAGATTTCAACAATGCTCACACGAAAGATAATAATTAAAGCACAAAGAGAGCACTATAGAACACGTGATAAACACATCTAAGTCTAACATACTTCCTACGCATAGGCATTTTGTAAGCAAACAAATTATCAAGGCAAGCAAAAACTAGCTTATGCAAGGAAGAAGAAAGAGATGATAGCAATCTCAACATGAAGAGAGGTAATTTAGTAACATGAAAATTTCTACAACCATATTTTCCTCTCTCATAATAAATTACATGTAGGATCATAAGCAAATTCAACAAAATAGCTATCACATAACATACTTTCAACATGATCCACATGCATGCAAAGTAGACACTCTTCCAAAATAGTGGGATTAACATTAACTAAAGTCATGACCTCTCCAAACCCACTTTTATCAAAAATTTCGTAAGATTGAAAATTCTCCAAATATGTGGGATCTAAAGTTGACAATCTTACAAACCCTCTTTCAATATTATTGCAAACATTATTATCAATCTCATATTCATCATGGGGCTTAAATAAATTTTCAAAATCATAAGAAGAATCACCCCAATCATGATCATTGCAACAAGTAGTAGACATAGCAAAACTAGCATCCCCAAGCTTAGGGTTTTGCATATTATTAGCACAATCAAGAGAATTTATAATAACACCATTGCAATCATGCTTTTCATTGAAGGAACTATAAAGTATGGGTGCAATAGCAACGATCTCATGTTTAACATAAGGAACTATAGCAAATTCATCTTCATAAATATTGGCATGATGGCCACAAGAATAGCAAGCATCATGTTCATCAAGGGATATTTCAATCAAATCATCGGAACATAATTATCTATAAATTCATGCATATCATTATTTTCTTCTAAAGCAACGGTCATTCTCTCAATAAATTCCTTAACATAGGCATTATGAGCATAGTTTTCATAGCAATATTTAAGTATGTCGGAATTTTCAGATTTGTAGAGAGTAATATCATACTTTTCAATCAAAGAAGCAACTTCATGAGCACCCTTAAAAATGATAGATTCTTCAATTTGTTCGATATCATAGTAACTATAAACACCCTTTCCATAAGAAGATAAGATTTCATTATCATTCAACTCACACCGGTAGGGAAGGTGTTTTTTTAGTGTTCTTAGAGCAACAAGTAAAATCATAAATTTCACAAAGATTCCAAGCATAGCATAGCAAACTATTTATTTGATACCATAAGAGCTTCCCCTTTTCAGACAAACGATGACACACAAAATGAGCATGCTCATCTAAAGATCTTCCCTCAACTAAACTAGTTGGGGTTTCAGCACGAGCACAAATAGATCGAAGATGATCCAAGTAGAACGCTTTAAGTGGATCCATATCAATAGATTTTTAGCAAGCAAAGATGCAAGCAAATAGAAGGCACATGGAAACACAAACAAAAAGACATACGGGAAGGATGCGAAGAAAAGGCAAAGGTTTTCAAAAATCGTTTTAGAAGTGGGGGAGAGGAAAATGAGAGGCAAATGGCAAATAATGTAATGCGAGGGATAAGAGTTTGTGATGGGTACTTGGTATGTCTTGACTTGTGCTTAGACCCCGGCAACGGCGCCAGAAATCCTTCTTGCTACCTCTTGAGCATGCGTTGGTTTTCCCTTGAAGAAGAAAGGGTGATGCAACAAAGTAGCATAAGTATTTCCCTCAGTTTTGAGAACCAATGTATCAATCCAGTAGGAGGCTACACGCAAATCCCTCATACCTGCACAAACAAATAAGTACCTCGCAACCAACACGATAAAGGGGTTGTCAATCCCTTCACGGCCACTTGCAAAAGTGAGATCTGATAGAGATAATAAGATAAATATTTTTGATATTTTTATGATATAGATTGGAAAGTAAAGATTGCAAAATAAAATATATCGGAAACTTATATGATGGAAAAGAGACACGGGGGCCATAGGTTTCACTAGTGGCTTCTCTCAAGATAGCATAAGTATTACGGTGGGTGAATAAATTACCGTTGAGCAATTGATAGAAAAGTGCATAGTTATGAGAATATCTAGGCATGATCATGTATATAGGCATCACGTCCGCGACAAGTAGATCGAAACGATTCTGCATCTACTACTATTACTCCACACAACGACCGCCATCCAGCATGCATCTAGAGTATTAAGTTCATAAGAACAGAGTAACGCATTAGGCAAGATGACATGATGTAGAGGGATAAACTCAAGCAATATGATATAAACCCCATCTTTTTATCCTCGATGGCAACAATACAATACGTGCCTTGCTGCCCCTGCTATCACTAGGAAAGGACACCACAAGATTGAACCCAAAGCTAAGCACTTCTCCCATTGCAAGAAAGATCAATCTAGTAGGCCAAACCAAACTGATAATTCGAAGAGACATGCAAAGATAACAAATCATACATAAAAGAATTCAGAGGAGATCCAAATATTGTTCATAGATAATCTTTATCATAAACCCACAATTCATCGAATCTCGACAAACACACCGCAAAAAGAATTACATCGAATAGATCTCCAAGAAGATCGAGGAGAACTTTGTATTGAGAATCAAAGAGAGAGAAGAAGCCATATAGCTAATAACTATGGACCTTAAGGTCTGAGGTAAACTACTCACACTTCATCGGAGAGGCTATGGTGTTGACGTAGAAGCCCTTCGTGATCGATTTCCCCTCCGGCGGAGAGCCGGGAAAGGCCCCAAGATGGGATCTCACGGGTACAAAGGTTGCGGCGGTGGAAATAGGGTTTCATGGTGCTCTCGGATGTTTTCAGGGTATATGAGTATATATAGGCGAAACAAGTCGGTCAGGGGAGCCACGAGGGGCCCACGAGGGTGGGGGGCGCGCCCTCCTACCTCGTGGCCTCCTCATTTCTTTCTTGACGTCCACTCCAAGTCTCCTATATTGCGTTTGTTCTAAAAATAACTCTCCCGAAGGTTTCATACCGTTTGGACTCCATTTGATATTCCTTTTCTGCGAAACATTGAAATAGGCAAAAAAGAGCAATTTGGACTGGGCCTCCGGTTAATAGGTTAGTCCCAAAAATATTATAAAAGTGTATAATAAAGCCCATTAAACATCCAAAATAGATAATATAATAGCATGGAACAATCAAAATTATAGATACGTTGGAGACGTATCAGTGGCACCCACATCAGTGGGAGAGATCAGGAGTTTTCTTGGACTCGCAGGATATTATCGGAGGTTCATTGAGAATTTCTCCAGGATTGCAAAGCCCATGACAGAGTTGTTGAAGAAGGACACCAAGTTCAAATGGACTGAGGAGTGTGAAGCCAGTTTTCAGGAGTTGAAGAAACGTTTGGTCACAACCCCAGTGTTGATTCTTCCAGACCAACGAAAGGATTATCAAGTGTATTGCGACGCTTCACGTCGAGAACTTGGAGCAGTGCTCATGCAAGAAGGAAGAGTTTTTTCATATGCCTCACGACAGCTTAAACCTCATGAGTTGAGTTATGCTACGCATGATTTGGAGTTAGCAGCCGTAGTCCATGCGCTGAAGACATGGTGACATTTTCTCATCGAAAACCATTGTGAGGTATACACGGATCATAAGAGTTTGAAATATATATTCACGCAGAAGGAGTTGAATCCCAGGCAAAGGAGATGGTTGGAGCTCATTAAGGATTATGATATGAAACTGCACTATCATCCCGGAAAGGCTAATGTAGTAGCAGATGCGTTGAGCCGCAAGAGTTATGTTATACACTCATGACCGAAGGATTACCTAAGGAGTTAGCAGATGATCCTCGAGAGTTATGTTTGGAGATAGTCCCGAGAGGTTATGTGGCAGCATTGGAAATTCAGTCCACTTTGATGGGTAAGATCAGAGAAGCTCAGAAGACTGATAGGGAGATTGCCGAGATAAAGGAAAGGATGAGCAAAGGAAAGGTTAAAGGATTTCGTGAGGATGAGCACAACACTTTATGGTTTGAGGATCGCGTTTATGTGCCTAATGACCCCGAGATCAGGAAGTTGATTCTGCATGAGGCCCATGATTCGTTGCATTCAATTCACCCAAGAAACACTAAGATGTATCTGGATTTGAAGGAAAGATTCTGGTGGACAGGAATGAAGAAGGATATTGCGGAGTATGTAGCAGTATGTGATGTATGTCAGAGAGTTAAGGCACAGCATCAGAAGCCAGCTGGATTGCTACAGCCATTACCGATACCCGAATGGAAGTGGGATAAACTTGGAATGGATTTTATTACTGGATTGCCCAGGACTCGTTTAGGCTATGACTCTATCTGGGTTGTAGTCGGTCGTTCGACGAAAGTAGCTCATTTCATCCCGGTAAAGACCACTTATATGAGTGCTAAGTTGGCAAAGATATACATGACCAGGATCGTATGTTTGCATGGAGTTTCAAGGACCATCGTATTGGATAGAGGAACCCAGTTTACCTCAGAGTTCTGGAATCAGTTGCATGAGACTTTGGGTACTAGGCTAGAGTTCAGTACAACCTTTCATCCACAGACAGATGGACAGACTGAGAGAGTCAATCAGATTCTAGAGGACATGTTGAGAGCTTGTGCGCTAGATTATGGTTCTAGTTGGGACGACAATTTGCCGTATGCAGAGTTCTCTTATAACAACAGTTATCAAGCCAGTTTGAAGATGGCCCCTTTCAAAGCTTTGTATAGAGGGAGGTGCAGGACACCGTTATTGTGGGATGAAGTTGGAGATCGACAGTTGTTCGGACCATATTTAATCAAAGACTCTGAAGAGAAGGTTAAGTTGATTCACGACAGGCTCAAGGTAGCCCAGTCCATGGAGAAGAGTTATGTGGATTCTAAACGCAAGGAGACAGTTTACGAAGTCGGAGACAGAGTATATCTTCATGTGTCCTCGCTTCGAGGAGTTAAGCATTTTGGAGTTAAGGGAAAGCTAGCACCATGTTTTGTGGGACCATACAGAGTTTTGGAACGCATGGGAGAAGTTGCATACAAGCTGGAATTGCCAGAAGGATTGTGAGGAGTTCACGATGTGTTTCACGTTTCCCAGTTGAAGAAGTCCCATGCGGAGACGACCGATATTCCTCTAAGAGATACAGTGCCACTGGAAGCGATTCAGTTAGACAGTGATTTGACTTATGAGGAGAAGCCAGTCAAGATTCTCGAGTTTTCTAGCCGAGTTACTCGCAGCAAGGTTATCAAGTTTTGCAAAGTTTAGTGGAGCCACCATACCGAGGAGGAAGCCACTTGTGAGCGAGAGGAAGACCTTCGTAGAGACCACCCAAACCTTTTTGCTGACCAACCTGAATCTCGAGGGCGAGATTCATCTTAAGGGGGGTAGGTTTGTAACATCCCAATTTTAAATTTGGATGTTATACATAGGTTATCATATGCATATCATATTTTTTCTTGCATTTTGGTTGAGATCCTAGAAATCTTAAGCAACTCAAGGACCCACGGAGAGAGTTGGAGGTTTCACAAAATTCATATTTGAATTTATTTCAAATTTGAAGAAAAGGATCAATTTGGTTTTATAATTTTTCTCTTCAACTATTTTCAATATTAAAAATAAATGAGAGAAGATAATATGACTTCTTCAAATTCAGAGAAATGTTGGAGAAAGAATTTTAAAATCAAATTATTATTTTTCTGGTATTTTATTTGAATTAGAAAAATATGCATTTTTCAAAAATTGCATTTTAGGCCAAAAAATGTTCACTTTGTTCTAAATATTCTATTTAGACGGTGAAAATTGTTTTTGGATTTTTAGAATTTTTTAATATTCTTTTTAGGATTTTTCTTTTCGGGCGAAATTATTTAAAAAAAGAACCTTCGTCGCCCGACTGGGCCGAAGCCCAGCCGAGAAGGCCCGCCCGCTAGTGCCACCACCGTCCCCGAGCCGGACTTTGGCCGGAGTCCGCGCCGCCGTCGACTCGGGCACCCCCTCGCCCAAGCCGACGCCCCCCTCGGGCCTTTAAAAGTCGCCGCCTTCTCGCCACTGACGGTGTCCTAGACTAGGGGGCACTCACCACGTCGTCTCCCGATCAGTTGGATTGGGACGAGGACCCCCATGTCCGCATACTCATGGGCCAGTTCGGACAACCCCTGCCGCATACAAGGAAGACTCCACAAGACTTGGCACCCAAGACAAGGACTCTCCTAAATCCTAGGCCTCCGGTGTCTTATATAAACCGAGGCCAGGCTAGTCAACAGACGATCTCATATTCATTACTACAATCTTGTGGTAGACACCTGTACTATGTACTATCCCCATATGAATACAATCAAAAGCAGGACGTAGGGTTTACCTCCATCAAGAGGGCCCGAACCTGGGTAAAATCCGTGTCCATGTTACCATCGCTCCAAGACACCTAGCTTAGGACCCCTACTACGAGATACGCCGGATATCGAACCGACATTGGTGCTTTCATTGAGAGCCTGCTAGGTAATCACCATGGATCGATGGGATAATCAAGTGATGTTTTTTCAATCAGATCTGTTTTCGTACGAGTTGATTTCGATGAGAGTTACTCTTGTTGGCTCGCATGGAGTTTTTGATTGCAGTCTGTCCTACTCTGCCATTCCGATCTGTTATTCGGCAGCCACTGTCTGGTATCTTCACGTTTTTACGGCTGCTGGCCAAACAGACGCACACAAACGCCGTTCTAATCAAACCCCAGTGTGCGCCAACGGCGTTGTACCTGCTGGTTCCTTGGGAGCCAAGTACTACTGAGAATAGTACATCTTAATCTAATTGATTAATAGTCCGTCTTGGTCTTGTTGATTCCTTCTTACATGGGAACCTAGTACTCACTACTAGGACAAGTAGTACTCATGACGGTGACCCAGGCGTGCACGACAACGCCGATTGTCATTTTCTCTTCTGATCATTACATCCTCCGCTTGAGTAAATCAGGTGCTATTCTTTCTAATATTTTCATACTGTATAAATTGCATGTGCCCTCATATTTTTGCCAGCTTGCACTATTTTGTGTGTATAGATCGCAATACCGCCTATGTGATGGTCCGTCAGTTTCCTGTATGCGGTCTGTTGAATGCCACATCTGCAGTCGGACTGCCCTACGGATTCGGACTTCGTTGTGCCTTCACTGCGTCACGCATACACCCTGCATCGACATGGATTCCGACGCCAGGCTGCATTTATTTCTGCATAAAATAATTGTATAGAGACAACCAGTCTAACCTGCACAGGTTTTTGATTTGAGCATGCGCCGGTCATGGCATCAAAGTAACAAGTACCAGTACTAGTACTCACGTACCACATATGAGATTGACCGAAGCATCATCGGAGCACGGCACGTGTGCTTAGCACTAATTCGCAAGCATGGATTACAAGGATGATCAAAGAAAAACAAAGTGTCGTCCTCTTCACATTAAACATCCAGGTGATGTTTTTTCCTTTATGCAAGTACTTGGTTCGATTGCTTTGGTTTTTCGGGGCCTTCGTTTGTATTGCTTTTTGCAGGAGATTTCCTAGCGATGACACGATTGTACATCATTTCCCGTATTGCAGCAAGCCGACCTCTTCGTCAGTGTTTCAATCCGCTATTGCTCTATGTATACGGACCTTGCGGCACCGTGGTCATCAAGCCGAGCTTGTCGCCCAGATATTGCTCGGGAGCAGTCCAATCTGTCATCACCGAGAAAAGGGACGCCAGAAAACTAGGGAAGTCCCATCCAAAATCTTCCAGAGACGTCCAGTCGTAAGAGACCAACGATGCGTGGGTCGTAGGACTTGACCCTTTGCCGATCCTTCGCGAGTATTAATACTTATTGGCATCAATGTTCAACAAAGGGCCACATACCACGTTCAGTATGGATTAGTTCTTCTATTTGCATCGATTGGCTACAACCATCGCCCCCCAAACAGGTTTTGCTTTTCCTAAACTATTCGGTTAGCTCGCAATAATTATTGGACACGGAATATTTTCTGTTGTTTTGCATTGCATTATTTTAGCAGAGATATTCTACCGATACTTGTGCGGCGTCAGCCCGACCGGCGGACTGATGTCAACTTCGCCGCGCCACAATGTCATCATGCCATCGAGCCGACCTCGGCGCTCAGGCCATATTTACCAAATTATTCACTTCACATAAATAAGTTATGAAATTTATTATTATTATTATTTCCGGCCTGCACTATTTTGTGTGTGCAGGTGATTGGTTCAGACCGGGTCGTGATGTCACCTTGGTGTGCCGACGTCGTCATCCACATCCATTGACATAATTGTGTCGTCGCCTTGGCGTGCTGTCCGCTTCACCACTTCATCAAGTCGAGCTCTTTTTTCGGACACTTCAGAACCGGCCTCGGGGCTGGGACCTCGGCCAGGTCGGGGACTATGTTTTCATCCCGCCATAAGTCCGGACCTCGTCACCAACGCCGAGCACATTAACCAACTAAGTCGCTTTCATGCTAAAAAACTTTCAGTTTTAAATTTTGTTCAGTTCGGTCAAGCATTATACCTTTTTGGCAAAAAGTTGTTTATGAAAAACTTCCTTGTCCAAACTTTGTTTGTGACACTCAAAATCAAATACCCCGTTTACTTGGGGGCTCCCTTGCTAGAGCTTTTCCTCTTGCAAATGATTATACTTGTACGGCTTCGTTCCTTATTCGTGTATTACGCCACAATATGCACCATGTTGACTAAATCGATTTGCAAGCTGGGTGGCCTTGCTCCTGTGTTTACCCCTACGTTCCCGATTGTTCGGCTAGGGAGTAAAGGGAGCACCTCTGTGATTGTCACGATCGGTTCATCCGAGCCGGACCTCAGACTGGGTGAAGCCGAAAGCTAGCCTCTTATTGTTTTCAATTATGGTCGGCAAACAACAAAACTCATGAGTACAAAAAATCTATTGCACAAGTCTCATATTAACAATGAGCACCGAAGAAAGGTATCAGTGGGGGTATTATTTTCTTCGAAGATGCTTCTTACACTTTATCAGTAATATAACATAAGTTCCCTGAGCGCGCTTTGTCTGTTACAGCCTTATGACCTGATTGCCTGGTTATCGGAAACACCGTCGATATTCTCGACGGGTGGAGTACATAACACTTTTCGGTCCTTGACCGAAGAGGGAGAAGCCGATGGTCGGTTAAGACGCGTTTAAAGTTCGCGTGAACATAGATATGATATAAGTACTTCAGTACATACAATCATTCTTTTACCCAAGTCACTTGGGGGCTCTTAAGTTTATTTGAGCCATTTTATAATAAGTGTTTTTCTTCTTAGTCGTTGCAAAGCTTTTATTATTATTATTTATCATTCCTTTTCTCGACACAAGTGTGCGGTCACTAGCTGAGGAGCCTAATCTCCCTCTCAAAGCCGCTAGAGTTTAGTTTGCTAAACTGGCCTAATAAGAAATACTCCACCTTCAGGATAGGAGGTTGAAGCCGTAGACTGACCCGCTTGAAGTCTCGAGATAGGATGTGTCATGTTAAAGCACGACAGAAGCACCTTTTTTTTCTAAGACCAATTTTCGATTTGGCACCGAACACTTGATCTAGTTCGGACATCTAGTTTTTACTGACGTTTTTTGGTTTTCCAAGCCTATGGCACTTTTAAACTATTTGTGTGTTTTCCGCATAAGTCTCGCAGTGCAACGCCGGACACCTTTAGAGATTCGGCAAAAATTCTTGGATATTGCTATATATGCATCAGTTTTGAATTGTGTCTTTGGTCAATAGTTGGGTTGCCCGGCTCCCGTGCTTGCCTCCTATGTTCCACTTTGTTCGGCTAGGTGTGCAAAGGGAGAACCACTGCGATTGTGCTTCCAGCTCGCATGGTTAAGCACCTCAGTGAAGAAAGCCGAAAACCGACTGTCACAATAAAGCGTAAACTGGTCAGCGGTCCGATGACTGTATTAAATGACAGGCCCTTCATAACATTGGCCGAAGTGTTTACGGCTTGACCTCGGCTGTGGCTGAACACTAACCGGGGGGCTACTTGGTGGCCTCCCAACTTTAAGCTCCTATGACTAAGTGAAGGTCATAAAGCCCGCATATCTGATTGCCTCGTTTCCGCTAACACAACCGCCTTCGGGCACCGAGACGTCGGCTAAGGGTTGTTTCGTTATTGCGGAAACACACTGCATAGCATCTACAAGGGGGTAGAAGCCGACGATGGGCCACTTTCAGATTATAAACGGTCGCAACGGAGGTAAAAATTTGGGTTCATTTAGACCACAGAGTTCAGAAGCTTTCCCCGAACTAGATCCTCAGTATTTTCCTCCCACATTGATCGGAGCTGAGGTTTCATGATCATGCTTAGCATGACAACCCAAAGAAAGAAACTGATAGCGAGATTATTTTCTTTGGAAGATGTTTCTTACATTATAAAGTAATATAACATATCTCTCCGCGTACCTTTGTTTATAAAATCGTATGGCCGGATTGCCTTGTTTGCCGTAAATCTTTGCCCTCATAAAGGCTTTTTAAAGTAGGACAAACACTCCTCGGCTGTTGGCCGAGGAGGCTGAAGCTGATGGTCGGTCAACAAAGTTTTGTACAATGCGGATCCGAGCATTAATGACGTAAAGTACTTGGATACATAGCATCATTACACGTAATTTATGAGTTTACTATGGATATCGATCCTTAATTCGGCCTCCCGTGCCCGCATTAAGGCTCGTGGGCTACTGGGCTTCGGGCTTATTATTTACAAATATTAAAAGGGCACATCGTTCCCTGATATGGTGTTGCCACCCGACCAGTGTCTCGGGGGCTACTGCATTGACAATCCAATGCAGAAAATTTAAAATGCAATATAGTTGTCGAGGAGATTATCCTCAGGTTGGTCGGCCGCACCCAACCTGAGTCTCGAGGACTTTGCACACCGCATTTCTATTCCTAAGTATGCTGCCGAGCTGGGAATTGATCCTTAGGCTGATTTTATGAGTCGACCTGGGTCTCAGGGGCTACTAGGGTCGGCAGTTTGATTTTTCCTTCAGGTGCATCCCGGATATTAGGCCAACACACACCTTGAGGGCTATTGGCTATACATCTCGGCAGAGATTACATTGCATAATTCAGAATTAAATTCATAAAAATCAGCCCATTGCCGAGGTGGTGCACCACCTCGGATACAGTCCGACATTGGTGCTCGACTACAATAGACACCCCAGAAGCAGTCCGGCATAAAAGCTCGGATGCTAGTGGCTGGCTCCGTAGAGGGCATTTTCGGCATTAAGCTCGGCTAAACTCCTTCAACTTTTTTGAACCAAGGTGATCTATGACACCTTGGATATAGTCCGGCGTTGGAGCTTGGACATAGTCCGACGTTGGAGCTCAGATGCAGTTCAGCGTTGGAGCTTGGCTGTAGCAATACTCCTTAGATACAGTCCGGCGGTGGAGCTTGGATACATTCCGGCGTTGGAGTTCGGAAGCAGTCCGACGTTGGTGCTCGGCTGCAAAGGATACCTCGAATGCAGTACGACGTTGGAGCTCGGACGCAAGAGGATAGTGCCGCCCGGGAACAACTCCAAGCCCGAGGTGTGGCATAAAAATAACAAGGCATTGATAAAGGTCGAAAACTTAAAGGGGCTCCTCGGATACCCGATGTGTAAACTCTTCGGATGCACTTCAGCGATCCTCAAGATCGAAGATGAGAAGATTTGTTGAACCAATTTTCAAGACCGACAACCGAAGATGAAGAACAGTTCGGAAGAATCGAGGAGTGTCCCCAACTTGAAGACCGGTTTAGGGGGCTACTGACGGTGTCCTGGACTAGGGGGTACTCACCATGTCATCTCCCGATCAGTTGGATTGGGCCGAGAACCCCCATGTTCGCATACTCATGGGCCAGTTCGGACAACCCTTGCCGCATACAAGGAAGACTCCACAAGACTTGGCGCCCAAGAACAAGGACTCTCCTAAACCCTAGGCCTCCGGTGTCTTATATAAACCGAGGCTAGGCTAGTCAATAGGCAATCTCATATTCATTACTACAATCTCGTGGTAGACACCTATACTATGTACTATCCCCATATGAATACAATCAAAAGCAGGACGTAGGGTTTTACCTCCATCAAGAGGGCCCGAACCTGGGTAAAATCCGTGTTCATGTTACCATCACTCCAAGAAGCCTAGCTTAGGACCCCTACTACGAGATACGCCGGATATCGAACCGACAGCCACCCCGCCGCCGCAGCAGCAAGCAGCCGCCGCTAGCCGCCGCTGTCGCGTTCGCTGCTGCATTCACCGCTGATGCCTCGCCCGCGCCGCTGATACGTCTCCAACGTATCTCTAATTTTTGATTACTCCATGCTACTTTATCTACTGTTTTGGACTATATTGGGCTTTATTTTCCACTTTTATATTACTTTTGGGACTAACCTATTAACCGGAGGCCCAACCCAGAATTGCTGTTTTTGCCTTTTTCAGTATTTCGAACAAACAGAATATCAAACGGAGTCCAAACGGAATGAAACCTTCGGGATCGTGATTTTCCAACCGAACATGATCCAAGAGACTTGGACCCTACTCCAAGAAGTTTCCGAGGAGGTCACAAGGGTGGAGGGCGCCCCCCTGGGCGTGCCCCCTACCTTGTGGGCCTCTTGGAGCTCCACCAACGTACTCCTTCCTCCTATATATACCTACGTATCCCCGAACGATCAGAACAGGAGCCAAAAACCTAATTCCACCGCCACAACCTTCTGTATCCACGAGATCCCATCTTGGGCCCTGTTCCGGAGCTCCGCCGGAGGGGGCATCCACCACGGAGGGCTTCTACATCATCACCATAGCCCCTCCGATGAAGTGTGAGTAGTTTACTTCAGACCTTCGGGTCCATAGCTAGTAGCTAGATGGCTTCTTCTCTCTTTTTGGATCTCAATACAATGTTCTCCCCCTCTCTCGTGGAGATCTATTCGATGTAATCTTATTTTTGTGGTGTGTTTGTTGAGACTGATGAATTGTGGGTTTATGATCCAGTATTATCTATGGAAAATATTTGATTCTTCTCTGAATTCTTTTATGTATGATTGAGTTATCTTTGCAAGTCTCTTCGAATTATCTTTTTGGTTTGGCAAACTAGATTGGTAGTTCTTGTAATGGGAGAAGTGCTTAGCTTTGGGTTCAATCTTGTGGTGTCCTTACTCAGTGACAGAAAGAGTTGCAAGGCACGTATTGTATTGTTGCCATCGAGGATAACAAGATGTTTTTTTATCATATTGCATGAATTTATCCCTCTACATCATGTCATCTTGCTTACGGCGTTACTATGTTTTTACTTAATACTCTAGATGCATGCTGGATAGCGGTCGATGAGTGGAGTAATAGTAGTAGATGCAGAATTGTTCCGATCTACTTGTTTTGGACATGATGCCTATATATATGATCATTGCCTAGATATACTCATAACTATGCTCAGTTCTGTCAATTGCTCAATAGTAATTTGTTCACCCACCGTAGAATACTTATGCTCTTGAGAGAAGCCACTAGTGAAACCTATGGCCCCCGGGTCTATTCTCATCATATCAATCTATATCACTTTATTTACTTGTTTGTTTTTACTTTGCCTTTACTTTTTACTTTGCATCTATCTATCAAAAATACCAAAAATATTATCTCTATCAGATCTCACTCTCGTAAGTGACCGTGAAGGGATTGACAACCCCTAAGCGTTGGTTGCGAGTTGCTATCGTTTTGTGTAGGTACGAGGGACTTGTGCATGGTCTCCTACTGGATTGATACCTTGGTTCTCAAAAACCGAGGGAAATATTTATGCTACTTTACTGCATCATCCTCTCCTCTTCGGAGAAATCCAACGCAGTGCTCAAGAGGTAGCAAGAAGAATTTCTGGCACCGTTGCCGGGGAGGCTCACGCAAGCAAGTCAACCATACCAAGTACCCATCACAATCCCTATCTCTCGCATTACATTATTTGCCATTTGCCTCTCGTTTTCCTCTCCCCCACTTCACCCTTGCCGTTTTATTTGCCCTCTCTTTCCCAATCTCCTCCTCTCTTTCCTGTTTGCCTTTTTCTCGTTGCCTTTCTATTTGCTTGTGTGTTGGATTACTTGTTGCCATGGCACAAGATAATACCAAATTGTGTGATTTCTCGAATACCAATAATAGTCATTTCCTTAGTACTCCGATTTCTCCTCTTACTAATGATGAGTCTTGTGAAATCAATACCGCTTTGTTGAATCTTGTTATGAAAGATCAATTCGCCGGCCTTCCTAGTGAAGATGCCGCTACTCATCTAAACAATTTTGTTGATTTGTGTGATATGCAAAAGAAGAAAGATACGGATAACAATATTGTCAAATTGAAGTTATTTCCGTTTTCACTTAGAGATCGTGCTAAAGTTTGGTTTTCGTCTTTGCCTAAAAATAGTATTGATTCTTGGAACAACTGCAAAGATGATTTTATCTCTAAGTATTTTCCTCCAACTAAGATTATCACTCTTAGGAACGACATCATGAATTTTAAACAACTTGATCATGAGCATGTTGCCCAATCTTGGGAAAGAATGAAATTAATGCTTCGCAATTGCCCTACTCATGGTTTGAATTTATGGATGATCATACAAAAAAATTATGCCGGATTGAATTTTGCTTCTAGAAATCTTTTAGATTCGGCCGCGGGAGGAAATTTTATGGAAATTATGTTAGGGGATTGATGTCTACTACACAACCTTCTTCTTGTAGATGTTGTTGGGCCTGCAAGTGCACAGGTTTGTAGGACAGTAGCAAATTTCCCTCAAGTGGATGACCTAAGGTTTATCAATCCGTAGGAGGCGTAGGATGAAGATGGTCTCTCTCAAACAACCCTGCAACCAAATAACAAAAAGTCTCTTGTGTCCCTAACACACCCAATACAATGGTAAATTGTATAGGTGCACTAGTTCGGCGAAGAGATGGTGATACAAGTGCAAAATAGATAGTAGATATATGTTTTTGTAATCTGAAATAATAAAAACAGCAAGGTAGCGAGCGATAAAAGTGAGCGTAAACGGTATTGCAATGATAGGGAACAAGGCCTAGGGTTCATACTTTCACTAGTGTAAGTTCTCTCAACAATAATAACATAGATAGAACATATCACAAGCCCTCAACATGCAACAAAGAGTCACTCCAAAGCCACTAATAGCGGAGAACAAACATAGAGATTATGGTCGGGTACGAAACCACCACAAAGCTATTCTTTCGGATCGATCTATAAAAGAGTTCGTACTAGAATAACACCTTAAGACACAAATCAACCAAAACCCTAATGTCACCTAGATACTCCATTATCACCTCAAGTATCCGTGGGCATGATTATACGATATGCATCACACAATCTCAGATTCATCCAACCAACATAAAAGTACTTCAAAGAGTGCCCCAAAGCTACTACCGGAGAGTCAAGAACATGTGCCAGCCCCTATGCATAGGTTCCCAAGTGTCACGAAACCCGCAAGTTGATCACCAAAACATACATCAAGTGGATCAATAGAATAACCCATTGTCACCACGGTTATCCCACGCAAGACATACATCAAGTGTTCATAAAAGACTCAATCCGATAAGATAACTTCAAAAGGGGAAACTCAATTCATCACAAGAGAGTAGAGGGGGAGAAACATCATAAGATCCAACTACAATAGCAAAGCTCGGGATACATCAAGATCGTGCCATAGAGGAACACGAGAGAGAACATGAGAGAGAGAGAGATCAAACACATAGCTACTGGTACATACCCTCAGCCCCGAGGGTGAACTACTCCCTCCTCGTCATGGATAGCGCCGGGATGATGAATATGGCCTCCGGTGATGGGATCCCCCTCCGGCAGGGTGCCGGAACAGGGTCCCGATTGGTTTTTGGTGGCTACAAAGGCTTGCGGCAGCGGAACTCCCGGTCTATTTTCTGTTCTGAAAGTTTTAGGGCACGTAGGTATATATGGGTGCAGGGAGAACGTCGGTGGAGCTACGGGGGCCCCACGAGGTAGGGGGGCGCGCCCAGGGAGGGAGGGCGCTCCCCCCACCCTCGTGAGCACCTCTCGTATCTTCTGACATGGGGTCCAAGTCCATCAGGTGGGTTTCCTTCCAAAAGTAACTTCTCTAGTTGATTTCGTTCCGTTTTGACTCCGTCTGATATTCCTTTTCCTCGAAACACTGAAATAGGCATAAAACAACAAATCTGGGCTGGGCCTCCGGTTAATAGGTTAGTCCCAAAAATAATATAAAAGTGGATAATAAAGCCCAATATTGCCTAAAACAGTAGATAAAGTTGCATGGAGCAATCAAAAATTATAGATACATTGGAGACGTATCAAGCATCCCCAAGCTTAATTCCTGCTCGTCCTCGAGTAGGTAAATGAAAAAAAGAATTTTTGATGCGGAGTGATACTTTGGCATAATTTCAATGTAAATCTTCTTAATTGTGATATGAATATTCAGATCCGAAAGATTCAAGACAAAAGTTCATATTGACACGAAAATAATAATACTTCAAGCATACTAATCAAAGCAATCATGTCTTCTCAAAATAACATGGCAAAAAAAAGTTCATCCCTACAAAATCATATAGTTAGGTTATGCTTCATTTTCGTCACACAAAGATGTTCCCAACTTCTATACCTCCGATGACAAGCCAAGCAATTGTTTCATACTTAAATAATCTCAAACTTTTTCAACCTTCACGCAATACATGAGCGTGAGCCATGGATATATCACTATGGGTGGAATAGAATATGATGATGGGCATTGTGTGGAGAAGACAAAAAAGAGAAAGTCTCACATTGACGAGGATAATCAACGGGCTATGGAGATGCCCATCAATTGATGACAACATGAGGAGTAGGGATTGCCATGCAACGGATGCACTAGAGCTATGAATGCTCAACAAAAGAAAACTAGTGGGTGTGGATCCAACTTGCTTGCTCACGAAGACCTAGGGCATTTGAGGAAGCCCATCGTAGGAATATACAAGACAAGTTCTATAATGAAAAATTCCCACTAGTATGAAAAGACAACTTATGAGACTCACTACATGAAAAACAAGGTGCTACTTTGAAGCACAATATATGAGACTCACTACATGAAGAACAAGGTGCTAGTTTGAAGCACAATATATGAGACTACATTAAGAACAAGGTGCTACTTTGAAGCACAAGTGTGGAAAAAGAGATAGTAGCATTGCCCTTTTTATTTTATTTTATTTTTATTTTCTTTTTTGGGGCCTTTCTTTTTTTCTTTTTGGCCTTTCTCCTTTTTTTTATTTGGGCAATTCTCTAATAATGATGATCATCACACTTCTATTGATTACAACACAAGGATTACAACTCGAAACTTAGAACAAGATATGACTCTATATGAATGCCTTCAACGGTGTACCGGGATGGTGCAATGAATCAAGAGTGACATGTATGGAAAATAATGCATGGTGGCTTTGCCACAAATACGATGTCAACTACAAGATCATGCAATGGCAATATGACAAAAGTAATGTATGTCATGATGATGATGGAAGTTGCATGGCAATATATCTCGGAATGGCTATGGAAATGCCATGATAGGTAGGTATGGTGGCTGTTTTGAGGAAGATATAATGAGGCTTATGTGTGATAGAGCGTATCGTATCACGGGGTTTGGATGCACCGGCGAAGTGTGCACCAACTCTCAAGGTGAGAAAGGGCAATGCACGGTACCGAAGAGGCTAGCAATGGCGGAAAGGTGAGAGTGCGTATAATCCATGGACTCAACATTAGTCAAAAGAACTCATATACTTATTGCAAAAATTTAGAAGTCATCAAAAACCAAGTACTACGCGCATGCTCCTAGGGGGATAGATTGGTAGGAAAAGACCATCGCTCGTCCCCGACCGCCACTCATAAGGATGCACAAGCCAGGTACACTTCATGCTTCAAATTTGTTACATAACTTTAACCATACGTGCATGCTACGGGATTTGCAAACTTCAACACAAGTATTTCTCAAATTCATAATCACCCAACTAGCATGACTATGATATTATCACCTCCATATCTCAAAACAATTATCAAGCATCAAACTTATCTTAGTATTCAATTCACTCAAAAGAAAGTTTCACATATCTTGAATACCAAGTATATTAAGATTAAGAAAACTACCATGCTATTAATGACTCTCAAAATAATCTAAGTGAAGCATGAGAGATCAATAGTTTCTTTAAAACAAATCCACCACCGTGCTCTAAAAGATATGAGTGAAGCACTATGAGCAAAACTATCAAGCTCAAAAGATATAAGTGAAGCACATAGAGTATTCTAACAAATTCCAAATCATGTAATGCTCTCTCTCATTAAAGAATTTCAGATCTTGATACTTTATTCAAACATCAAGCAAAGCTAAAGAAAACTACAATGCAAGGATAGCACAACTCATGTGAAGAAGCAAAAACTTAGGCTCAACCGATACTAACCGATAGTTGTTGAAGATGAAAGGTGGGATGCCTATCGGGGCATCCCCAAGCTTAGATGCTTGAGACTTATTGAAATATTATCTTGGGGTGCCTTGGGCATCCCCAAGCTTGAACTTTTGTGTCTCCTTAATTCCTCTCATATCATAGTTTCTCTTTTTATCAAAAGCTTCATTCACAACAAACTCAACAAGAACTCGTGAGATAGGTCAGTATAAACCAATGCAAAACCTTATCATATTCTACTGTAACAAATCACTTAAATTATTATTCAACATTTCATACTAAATGCCTCTGTATATTTAATACCCCTATCCTCAAATAGAATCATTAAACAAGCAAACATATGCAAACAATGCAACCATAACAGCAATCTGCCAAAACAGTACAGTCTGTAAAGAATGCAAGAGTATTAATACTTCCCTGAATCCAAAAATTATGAACTAAAATTCCCACTGTAATAAATTTATCAGATCTCAATATGCAAAAAGATTCAACGTTAGACCATGCTCTGAATTTTCTAGGGAATTTTTGCAACAGCGGTAAACTTTGTGTTTTCAAACAGCAACATGCAAACTAGCAAAATAAGCATGGCAAAGGCTATCCTTGACTTTTTTATTGAAACTAAAGATGCAAAACACTATTATAACTACCAGCAAGCAAACACTAACAAAATAAAATGACGGTCCAAGCAAAACACATATCATGTGGTGAATAAAAATATAGCTCCAAGTAAAGTTACCGATGAACGAAGACGAAAGAGGGGATGCCTTCCGGGGCATCCCCAAGCTTAGTTGCTTGGTGGTCCTTGAATATTACCTTGGGGTGCCTTGGGAATCCCCAAGATTAGGCTCTTTCCACTCCTTATTCCATCCATCGAATCTTTACCCAAAACTTAAAAACTTCAACCACACAAAACTCAAAACAAAACTCGTAAGCTCCGTTAGTATAAGAAAATAAAACCACCACTTAGGTACTGTAATGAACTCATTCTAAATTCATATTGGTGTAATATCTACTGTACTCCAACTTATCTATGGTTCATACCCTCCGATACTACTCATAGATTCATCAAAATAAGCAAACAACACATAGAAAATAGAATCTGTCAAAAACAGAACAGTCTGTAGTAATCTGTATAAAAAGTATACTTCTGGAACCCCAAAAATTATGAAATAAATTGCTTGACCTGAGAAATTTGTCTATTAATCATATGCAAAAAGAATTAACCTAAAATCACTCTCCAGTAAAAAATGGCAGCTAATCTCATGAGCGCTAAAGTTTCTGTTTTTCACAGCAAAATCACATAAACTTCACCCAAGTCTTCCCAAAGGTTCTACTTGGCACTTTATTGAAACAAAAGCTATAAAACATTATTAATACAGTAGCATAATCATGTGGACACACAAAAACAGTAAGGATAAATATTGGGTTGTCTCCCAACAAGCGCTTTTCTTTAATGCCTTTTAGCTAGGCATGATGATGACAATGATGCTCACAAAAAAGATAAGAATTGAAACATAACGGGAGCATCATGAAGCATATGACTAGCACATTTAAGTCTAACCCTCTTCCTATGCATAGGGATTTTGTGAGCAAACAACTTATGGGAACAATAATCAACTAGCATAGGATGGCACAACAAGCATATCTTCAAAACTTTAAGCACATAGAGAGGAAACTTGACATTATTGCAATTCCTACAAGCATATGTTCCTCCCTCATAATAAATTTCAGTAGCATCATGAATGAATTCAACAATATAACCAGCAGATAAAGCATTCTTTTCATGATCTACAAGCATAGAAAATTTTCTACTCTCCACATAAGCAAACTTTTTCTTTATAGCATACGTATCATCACAATAATCATCATAAATAGGAGGCATGCTTTCATCATAGTAAATTTGCTCATCAAAGCTTGGGGGACAAAAATTATCATCTTCATCAAACATAGCTTCCCCAAGCTTGTGGCTTTGCATAACATTAGCATCATGGATATTCAAAGAATTCATACTAACAACATTGCAATCATGCTCATCATATAAAAACATTCTATAGATTTCTTCTTCTAGTACTTGAGCACAATTATCCTTTCCATCATACTCAAGAAAGATATAAAAAGGTGAAGCGTATGAGATAAACTCAACTCCATTTTTTTGTAGTTTTCTTTGATAAAATAAACTAGTGCTAAAACAAGAAACAAAAAGATTCAATTGCAAGATCTAAAGATATACCTTCACTTACCTAGCCTCCCCGGCAACGGCGCCAAAAAAGAGCTTGATGTCTACTACACAACCTTCTTCTTGTAGACGTTGTTGGGCCTGCAAGTGCACAGGTTTATAGGACAGTAGTAAATTTCCGTCAAGTGGATGACCTAAGGTTTATCAATCCGTAGGAGGCGTATGATGAAGATGGTCTCTCTCAAACAACCCTGCAACCAAATAACAAAAAGTCTCTTGTGTCCCCAACACACCCAATACAATGGTAAATTGTATAGGTGCACTAGTTCGGCGAAGAGATGGTGATACAAGTGCAAAATAGATAGTAGATATAGGTTTTTGTAATCTGAAATAATAAAAATAGCAAGGTAGCGAGCGATAAAAGTGAGCATAAACGGTATTGCAATGATAGGGAACAAGGCCTAGGGTTCATACTTTCACTAGTGTAAGTTCTCTCAACAATAATAACATAGATAGAACATATGGCAAGCCCTCAACATGCAACAAAGAGTCACTCCAAAGCCACTAATAGTGGAGAACAAACGTAGAGGTTATGGTTGGGTACCAAACCACCACAAAGCTATTCTTTCGGATCGATCTATAAAAGAGTTTGTACTAGAATAACACCTTAAGACACAAATCAACCAAAACCCTAATGTCACCTAGATACTCCATTGTCACCTCAAGTATCCGTGGGCATGATTATACGATATGCATCACACAATCTCAGATTCATCCAACCAACATAAAAGTACTTCAAAGAGTGCCCCAAAGCTACTACCGGAGAGTCAAGAACATGTGCCAACCCCTATGCATAGGTTCCCAAGTGTCACGAAACCCGCAAGTTGATCACCAAAACATACATCAAGTGGATCAATAGAATAACCCATTGTCACCACGGTTATCCCACGCAAGACATACATCAAGTGTTCATAAAAGACTCAATCCGATAAGATAACTTCAAAAGGGGAAACTCAATTCATCACAAGAGAGTAGAGGGGGAGAAACATCATAAGATCCAACTACAATAGCAAAGCTCGGGATACATCAAGATCGTGCCATAGAGGAACACGAGAGAGAACACGAGAGAGAGAGAGATCAAACACATAGCTACTGGTACATACCCTCAGCCCCGAGGGTGAACTACTCCCTCCTCGTCATGGATAGCGCCGGGATGATGAAGATGGCCTCCGGTGATGGGATCCCCCTCCGGCAGGGTGCCGGAACAGGGTCCCGATTGGTTTTTGGTGGCTACAGAGGCTTGCGGCAGCGGAACTCCCGGTCTATTTTCTGTTCTGAAAGTTTTAGGGCACGTAGGTATATATGGGTGCAGGGAGAACGTCGGTGGAGCTACGGGGGCCCCACGAGGCAGGGGGGCGCGCCCAGGGGGGAGGGCGCGCCCCCACCCTCGTGAGCACCTCCCGTATCTTCTGACATGGGGTCCAAGTCCATCAGGTGGGTTTCCTTCCAAAAGTAACTTCTCCAGTTGATTTCATTCTATTTTGACTCCGTCTGATATTCCTTTTCCTCGAAACACTGAAATAGGCATAAAACAACAAATCTGGGCTGGGCCTCCGGTTAATAAGTTAGTCCCAAAAATAATATAAAAGTGGATAATAAAGCCCAATATTGCCTAAAACAGTAGATAAAGTAGCATGGAGCAATCAAAAATTATGGATACGTTGGAGACGTATCAGGGATGCTACTAAATTGCTTGATAATATTATGGCTAATTATTCTCAATGGCACACCGAATATGCCTTTATCTACTTTGCTTGAGTATAATAATGAATCTATGGATGTGAATTTCGTTGGTAGGGATAGTTTTGGAAACAACGCTTATAGAGGGAATTTTAATCCTAGGACTTATCCTAGTAATCCTTCTAATAATTATGGAAATTCCTACAATAATGTCACATCCCTAGCTTCTGATAATGCACTAGGCTAGACCTCATGTGAGCATCATGTTTAAATTCAAATGAAATTGAATTGAGGAATTTTCAAAGCCTCAGAAGACCTCTAAAAATAACCAACATTTAAATTTCATCAAATGAGTCCAAGAAAATGTTCCTGTTATTCCATGGAAATATTGGTGAGAGGTAAAATTTAAACCAATATTTTTGGAGTCACAGAGATATTTATTTTGGCCATTTGAATTAATCCAATAACTGTTTGCTTTGGATTTATATTTAATATATATTAAATATGACTCCAAATAATTCTGGAAGTTTGTGAGTGGCTTTGTATATATTTTAGTAAGCCACATAATAAACTACATAATTTATTAAAATGGTTTAGTATTTTACTAAACTAAAACAAAACAGAACAAAATAGAAAACAGAACAGAAAAAAATAAAAAGAGTAAAGCCTACCTGGCCTCACCCGTGCAGCCCACCAGCCGGCCCAGCTCCTCCATCTGGCCGGCCCAGCCCACCTCCTTCCCCCCTTGTCCTCTTCTTCCTCTGCCAGTAGGCAGAGGCGAGGCGTGGCGCGCGCCCGAAGAGCGCCGGCCACCTCCTGCTTCGCCGTGGCAGCCTCCCCGACTCCCTCGCGACGCCACGGAGACGCCCTCGCCCCCTGCACCTCCCCTCTCTCCCTCCTGGACCCCATTCCCTCCTCTGTTTCCCTCTCACGCACACCACCGAGCGGAGCTCGCCGCCATCGTCGCCGTACCCATGGCCACCGGCCACCCCTAGCCTCACCGACGCCCCAGGAAGCTCCGCGGGTCCTCCCTCTACCTCCTCAACGAGCCACGAGGCCCCGGACGTGCCGCATCGTCGCCATCGACGTCGTCTTCTACCTCGGACCCGCCGGCCATCTTCGTCAAATTCGTCGGTTCCGGTGCCTCCCCGAGCTCGCCGAGGCCACCACTGCACCCGCTGTGAGCTCCTGTGCTGTTTCCCCCTCTCCGTTCTCTCGTTTGCACACCGCAGCTGCCACTTTGCCGACGACCGGAGCTCGCTGCCGCCGGCCATGCTGCCGTCGCGGCCATGGCCTGTTTCGGTCGCGTCCGAGCACGGCTTTGAGCTCGTGGGGCTCACAGGAAGCCCATGCGCAGCTCAGCTTGCCCAAAACCCCACCAGGGCCTCGCGCCCGTTACCACCCGAACTCCGGCGCCGCCGCGAGCTCTGTTCCGACGAGCCCCGGCGTTCCCGCAGCCTCCCACCTACCCCATCAGATGCGGGAGAGCCCGGGCTACGCCCCGGTGCCCCCAGCCGCCGCCTCCGTCGCCTTTAGCGCAAGTCCGGCGCGTTGCCGCCGCCATTTTGGTCACCGCCGGCGTAAGTCCGGCGATGATGACGTGGGCATCATTAGCGGCTAACCTCCCCCCCACACTAATCAACCCCCCAGGCCACTGACAGCGGGCCCCACCCCTGGTCAAACCCCAGTCAGCGCTGGGTTTGACCGGGATTAGCTCCTGTGTCACTGACGTGTGGCCCCCACACGTCAGGTTTGACTCTGAGCGCCCAGTTGACCTGCTGATGTCATCATGACATCAGACTGATGCAATAAGTATTTTCTAGATTTATTATTATTCAGGAAATTTCAGAAAATTGTATAAACTTCAATAAATCATAGAAAATTAACCGTAACTCCAAATGAAATAAATTATATATGAAAAACTATCAGAAAAATTCAAGGAATCCATCTGTACCATTTTCATGCATGTTAGAACAACTTATAGGTGCTGTTTAGCACAAATCAATTAAAGGGCATTTAAATAATCACATATGGAGTTTGAATTTGAATCTTGTATTCAAACCAACTTCATTTAATCTGTTGCTAGTTGCATTAGCCCAAAACACATTCATTTTGCCATGTCATGATCATGCATCATATTGTGCATTGCATTGATTGTGTTCCCTTCCCTGTTGCTGGTATTTGTCCCCTCTCGATAGACGTGATACCGATGATGTGATCGTTGACACTGATGAAGACTCAATGTTATCTTCAGAAGTGCCAGGCAAGCAAAACCCCCTTGTTCATTCCGATACAATCCCACTCTCTCGCTCATGCTCTCTTTTACTGCATTAGGACAACAACGATTCAACTGTTACTTGCTGCGGTAGCTGAACCCCTTTATCCTTTGCATGACCTGTCATTGCCACAGTAAATAGATGAAACCCACTAGCATGAGTAGGAGTTGTTTGAGCCCTGATGTGCCTACTCATTCATGCTTGTTTGTCATGCCTGCTACTGCTTAGAGTTGAGTCAGGTCTGATTCATCGGGGATGAATCAGAGGTGTGTGAACATGTCCTACTATGTGTGAGCTAAGTGTGTGAACACGATTTGGTAAAAGGTAGCGGTGAGAGGCCATGTAGGAGTACATGGTGGGTTGTCTCATTGCAGCCGTCCTCAGGAACTGAGTTCTGTGTTTGTGATCCATGATTCAACTACTACCACGCATTGGGCCCGAAACCAATGGACCCTCTCGGCTTCTTAATCACCCTTGTCCTCTGTCCAGGAGTTGCAAGTAGTTTCTGGTGTTTGTAGCCTACTGGAGGCCGTGGACAGCGCTGACCGTAGGGGTGGGCTGTGATGCGGTAGGTACGTGGCACGGTGTACTGGATGCCCGTTTGGTATCTCGGGAACCCTGTTCACATCGTTTGGGGCTGTGAGCGAAACTCCGGCCGGATCTCCTCATGGATGGAACCCGAATAGGCGATAAACCTGGACTAGAGACTTGAGTGTTTAGGCAGGCCGTGGCCGACACCCACGTTGGGCTTCCGCTTGAAGGTTGCCGAGTACATGTCGTGTAAACGGCGGTAAGTGGTGAGAGCGTGTGTGAAGAAGTACACCCCTGCAGGGTTAATATGATCTATTCGAATAGCCGTGTCCGCGGAAAAGGACTTCTGGGTTGCTTATATCAGTTCATAGACAAGTGAAAGTGGATACCCTAAAATACGCAAGATAAGCGTGAGTGCTATGGATGGCGTTCTCGTAGGGAGACGGGAGCGGTTCCATAGTGGTGTATTGATATGGTGAATATGTGGACTCGTGTGCGCCACCTCAAAAGAGTCGCTTGCAGTCGTAGTTTAGGATAGCCACCGAGTCAAAGCTGGCTTACTGCAGTTAAACCCCACCATCCCCTTGTTGAAAATGATGCATATGTAGATAGTTCTGATGTAAGTCTTGCTGGGTACATTTGTACTCACGTTTGCCTATTTTATGTTTTTGCAGAGAGACTTCAGTCTCACTAGTAGTTCCGCTTGGACTTTGACGTTTAGCTTGATACCTCAGCTACGATCTTGTGCCCTCGGCAGGATCTGATCGATAGTCAGGCTTCTCAGCCTTTTTCATTTATAGATGTCTGTACTCAGACATGATAGCTTCCGCTTGTGCTTTGACTTGTATGCTCTGATTGTTGGGTCATGAGACCCATGTTTGTAATGTCTCGCTCCTCGGAGCCTATTGAATAAACTACTTGAGTCGTAGAGTCATTTTGTGATGCCATGTTGTATTGCACATATCGAGCATATTGTGTGTATGTTATTGAAATGCTTGGTATGTGTGGGATCTGACTATCTAGTTGTTTATCTTTAGTAGCCTCTCTTACCGGGAAATGTCTCCTAGTGTTTCCACCGAGCCATGGTAGCTTACTACTGCTCCGGAACACTTAGGCTGGCCGGCATGTGTCCTTCTTCGTTCCTGTGTCTGTCCCTTCGGGGAAATGTCACGCGATGAATACCGGAGTCCTGTTAGCCCGCTACAGCCCGGTTCACCGGAGTCCTGCTAGCCCAGTGCTACAGCCTGGATTCACTCGCTGATGACCGACACGTTCGATGCTGGGTCATGGATGCCTGTCCCTGTAAGTTTGTGCCACTTTGGGTTTACGACTAGCCATGTCAGCCCGGACTCCTTATCATATGGATGCTAGCGACACTGTCATATACGTGTGCCAAAAGGCGCAAACGGTCCCGGGTAAAGGTAAGGCGACACCCGTGGGAATACCGTGCGTGAGGCCGCAAAGTGATATGAAGTGTTACATGCTAGATCTATGTGGCATCGAGTCGGGGTCCTGACAGCGTTGGTATCAGAGCTTGACTGCCTGTAGGATTACCAAGCCAAACTGGTCGAAGTTGAGTCTAGAAATTCTTTAGTTATATAAGGGAATTGATTGTGGGATGGAACGTAAGGCTCTTTTTACTCCTTATACCTCATGCCCTTCTGATCTGAGTCATCTTATCTTTCCTACGGGGTTAAGAAACTAGGCTATCTCTTCTTTCTATCAGGATTACGTGTTACTAATCCGTAGACTTATAAGATTGTTGGATTAAGCCTCGTTTCAGTTCCTAGTACTTCTGTATGTTAACTGTTGATCTCGAGACCTTGATATTGTGCTTCTGAGTGGTTATGCCACCATTTTTGTGAATGTCTCAAATCTTTTCTGAGCATTTACAGCCGTTATGCTGTCCGAGTCATTCCAGGTTTCTAAATAGTCTGATGCATTTGCAAAATCCTTTCCCTCTGGTTTCAATGTTCCTTTATGCCAGCTCAATCACACTAATTGTTGAGTTGAGGTATTCTATTGCCTTGACATTATGTTGGAGTTACTATTATGACCCTAGGTGTCTCAGGGGATCATCTAGTAGTCTAGCCATGATTTATGTTCCAGTGTGATGACTCTGGCCGTCATTATCGAAAGCATCCCGTGATGCCATTTAGTAGTAGGTATTCTATCCCTGGGTTTTGAACCCGAGATTCACCCTACTTGCTTCATGTTGATAGTTTTGCTCGTTCCTTTAGGATATTAGCAACCTTTGCGATAGTCCTTGAAGTCCGTGGTATCTTCTTCTTCCAAATACCATGAACTACTTATGGCAGAAGTTCCTCGTTGAACTGAAATATCACAACAGGATTATTTTTGATGAGTTCTCCATTATATATTGTGGCTCTGCCAGTTCTACCTTTCTGCTTGGGTTATCCGGAAGAAATATGTTGAATTCGTTCAACATGCTAAACCATGCATCCACAACTCAGAAAATCGTATGTTCCTTTGAGTTGTCCCTCTTTAGTTGTCTTCTGACCCCCGTCTATCAATTGATAGTCAAGATTATGTGTGCATTCGTTCATCGATGCCTATTACTCTTGTGGTCCGTCAAGCCATTCCATTCAGAATGACTAGGAGAAACAAACTCCAGTACCTCTTCCATATCCAGGATTGGGTCAAAGAAGTTGTGCTCCGCAGATCAAATGCCAATCCAGCTTTTGCTCTGTTCTACCTTGGATTATTACCATCTTTTATATCGGGATTGTTATAGGAATTGCACCCCATCCTATGAACTCTTGGTACAGTGATACTTCTTGCCATCATTGTTCATTCCTCGGTTTCTGTGTTATTGTAACCGGAATGTCGACAAGTGAATCATGATGTGTGAAATCAATACTCCAAGCAACTACGTTGCTTGGTAGTTAAATGGACAATAACGTCATCCTTAGCGAGTTGACTATTGAATCATCACCCTAAGGTTGATTGTGCTACCTAGTCCATTTTCCTGGTGCACTCCTCGATTGATGAGATAGGATTTGCTAAGTCCTCGCTCATTTGATCATATCATCTTGCCCTGAAAGGCAAGATTGTTCTCGAGCTTAGTAACATATCGGTGGTTCATGATTTCCGAAGATCTTCTCGGAAGTATTACCAGGTTGTCACCTGACCGCTATGTTGAGCTCGTGATCAAGTTGGTTTCTTGTGAACCACCTTCTCTCCAAGAATCGGTGTTAGATATCCCTGAGCTAGTTGGTTAAGCTAGACAACAACTTGGAGAGTTGGAAGATAAAAGCTTGCCTGACTTAGTTCGTCCCAAAAGGATATTCTTGTGTAGTGTGTGTTGAAGAAAGATGATATCTTCATCGATTGGTCCCTGTGATCAGTTGCTGGACCTATTGTCTTATCAATCCCTTGATTTGAGTGTGGGCTATCGTCAAATCAAATCAGTACCAACGATGCTCGTAATGTTGTCCTACTCGTGGTTGATCCCTCGAGCATACACCATTACATCTTTGGTCTGACCAATGCTATCACCGTGTTCACATGATGGTGGAAGTCCAGTGATATGGAAATTCCGATGAGTTGCTATTGAGCCCATTAGTAGCATTTTGTCTCCCCCCATGAATCATGTTGAACATCAACCTAGTGTTGGAAACTTGTGTAAGCATTTCTTCGTGTTTCGTTCATGAAGCATATGTTTGAATGAAAGTAGTGATTTTCCCTAATTCATGTGCATATGATGCAAGTTGCCGCCATGAATTTGAGGAAGATTGTTTTGTTTCCCTGGAATCATTCCAAATTAGTCATGCACACGTGCGAAGTATTCTGTGGTCTGGAGACTTGCAACCTTCATTCCATATGTGTTCCGAGCACACCAAGCCACTGATTGATTTGTTCAAGGAGAAGAAGTTTCCTCTTAAGAGAATGCCTTATGCAAGGACTTCAATATCCTCGATTATGGTTCCCCACCTGAACTCGGTAGTGTTTTGTTGTAAGACTACCATGTGATAATGTTTTGTCTAGGACAACGTGTTCACGTGTTTGTAGCAGAACCAGCTCATGTTTTGGAGCTTACTATCGTAGTTCATCTCCCGAGAATCCCGCAACGTCATCTCGTCGATTTGTGTTGCAAACTTTCATTTTTCTTCCTAGACTCGATGAGTCTGGAATATCCTGACACCAACCAGATCTGAATCTCAGGAAGATGTGATGGTTGGAACATTTCCCAAGAATTATAATATTGGTCTCTCGATAACCGGTAAGATGGATGTCGTGGCCAACACACCCAGCCGGAAGACCTCCTGTTGTAATATCTTGATTGATGAAGTTGGCCACCTCCCCATAGGGATTTCGTAGGATTTACTCCCTAGTTGCCCCTATGGATTTTGAGATCCCGAAGTCCGACCTTTTACTTGATGTTCTAGATATCAAACCATATCTATGAATGGGTTACGCTAGCACATCAAGGAGAACATTAGAAGCGGAGTGCTAAATGTCTCTCGGTCGATCATCCAGATTTTATCTCCTTGGCCCCGCCAGGGGTGAAATTTGAGAAGGTGTTATCTTCCTTTGCATCTGCATCATCCATCATCATTCATCATGGTAGCAAGTTGTGTTGCCAGGATCCTTCACACGGATGTTGGTAAAACCTTGATGAATATGGAAATGCTCAAGTTCTTGAGAGCACGCACAAGCGCTAGGTGTTATCATCGGCACTAACTGGGTTTGCTCTCAGTTTCCTCGGCAATGCTATGATCTTTTCAAACGGTGAATTCACTCTCTTTTGATGGGTTCTTCCCCAGTTACCAGAATCATTCCCAGCATTTGCATTTTGTTCCCAGCTTGCACCATCGATGTGCCATTCTACCATGGGTCTCTTCCATTTCCGGTGGTAAGCAAATTCATCCATTACGTTGTCTTCAACAAGGTAATCCACATCATCCAAGCCCGAGTATGCCATTCTACCGACCCCCTCCAAATGATCGCTCGAGAATTGCCTTGGGCTGGTTTAGACAGTCTAAATGATCTCTATATCAAAGGTAATTCTTTTTGCCACTTAAGGGGATATTTCTACGAGTCACCGTCCCTAAGGTGCCTCGTTGTGGTATCATGGCAACTCAACTCCTCGCTACATTGATAATCGTTTACCACCTTTTTAGGTGTGGAATTGTGGTCTACCTAGTGAACCTTCGTCATCCGTTTCTTTCCACCCCTCCTGATGTGTATCTCGTGTCTCAACCGAGAGATGGTCCTATGTCTCATTCCGTGAGTTGTTCGATCTTCGAGAAGATCGACCCCTCTAGAGTCTCCTTCTTCCCTCCATGTCATGTTGACCGGATTTCTCAGAGCAAGACTTCAAGACGAAGATGGTGGACGAATCAAAGTCCATTTGAAGTGCAACTGGATCGTGAAGATTATACTAGTTTGCGTTCCCCCTTCACCTTACCCTACACTTGAATCTCGAGACGAGATTCTTGTTTAGTGGGGGTGAGTTGTCACATCCCTAGCTTCTGATAATGCACTAGGCTAGACCTCATGTGAGCATCATGTTTAAATTCAAATGAAATTGAATTGAGGAATTTTCAAAGCCTCAGAAGACCTCTAAAAATAACCAACATTTAAATTTCATCAAATGAGTCCAAGAAAATGTTCCTGTTATTCCATGGAAATATTGGTGAGAGGTAAAATTTAAACCAATATTTTTGGAGTCACAGAGATATTTATTTTGGCCATTTGAATTAATCCAATAACTGTTTGCTTTGGATTTATATTTAATATATATTAAATATGACTCCAAATAATTCTGGAAGTTTGTGAGTGGCTTTGTATATATTTTAGTAAGCCACATAATAAACTACATAATTTATTAAAATGGTTTAGTATTTTACTAAACTAAAACAAAACAGAACAAAATAGAAAACAGAACAGAAAAAAATAAAAAGAGTAAAGCCTACCTGGCCTCACCCGTGCAGCCCACCAGCCGGCCCAGCTCCTCCATCTGGCCGGCCCAGCCCACCTCCTTCCCCCCTTGTCCTCTTCTTCCTCTGCCAGTAGGCAGAGGCGAGGCGTGGCGCGCGCCCGAAGAGCGCCGGCCACCTCCTGCTTCGCCGTGGCAGCCTCCCCGACTCCCTCGCGACGCCACGGAGACGCCCTCGCCCCCTGCACCTCCCCTCTCTCCCTCCTGGACCCCATTCCCTCCTCTATTTCCCTCTCACGCACACCACCGAGCGGAGCTCGCCGCCATCGTCGCCGTACCCATGGCCACCGGCCACCCCTAGCCTCACCGACGCCCCAGGAAGCTCCGCGGGTCCTCCCTCTACCTCCTCAACGAGCCACGAGGCCCTGGACGTGCCGCATCGTCGCCATCGACGTCGTCTTCTACCTCGGACCCGCCGGCCATCTTCGTCAAATTCGTCGGTTCCGGTGCCTCCCCGAGCTCGCCGAGGCCACCACTGCACCCGCTGTGAGCTCCTGTGCTGTTTCCCCCTCTCCGTTCTCTCGTTTGCACACCGCAGCTGCCACTTTGCCGACGACCGGAGCTCGCTGCCGCCGGCCATGCTGTCGTCGCGGCCATGGCCTGTTTCGGTCGCGTCCGAGCACGGCTTTGAGCTCGTGGGGCTCACAGGAAGCCCATGCGCAGCTCAGCTTGCCCAAAACCCCACCAGGGCCTCGCGCCCGTTACCACCCGAACTCCGGCGCCGCCGCGAGCTCCGTTCCGACGAGCCCCGGCGTTCCCGCAGCCTCCCACCTACCCCATCAGATGCGGGAGAGCCCGGGCTACGCCCCGGTGCCCCCAGCCGCCGCCTCCGTCGCCTTTAGCGCAAGTCCGGCGCGTTGCCGCCGCCATTTTGGTCGCCGCCGGCGTAAGTCCGGCGATGATGACGTGGGCATCATTAGCGGCTAACCTCCCCCCCACACTAATCAACCCCCTAGGCCACTGACAGCGGGCCCCACCCCTGGTCAAACCCCAGTCAGCGCTGGGTTTGACCGGGATTAGCTCCTGTGTCACTGACGTGTGGCCCCCACACGTCAGGTTTGACTCTGAGCGCCCAGTTGACCTGCTGACGTCATCATGACATCAGACTGACGCAATAAGTATTTTCTGGATTTATTATTATTCAGGAAATTTCAGAAAATTGTATAAACTTCAATAAATCATAGAAAATTAACCGTAACTCCAAATGAAATAAATTATATATGAAAAATTATCAGAAAAATTCAAGGAATCCATCTGTACCATTTTCATGCATGTTAGAACAACTTATAGGTGCTGTTTAGCACAAATCAATTAAAGGGCATTTAAATAATCACATATGGAGTTTGAATTTGAATCTTGTATTCAAACCAACTTCATTTAATCTGTTGCTAGTTGCATTAGCCCAAAACACATTCATTTTGCCATGTCATGATCATGCATCATATTGTGCATTGCATTGATTGTGTTCCCTTCCGTGTTGCCGGTATTTGTCCCCTCTCGATAGACGTGATACCGATGATGTGATCGTTGACACTGATGAAGACTCAATGTTATCTTCAGAAGTGCCAGGCAAGCAAAACCCCCTTGTTCATTCCGATACAATCCCACTCTCTCGCTCATGCTCTCTTTTACTGCATTAGGACAACAACGATTCAACTGTTACTTGCTGCGGTAGCTGAACCCCTTTATCCTTTGCATGACCTGTCATTGCCACAGTAAATAGATGAAACCCACTAGCATGAGTAGGAGTTGTTTGAGCCCTGATGTGCCTACTCATTCATGCTTGTTTGTCATGCCTGCTACTGCTTAGAGTTGAGTCAGGTCTGATTCATCGGGGATGAATCAGAGGTGTGTGAACATGTCCTACTATGTGTGAGCTAAGTGTGTGAACACGATTTGGTAAAAGGTAGCGGTGAGAGGCCATGTAGGAGTACATGGTGGGTTGTCTCATTGCAGCCGTCCTCAGGAACTGAGTTCTGTGTTTGTGATCCATGATTCAGCTACTACCACGCATTGGGCCCGAAACCAATGGACCCTCTCGGCTTCTTAATCACCCTTGTCCTCTGTCCAGGAGTTGCAAGTAGTTTCTGGTGTTTGTAGCCTACTGGAGGCCGTGGACAGCGCTGACCGTAGGGGTGGGCTGTGATGCGGTAGGTACGTGGCACGGTGTACTGGATGCCCGTTTGGTATCTCGGGAACCCTGTTCACATCGTTTGGGGCTGTGAGCGAAACTCCGGCCGGATCTCCTCATGGATGGAACCCGAATAGGCGATAAACCTGGACTAGAGACTTGAGTGTTTAGGCAGGCCGTGGCCGACACCCACGTTGGGCTTCCGCTTGAAGGTTGTCGAGTACATGTCGTGTAAACGGCGGTAAGTGGTGAGAGCGTGTGTGAAGAAGTACACCCCTGCAGGGTTAATATGATCTATTCGAATAGCCGTGTCCGCGGAAAAGGACTTCTGGGTTGCTTATATCAGTTCATAGACAAGTGAAAGTGGATACCCTAAAATACGCAAGATAAGCGTGAGTGCTATGGATGGCGTTCTCGTAGGGAGACGGGAGCGGTTCCATAGTGGTGTATTGATATGGTGAATATGTGGACTCGTGTGCGCCACCTCAAAAGAGTCGCTTGCAGTCGTAGTTTAGGATAGCCACCGAGTCAAAGCTGGCTTACTGCAGTTAAACCCCACCATCCCCTTGTTGAAAATGATGCATATGTAGATAGTTCTGATGTAAGTCTTGCTGGGTACATTTGTACTCACGTTTGCCTATTTTGCAGAGAGACTTCAGTCTCACTAGTAGTTCCGCTTGGACTTCGACGTTTAGCTTGATACCTCAGCTACGATCTTGTGCCCTCGGCAGGATCTGATCGATAGTCAGGCTTCTCAGCCTTTTTCATTTATAGATGTCTGTACTCAGACATGATAGCTTCCGCTTGTGCTTTGACTTGTATGCTCTGATTGTTGGGTCATGAGACCCATGTTTGTAATGTCTCGCTCCTCGGAGCCTATTGAATAAACTACTTGAGTCGTAGAGTCATTTTGTGATGCCATGTTGTATTGCACATATCGAGCATATTGTGTGTATGTTATTGAAATGCTTGGTATGTGTGGGATCTGACTATCTAGTTGTTTATCTTTAGTAGCCTCTCTTACCGGGAAATGTCTCCTAGTGTTTCCACCGAGCCATGGTAGCCTGCTACTGCTCCGGAACACTTAGGCTGGCCGGCATGTGTCCTTCTTCGTTCCTGTGTCTGTCCCTTCGGGGAAATGTCACGCGATGAATACCGGAGTCCTGTTAGCCCGCTACAGCCCGGTTCACCGGAGTCCTGCTAGCCCAGTGCTACAGCCTGGATTCACTCGCTGATGACCGACACGTTCGATGCTGGGTCATGGATGCCTGTCCCTGTAAGTTTGTGCCACTTTGGGTTTACGACTAGCCATGTCAGCCCGGACTCCTTATCATATGGATGCTAGCGACACTGTCATATACGTGTGCCAAAAGGCGCAAACGGTCCCGGGTAAAGGTAAGGCGACACCCGTGGGAATACCGTGCGTGAGGCCGCAAAGTGATATGAAGTGTTACATGCTAGATCTATGTGGCATCGAGTCGGGGTCCTGACAAATAACTCTTATGGAAATTTTAATAAGATGCCCTCTGAATTTGAGAGTAGTGTTAAAGAGTTTATGAATTCACAAAAGAATTTTAATGCTTTGCTTGAAGAGAAATTGCTTAAAGTTGATGATTTGGCTAGGAACGTTGATAGAATTTTGTCGGCGTTCTGGGAACGGGGGTCCCCAGACTTGCCTGCCTGCGGCCTGCGGCGTGGCTCAAAGGGGGGCCCAGCGCAGCCCACCTTCCTCAACATAGGCTCAAGACCTTCGCGAGGGGCCAAGCCTCGCGGGGCGGACGACAAGGAGCTTCCTCAGGCACGGCCTCATCAGGCTGGCTCGCGAGGAGGCAAAGAGTTCAAGGCGGGGTACCTCGTGAGGTGCCCATGACGCAAGCCATGACGACCAAGGGCGCCAGTCGGGCGCCAGCCGGCGCAGTGTCCTCCTTTCCTCTTTGGCGAAAAGGGAGCAAGCGCAGGCGAGAGCATCAAGCAAAGGCATCCATTTCGGTGCAACAAGACCAAGACCAGTCCAACGGCAGGATGGAGGTCACCGTGGAGCCCAAGCCGGCGTCACCACCAGAGCCTTTGACAGGCGAGGACCAACTTTAGTCAGGATAAGTGTACCCGCTGTTCCCCTTCAAAATGGCCAATTGTTGGCGCCCTTCCCGCTCAATATTTGGGGAGAGGCCCAGGGCCTTTGCCTATAAATAGGACTAGCCACCCCCAGGGTAGAGGCATCTGGTATCTGGCATACATCTAGAGTAGAAAGAGAGAGAGATAGGGCGACTGAACTCCTCCTAGCGGTTCATCGCATCAGCCAAGAACAGACCCTCGCGAGGCTGTTCTTCCTTGTATTGTTCATCATCAGCCCAAGAGGCAATCCACCACATCACACACTGGAGTAGGGTATTACACCACAATGGTGGCCTGAACTAGTATAAACCTTGTGTCTCTTGTGTTGATCCTTTGGTAGTTTAGATCCTAGTGATTCGGTGAGGAGCAGGTAGGCAGGGGGCGTAATCTCCGCGCGCACCCCAGTGTTCAAACCTCAAGGGTCTGCCGGAACCCGAAGTTCGACATTTGGCGCGCCAGGTAGGGGTGCGCCGGAAGTCGTTTCCCATCACCATGTTCTTCTCCGACCATCGCGTCCATGTCAGACGCTCGTTGGGCCCGCGCCGAGCGCCGCGCTGCCCTCGCTTCCCGCGTCGCCCAGACGGCTCCCGTCGGCGGGCACCCCCGTTGTTCCCCGTCACCTGCCGTCAACACCGCCACCGGCCCGGCGGGGAACGAGCAACAAGCATCGTCCCAGCACCCATCCATGAGGCAGGACGGCCGCACTGCTACACCCTCGCTCACTCCTGCTGGTTCTTTGTCTCGCGCGCCCCGCGCAGCCATGGAGGCCCGAGCTGCGCTCATCACGGCAAACGAGCTCCTGTGCTACAGTCCAATCGATGACGTCTACGAGGAGTGGCTCGACCGAGTCGCCGAGCTCGTCCGCGCCGCTGGGGGCTCCCCCGCGCCGTCCTTCTCGCTGCACCGCACCCCGCCCTGCATGGGCAATGAAGCTCCCGGGGCGCCTCAGCCGCCTCCCCCTCGAGAAGGCGCCCTGGCTCCAAGGCGTGTGGCCCCTGAGCGGAACCCGCCCCGTCAGGCGCTAGCGCGGCAGGAGCAGAGCTGCCAAGAAGTCCCGCGCCCCCGAGAAGCTGCTCGGGTGCTCCTTGCTCCGGCTCGTCCCGACCACACTCCTGCTCCAGCACGTCAAGACCCCGTGCTGCTCCCAGCTGCAGCGCATGGGGACCCGCAAGACCAAGCTCTTCATCACCCAAGGCCTCCTGTGGCCATGGCGGGCTGCCGCGCCTTCACCCCCGAGCTACGCAGCATCGCGTGGCCTGGCAAGTTCAAGCCGGACCTGCCTCCCCGCTACGACGGCACGCCTGACCCTGCAGAGTTCCTCTAGCTCTACGAGCTGGGCATCGAGGCCGCCAACGGAGACGAGAAGGTCTTGGCGAACTGGTTTTCCATGGCGCTCAAGGACGGGCCCCGCACCTGGCTCCTGAATCTGGCACCTAGCACGATCTCCTCCTTGGACGAGATGCGCACCCGCCTCATCGCCAACTTCCAGGGTACTCGCGACCGGCCACCCGCCATGAGCGACATGCGCCGCATCAAGTAGCAGCCAGGGGAAACCCTGCAGAAGTACATCCAACGCTTCAACAACGCGCGCCTCAAGATCCCTAAGGTGACCGAGGAGGCCATCATCTTAGCCTTCTCCGACGGCGTGCGCGACGTCAAGATGAAGGAGGAGCTGGCGATGCATGAAGACCTGTGCACCTCCTTGGAGCTGTTCAACTTGGCGACAAAGTGCGCCAGAGCTGAGGAGGGGCGCCTCTCCCTCCTCGAGCTGCCTGCCGCAGACCCAGAAGAGAAGAAGCTCAAGGCCAAGGACGTGAAGCGCAAGGGGGCTGCCGTGCTCGCGGCAGAGCCAGACACCAAGAGGGGCAGAGATCAACCCGAACCCTCCAAGGGCAGTCGGTACTGCATGTACCACGACCTCCACACCCACAACATCAATGAATGCCAAGAGCTCCGGGCCATGCGTGAAGGAAGGGTCGGCCGACGTCCCGACCACAATGACCGGGGTTATGGCCGAGGAGGAGGAAGGAACGCAGGACGCTGGGAAGACCGTGGCCCACGCCAGGGGTGGCGCGACCAACCTCGCGAGGATCGCTGGCAGGACCCGCCTCGCGAGGGAGGCTGGAGGGATCAGCCTCGCGAGGATCGCCCGCAAGGGAATGCAGGCCTCCCTCCGCTGCCGCCGCAGCTAACAAGAAATGAGGATCATCATCAGGACGAGGGGGCTGGGGGCTTCCAGGAGCCGCGCGCGATCGCCTGCATCCTGGGCGGAGCTCAAGCCCTAGCCTCCCAATGCATCTTCAAGAAGTTCGCCCGCGAAGTAAATGCAGTCCTTCCCAAGCTCGAGGCCACACGCCCTCTCAGGTGGTCGGCATGCGCCATCACGTTTAGCTCTACGGATCAGCTCAAGTGCGCGGCTACAGCCGGAGTCCTCCTGATGCTTTGTTCCCCAATCATCAGCAACGTGCTAGTCACCAAGACCCTCATCGATGGCGGGGCAGGGCTCAACGTCCTGTCTGTGGAAACGTTCAACAATCTCCAAGTGCCCTACAATCAGCTTCAGCCAACCAAGCCTTTCTCCGGAGTCACCGACAGCTCCACAGTCCCGATCAGGCAGGTTCGCCTCCCTGTCATCTTCGGGGCACGCGACAACTACCGCACCGAGCTCATTGACTTTGACGTCGCCCACATTCGCCTGCCGTACAACGCCATCCTCGGGTACCCAGCGCTGGCCAAGTTCATGGCCGTGACCCACCACGGCTACAACGTCCCCAAGATGCCAGGAAGTGGCGGAGTCATCACGGTGCCCTGCGAAGAGAGAGACGCAGTGTGCTCCCTGGAGCGAGCCTTTCAGACTGCGTCACCGGAACACCCGGACCGCGGAAGCAGGAGGCTTCCCGAGGCCGCCCCCAAGAAGAAGAAGACATCGTCTGGCCCGGTCCCTCAGGAGGCAGGCCCCTCAGGGCCCGCGCCTACTGAGGGGGGAACCTCCTTCTATCGCATAGGGAGGCACGCCCGGCGCCCCCCTCAGGCAGGGCTCGGGGGCTCTCCCCTGGAGGGCCGCCGACCTCGCCAAGGTCATGAGGGAGGCGCTAGGGCACCACATGGAGGCGTGTTTCGAAGCACGTTTCCCTCAAGAAGGAGCAAGGCAAGGAGGGCCAAACCCGCAAGAGTTCGTCAGCAAGGCCATTCAGGAGCTACAGGAGTCTAGAGTCATGAGAGGCAGCCGCCGCCTGCCTGCTGTGGCCCCCCATCCAGGCGAGGATGGTGGGCTGCGCGTCTGCATCGACATACCAGGGCTCAACCAGGCCGTGTCTCAGGAGCGCCTCTGGCCTTCGCAAGTGGGTCGCTGCGAGGGTCCGCCCCACAGCTACGTTTGCATGCCTTATGGCTTGCCGAACGCGGCTGCCGTGTACCAGCGCCTCATGAGGGCCATCCTGGGGGCTCGAGAGGTCAGGCGCGCCGCAGCCCTGGTGGAGATGGAGATGGTCCGCGAGGAGCCGCCAGCGCCTCAAAAGCCTCCCGAGGCCCAAGGGCCTGGGGGCTCGTGAGGATCGGCTCCCGCAGCCCACCGAGTATGCTACATCAACATCCCTTCGTCTTCGGCAACATCAGGTGACATCTTCCAAGTTTCATTTCCAGCTGGGAGCGCCCTCAGGGCCGCATTATTCCCCGGCCGCGTGGGTCCGTCCCTGTGACGTGTATCCCTTTCGTTTCATGTTCTTAGCTTACTCTATTGGGGGCGCCCCTCGGGCTGCATTATCCCCAAGCCGCTCGGGTCAGACCCAGTGGCATGTATCCCTTTTGCATTTATTTTAGGGCCATGCTTTCGACCCATCATGCTTGTTATTTGGTGCCCATTCATGGTACCTTTTCTTCTTGGATGTCGAAAGCTTGCACGTTAAAGGGGGGGTGCCTGAGCATCACGACTCAGGGCTCCTACCGGCCCTCCGGCCCTCACCCTCTGGTTTTGTCCACGGCATCGCGACCTGGCATACCAGCGACGGCTGAGACCAGCCCGAGAGCCGGGACCCGAGGATGTAGAGTTTCGACATCTAACCCAGCTTGTGCGTTAAAGGGGGAGGGTGCCTGAGCATCACGACTCAGGGCTCCTACCGGCCCTCCGGCCCTCACCCTCTGGTTTTGTCCACGGCATCGCGACCTGGCATACCAGTGACGGCTGAGACCAGCCTGAGAGCCGGGACCTGAGGACGTAGAGTTTCGACATCTAACCCAGCTTGCGCGTTAAAGGGGGGTGCCTGAGCATCACGACTCAGGGCTCCTACCGGTTCTCCGGCCCTCACCCTCTGGTCTTGTCCACGGCATCACGACCTGGCATACCAGTGACGGCTAAGACCAGCCCGAGAGCCGGGACCCGAGGACGTAGAGCACCGGCATCTAGCCAATTTTGCAGGAACACACTCCAAGATAAGGCCCAGAGCCAAGCGCAACCCGCCTTGAGGTAGGGCCCCGTGAGTCCCGCGCCGGCTCACGGGTGCCCAGATACACCTCGTCAAGCCCTACCGTGCAGGCCACGTGTCAGGGCGGGGCTGTATACGCCCCGGGGGCTCCTCCCGGAGGGGAGCCCCCTCCCACGCACCAGTGGAAGCACCATGCTCTGCGCTGGCTGACAACACTGCCGAGGAGCGGCTATGCCCGTACACACACGGAAGCGCTATGCTCCGCGCTGGTGATAAACAACTGAGGGTGGCCCTCGGGCCGCATCAACCTCAGGGAGCCTAGAGCTCAGTGTCTAGCCTCATCGCAACGCCTCCCCTCGGGAGTGCCGCGCGAGGGGGCTGGGCACGGGGGCTGCGCCTTGGTCACGCCCAGACGCACGCCACCCAGCCAGGCCCCCCCTGGGCCTAGTTCGTCGCACGCCCCTCCCCGAGCGGAGCCAAGGTATGAAGTCTGTTTGAGCGTCAAGGGGGACTCCTGAGCATCGCGACTCAGGAGCCTAACTGGTCACGTAGCCCCTCACTCCTTAGTTCCGAAAGGCTAACGGCGGTTGAGGTATGCGCAGGGCCGGGCTCTGCAGATGTAGAATGGTAGATCCACCCGCATCTCACCTCCCTACTTGTTGTTCGAGCGCCAAGGGGGACTCCTGAGCATCGTGACTCAGGAGCCTAACTTGTCACGTAGCCCCTCACTCCTTGGTCACGTCCTGGTTTCCGGTCGGGGCTAACGGCGGCTGAGGTATGCGCGGGGCCGGGCTCTGCCGGCGTAGGACATAAGCAAGTAGGAAGGAAATAGCACAAATTTCAAGGAATTCAAAAGCAAATATTACAGTCCATACTGTTATCGCAACACCGAATGCAAGTTTTAACGCCTCCCCGTGGCATGATACATGTGCAGAAACTAAAAGCAGGACGGGAGCCACAACGGAGTCACTTGCCAGCCATGGAGCTGTGCGGAGCGGGTTCGCCTTGTGGAGCTGCCGGGCTAGCAGCGCTCCGCTTCGGCCTGGTGCTGAAGGCCCGGAACTTCCCCAGCAAAGCTTCCGCATGACCCTTCACGGCCTCAGCAGCGGCAGCGGCACGCTCGCCGCTCGCTGGCTCCAGCAGGTTGTCGAGGTCGACGTTGGGGTCGCGAAGATAGATGTGGGTGAGGACCCGCGTCAGCGCCGCGGAAGACAAGACGCGTGCCTCGGCCTCAGGCGTAGGACCAAGGCCAAGGGTGACATCTTCAAGAGCACGAACCAGGAAGGGAAGCAGCTTGGCGGGGCCGTCCTCCTCGCCAGCCAGCGGGCTCTCCAGGCCACTCTCATAAAGCGTCTTCAGTGAAGCGCGAGCCTTCTCCTCCATCTCCGCAAAGGCCACGCGATCCTCGGCAACAACCCGTGCCTTGCCGTCCAGCTCAACCTTCCTCGCCTCCAGCTCCTGCTCCAGCGCGCCTAGGCGGTCACGGCGCTTCTTGAGCTTAGCGTCCTGCTCCTTGACGGCCGCCTCGCGAGCCTTCATGCCCTCCTCCTGCTCTTGACGAAGGCGGGTCTCCTCGGCAAGCCGGTCATGCAGGCCCTTCAGCTCGCTCTCCAGCGCCTCGCAGCAACCTCGGACATTGGCCAGCTCCCCCAAGGCGGCGGCGCGGGCAACGTTCGCCTCAAGGACGGCTTGCTTCTCCTCGTCGCAGGCCGTCGAAGCCTGGATCAGCGCCGCCCGAATTGAAGCATCAGAGCGAATCCAGCCATAAGCTAGCTCCAAGCGCCCGGCCACTAAACGAGGGTTGGTGCCCAGAATATCCTGCCACAGACGGTCCAGTTCGGCAGTAGCACGACCCAGAACAGTGGTCGGGGAAGCAACAGTCGGAGGAGTAGGAGGAGAAGACGACAGCGTGACCACAGTATCCTGAGGCGGAACTAGCTGCGCCCCAACGGCTGTAGTGGCGGCACCAGGCAGGGGCACCTCGGGAGTCGCTTGGGCCATGGGGGCTGAGCTCGCCCCAACCGGCTCAGCCAGGCCTCGCGAGGGCGCCCGGGCAGGAGAGGCCCGTGCATCACGCTCATCTTCTTTCGCGGGCAGAGGCGTTGCCGCGGATGGGATCTCAGCAGCCCCCTTCGGCTTCTTTGCAGAGGGCGCCAGCCTAGCCGGAGATACGAGCGTCAAGCCTCAGCAGCAAAACAATAAACAAGACATGAATCAAGCACTTACAGGTCGTCGCTCGCGGGCTCGAGCAGCCTCCGCCGTACTTGAAGCCCGAGAGCCGGCTACAAGGATCAGCCTCAAGGAGCTCGGGTGCAGGAGGTGCGCCTGCGGATCACCTCGGGGCTGGGGCAGACCCGCGGGGGATCAGCCCGGTCCGGTCCTTCTTCGGGATCGGGGGCAGGCTCCCACCGCCATGCTCGTCATCATCCTCGTCGTCATCACTTGGAGAGAGGCGGAGAGCGCGGGACCTGCGCAGGAGGGAGGGAGCCCTTGACTCTGCCTCAGAGTCGGCCCCCTCTTCTCGCTCCCCTCCTTCCTCCTCTTCACTGGAATCGCCGGAGGACACGTCCACTGGGTCCTCGGGAGCCTCCGCGAGCATGGGCCCGTCCCCATTGAAGGCGGGCATGGGCCCCACCACTTGCTCCTAGTCCTCGCGGAGGAACAGGGGCGTAGGAGCGCCCTCCAACCTCGCCATGTCGCCCCAACCAAAGACTGGAGAACCGCAGCCAAATCCTCGTCGGCCAAGACTGCAGGGCTCGGGTGAGGCCTCCACATCGGAAGCGAGTATTGGTGGAGCGGAGCCAGCTGGTGCTCCAAGAACTCCCTCAGCAGCGACGCACCGGTCAGCCTCGCCGCCGCCATGCTGGCTGGCCTTAGATCCGCGTCCATCTTCTCCAACACCGGCTTCGCACGAGGATCCACAAGCTCCACTCGGGACCAGTCGTCGGAGCTCACGGGGTGCACCGAGGGCAGGATCAGCCGAGGGTGGATGCGCCCGGCATCCACCAAGACCCACTTGCTCCTGAAACCCTCGATCCTCTTCCCAGGATTCGAAATGGCGATGGAGCTGCCGTATGCGACGAAGCTCGCACACGCAGAGACGGAACCACGAGAGGTCCGGAGGGATAAGTAGTGGCGCAGCAAGGCCACGGAGGGCTTCACCCCCATGTGAGCCTCACAATAATAGGCGAAGATTGCCAGAAGAAGGACGGAGTTGGGATGGAGGTGCAGAGCTTGAAGGTTATAGTGGCGGAGGCAGAGAAGAAGAACTCAGAAAAAGGAGGCACCAGACCGGCAACAATGGCGCTCACGAAGAGCGGATAGAAGGTGCTCCCTCGGCCTTCAGGGAGGGCAGAGCCGGCCTTGAACACCGCCGCCCCGTCGATGCCCTGCGCCGCCGCCATCTGGCGCACCCGGGCAAGGCTCGCCTCCAACATGTTCGGCGGGTCCAAGGCGGACGAGTACCAAGCTCCGGCCGGGGCTTGGCGAGGCGCCATGTCTAGCTAAGGTGTGCGGGCGGAGTAGATCTGAAGATTTCGGAGGCGGGGAGGAAAGGCGCAAGAAAGGGGATCTGAGCAGCAACTGGAGAAAGCAACGAAGGCAAGGGGCAGGTGCCGCTCCTTTATCAATTCGCGCGGTTGCAGAGGCGCCCACATCCAATCAACCGCCACGCGGCGCCCAAGGCTGCAAACTGTTAGGGCCCGCGACGCTTCGCACTTGCCCTTTCGCCTCTCTACATGGCCAAGTCCGGGCGCGCCATGGGCCCGGGGGCTACTGTCGGCGTTCTGGGAACGGGGGTCCCCAGACTTGCCTGCCTGCGGCCTGGCTCAAAGGGGGGCCCAGCATAGCCCACCTTCCTCAACACAGGCTCAAGACCCTCGCGAGGGGCCAAGCCTCGCGGGGTGGACGACAAGGAGCTTCCTCAGGCACGGCCTCATCAGGCTGGCTCGCGAGGAGGCGGAGAGTTCAAGGCGGGGTACCTTGCGAGGTGCCCATGACGCAAGCCATGACGACCAAGGGCGCCAGTCGGGCGCCAGCCGGCGCAGTGTCCTCCTTTCCTCTTTGGTGCAAAGGGAGCAAGCGCAGGCGAGAGCATCAAGCAAAGGCGTCCATTTCGGTGCAACAAGACCAAGACCAGTCCAACGGCAGGATGGAGGTCACCGTGGAGCCCAAGCTGGCGTCACCACCAGAGCCTTTGACAGGCGAGGACCAACTTTAGTCAGGATAAGTGTACCCGCTGTTCCCCTTCAAAATGGCCAATTGTTGGCGCCCTTCCCGCTCAATATTTGGGGAGAGGCCCAGGGCCTTTACCTATAAATAGGACTAGCCACCCCCAGGGTAGAGGCATCTGGTATCTGGCATACATCTAGAGTAGAAAGAGAGAGAGATAGGGCGACTGAACTCCTCCTAGCGGTTCATCGCATCAGCCAAGAACAGACCCTCGCGAGGCTGTTCTTCCTTGTATTGTTCATCATCAGCCCAAGAGGCAATCCACCACATCACACACTAGAGTAGGGTATTACACCACAATGGTGGCCTGAACTAGTATAAACCTTGTGTCTCTTGTGTTGATCCTTTGGTAGTTTAGATCCTAGCAATTCGGTGAGGAGCACGTAGGCAGGGGGCGTAATCTCCGCACGCACCCCAGTGCTCGAACCTCAAGGGTCTGCCGGAACCCGAAATCCGACAAATTTTTCTTGAAATTGATTCTTTAAAGCTGAGATCTATTACTCCTAAGCATCATATCAATGAGTCTCTCAAAGCCATGAGAATTTCCATTGATGAGTGCAAGGAAAGAACCGCTAGGATGCGTGCTTCCAAAGATGCCTTTATTAAAGCGTGTTCTTCCAATCCCTATGAAAATCAAGATGAAGATCTAAAAGTTATTGATGTCTCCCCCATTAAATCTTTGTTTTGCAATATGAATCTTGATGAATCTGAAGATTATCTTCCTTTACCTAGAAGGCATTTTAAGAATTCGGAGTTTCTAGATCTTGATGATGAAATTGATGAAAGTGGGATTGAAATAAATAAAAACCATGATGTTACTAAACCCACTATTTTGGATCTCAAGGAATTTAATTATGAAAATTTCTCTTTGATTGGTTTATTTCCTTGTTGCAATCCGTGCTAGATTCTCCTCATGCTTATAGTCAAAATAAGGCCTTTACTGAACATATTGTTGATGCTTTGATACAATCTTATGAAGAAAAACTTGAGTTGAAAGTTTCTATCCCTAGAAAACTCTATGATGAGTGGGAACCTACTATTAAAATTAAAATTAAAGATTATGAGTTTCATGCTTTATGTGATTTGGGTGCTAGTGTCTCTACTATTCCCAAAACTTTATGTGATTTGCTAGATTTCCGTGATTTTGATGATTGCTCTCTAAACTTGCATCTTGCGGATTCCACTATTAAAAAGCCTATGGGAAGAATTAATGATGTTATTATTGTTGCAAATAGGAATTATGTGCCCGTAGATTTTATCATTCTTGATATAGATTGCAATCCTTCGTGTCCTATTATTCTTGGTAGACCTTTCCTTAGAACGATTGGTGCAATTATTGATATGAAAGAAGGGAATATTAGATTCCAATTTCCCTAAAAGAAGGATATGGAATACTTCCCTAGAAAGAAAATAAAATTACCATATGAATCTATCATGAGAGCCACTTATGGATTGCCTACCAAAGATGGCAATACCTAGATTTATCCTTACTTTTATGCCTAGCTAGGGGCGTTAAACGATAGCGCTTGTTGGGAGGCAACCCAATTTTATTTTGTGTTTTTTGTTTTTGCTTCTGTTTAGGAATAAATAATCCATCTACCTTCTGTTTGGATGTGGTTTTATGTTTTAATTAGTGTTTGTGCCAAGTAGGACCTATAGGATAACCTACGATGATAGTTGATTTGATTCTGCTGAAAAAACAGAAACTTTGCGCGCACAAATATAATTATGATAAATCACAGGAACGTGATTTTGCGTTGATTCTTTTTGCTGCTGATCAATAAACAAATTTTCCAGGACTTCTTATTTTGGTAGAATTTTTAGAGTTCCAGAAGTTTCCGTTAGTTACAGATTTTTACAGATTGTTCTGTTTTTGACAGATTCTGTTTTTCGTGTGTTGTTTGCTTATTTTGATGAATCTATGGCTAGTAAATTAGTTTATAAACTATAGAGAAGTTGGAATATAGTAGGTTTAACACCAATATAAATAAATAATGAGTTAATTACAGTACCTTGAAGTAGTCTTTTGTTTTCTTTCTCTAACGGAGCTCACGAGATTTCTGTTGAGTTTTGTGTTGTGAAGTTTTCAAATTTTGGGTGAATTCTTTTGATGGGTTATGGAATAAGGAGTGTCAAGAGCCTAAGCTTGGGGATGCCCATGGCACCCCCAAGATAATCCAAGGACACCAAAAAAGTCAAAGCTTGGGAATGACCCGGAAGGCATCCCCTCTTTCGTCCACTTCCATCGGTAATTTACTTGGAGCTATATTTTTATTCACCAACATGATATGTGTTTTACTTGGAGCGTCTTGTATTATTTGTGTCTTTGCTTGTTAGTCTACCACAATCATCCTTGCTGTACACATCTTTTGAGAGAGCCATACATGAATTGGAATATGTTAGAATACTCTATGTGCTTCGCTTATATCTTTTGAGCTTGATAGTTTTGCTCATAGTGCTTCACTTATATCTTTTGAGCGTGATAATTTTTGCTCTAGAACTTCACTTAGATCTTTTAGAGAACGGTGGTGGATTTGTTTTAAAGAAACTATTTGATCTCTCATGCTTCACTTAGGTTATTTTGTGAGTCTTTAATAGCATGGTAATTTGCTTAATGTTAATATACTTGGTGTTCAAGATATGTGAAACTTTCTTTTGAGTGAATTGAATACTAAGATAAGTTTGATGCTTGATAATTGTTTTGAGATATGGAGGTGATAATATCAAAGTCGTGCTAGTTGGGTGATTATGAATTTGAGAAATACTTGTGTTGAAGTTTGCAAATCCCGTAGCATGCACGTATGGTTAAAGTTGTGTAACAAATTTGAAACATGAAGTGTATCTGGCTTGTGCATCCTTATGAGTGGCAGTCGGGGACGAGCGATGGTCTTTTCCTACCAATCTATCCCCCCAGGAGCATGCGCGCAGTACTTGAATTTTTGATGACTTCTAAATTTTTGCAATAAGTATATGAGTTCTTTTGACTAATATTGAGTCCATGGATTATACGCACTCTCACCTTTCCACCTTTTCTAGCCTCTTCGATACCGTGCATTGCCCTTTCTCACCTTGAGAGTTGGCGCAAACTTCGCAGGTGCATCCAAACCCCGTGATACGATACGCTCTATCACACATAAACCTCCTTATATCTTCCTCAAAACAGCCACCATACCTACCTATTATGGCATTTCCATAGCCATTCCGAGATATATTGCCATGCAACTTCCACCATCATCATCATGACATACATTACTTTTGTCATATTGCCATTGCATGATCTTGTAGTTGACATCGTATTTGTGGCAAAGCCACCATGCATTATTTTTCATACATGTCACTCTTGATTCATTGCACCATCCCGGTACACCGCCGGAGGCATTCATATAGAGTCATATCTTGTTCTAGTTTTGAGTTGTAATCCTTATGTTGTAATCAATAGAAGTGTGATGATCATCATTATTAGAGCATTGCCCAAATAAAAAAAGAGATAAAGGCCAAAAAGAAAAAAAGAAGGCCAAAAAAAAGGGCAATGCTACTATCTCTTTTTTCCACACTTGTGCTTCAAAGTAGCACCTTGTTCTTCATGTAATGAGTCTCATATATTGTGCTTCAAAGTAGCACCTTGTTCCTCATATAGTGAGTCTCATAAGTTGTCTTTTTTATACTAGTGGGAATTTTTCATTATAGAACTTGGCTTGTATATTCCTACGATGGGCTTCCTCAAATGCCCTAGGTCTTCGTGAGCAAGCAAGTTGGATGCACACCCACTAGTTTTCTTTTGTTGAGCATTCATAGCTCTAGTGCATCCGTTGCATGGCAACCCTACTCCTCATGTTGACATCAATTGATGGGCATCTCCATAGCCCGTTGATTATCCTCGTCAATGTGAGACTTTCTCCTTTTTTGTCTTCTCCACACAATCCCCATCATCATATTCTATTCCACCCATAGTGCTATATCCATGGCTCACGCTCATGTATTGCGTGAAGGTTGAAAAAGTTTGAGATTATTTAAGTATGAAACAATTGCTTGGCTTGTCATCGGGGGTATAGAAGTTGGGAACATCTTTGTGTGACGAAAATGAAGCATAGCCTAACTATATGATTTTGTAGGGATGAACTTTCTTTTGCCATGTTATTTTGAGAAGACATGATTGCTTTGATTAGTATGCTTGAAGTATTATTATTTTTGTGTCAATATGAACTTTTGTCTTGAATCTTTCGGATCTGAATATTCATATCACAATTAAGAAGATTTACATTGAAATTATGCCAAAGTATCACTCTGCATCAAAAATTCTTTTTTTCATTTACCTACTTGAGGACGAGCAGGAATTAAGCTTGGGGATGCTTGATACGTCTCCAATGTATCTATAATTTTTGATTGCTCCATGCTACTTTATCTACTGTTTTGGACTATATTGGGCTTTATTTTCCACTTTTATATTACTTTTGGGACTAACCTATTAACCGGAGGCCTAGCCCAGAATTGCTGTTTTTTTTGCCTTTTTTAGTATTTCGAAGAAACAGAATATCAAACGGAGTCCAAACGGAATGAAACCTTCGGGATCGTGATTTTCCAACCGAACGTGATCCAGGAGACTTGGACCCTACTCCAAGAAGTTTCCGAGGAGGTCACGAGGGTGGAGGGCGCCCCCTGGGCGCGCCCCTACCTCGTGGGCCACTCGGAGCTCCACCGACGTACTCCTTCCTCCTATATATACCTACGTATCCCCGAACGATCAGAACAGGAGCCAAAAACCGAATTCCACCGCCGCAACCTTCTGTATCCACGAGATCCCATCTTGGGACCTATTCCGGAGCTCCGCCGAGGGGGCATCCACCACGGAGGGCTTCTACATCATCACCATAGCCCCTCCGATGAAGTGTGAGTAGTTTACTTCAGACCTTCGGGTCCATAGCTAGTAGCTAGATGGCTTCTTCTCTCTTTTTGGATCTCAATACAATGTTCTCCCCCTCTCTCATGGAGATCTATTCGATGTAATCTTCTTTTTGTGGTGTGTTTGTTGAGACTGATGAATTGTGGGTTTATGATCCAGTATTATCTATGGAAAATATTTGATTCTTCTCTGAATTCTTTTATGTATGATTGAGTTATCTTTGCAAGTCTCTTCGAATTATCTTTTCGGTTTGGCCAATTAGATTGGTAGTTCTTGCAATGGGGGAAGTGCTTAGCTTTAGGTTCAATCTTGCGGTGTCCTTACTCAGTGACAGAAAGAGTTGCAAGGCACGTATTGTATTGTTGCCATCGAGGATAACAAGATGGTGTTTTTATCATATTGCATGAATTTATCCCTCTACATCATGTCATCTTGCTTACGGCGTTACTCTGTTTTTACTTAATACTCTAGATGCATGCTGGATAGTGGTCGATGAGTGGAGTAATAGTAGTAGATGCAGAATCATTTCGATCTACTTGTTTTGGACGTGATGCCTATATACATGATCATTGCCTAGATATACTCATAACTATGCTCAATTCTGTCAATTGCTCAACAGTAATTTGTTCACCCACCGTAGAATACTTATGCTCTTGAGAGAAGCCACTAGTGAAACCTATGGCCCCCGGGTCTATTCTCATCATATCAATCTATATCACTTTATTTACTTGTTTGTTTTTTACTTTGCCTTTACTTTGTACTTTGCATCTATCTATCAAAAATACCAAAAATATTATCTCTATCAAATCTCACTCTCGTAAGTGACCATGAAGGGATTGACAACCCCTAAGCGTTGGTTGCGAGTTGCTATCGTTTTGTGTAGGTACCAGGGACTTGTGTGTGGTCTCCTACTTGATTGATACCTTAGTTCTCAAAAACTGAGGGAAATACTTACGCTACTTTACTGCATCATCCTCTCCTCTTCGGGGAAATCCAACGCAGTGCTCAAGAGGTAGCAGCCGCCGCCAGCGGAGCCCCGCCGCCTTGCCGTGACCGCGCCGCCGCCGCCATTCGGATCCCGCCGCCGCCGGTTTTGCCCGGTTTTTCTTCGGTTTATTTTTGGTAAACCCTAGATCTAGTTCGTTTTTTTATAGATTGGTTTTTTTTCGGTTTTCTCGGTTTAGATCTGTTTTGCGAATGTTCGCTCGTTTAGGTCTAATAGCGAATAAATTCGTTTGTTTGTCTCTGTTAGCGGACGTTCGTCCGGTAGTTTTTTTTCTTTTTCTTTTTATTTTTGGCCAGAGACTTATCCGCGATTATTTTTATCGCGATTCAGCCCCTGATCTTCAAACTACTATAACTTTTTACTCGTTTATCCAAATTAGTTGAAACCAACACCAAAATCTTTGTCTCGAAGCCATCTTTCCAGTTAATCAACTTGAACATGATTTTATACTGTAAAATTTTACTTTAGTCCAGATTAGTAAACGATCTTGTTTCGTTCGTATTTTGAGTTTCGTTGCTCCGTTTGAGTTGAATCTTTTTGCAAACCGTAGCTAATCGCATGTACTTTCTGTTAAGATCTAATTCACATGTTAATAATGTTGTTAGGTTTTGACTCTTGTTAGTTTAAGTCGTTGCTTGTTTCGTGTTTGATTTGGATCTTTTCTCGGTTTTTCTCGTGTTCCAATTGAGTGATTGCTTATGTATGCTACTGTTTGTCTATGCTAGATTACCCGGAGTGCGAAGCTTGTTACTACGAATCTCTAGAGTTTGCAGATCACCAGCAAGGCAAGTTACACTTTGATCATACTCTCTTATACCCAATTTTTATTATATATTAGTCTGCACCACAAATATTTACATTGGTAGGATTGGGAACATGTGTTTTGGTTGTAGTGCTTAAGGTAGGAACGTAATACCTTTTGATCACCCCGGGAATGTACGTTATGCTTATTATTGCTTAGCCATGCTCGTAGACGGGGATTGGATCGTGATTTCACACATGGAAGTTTGAGAGTTATTTTAATTATGGATAACATTAAGGTGAGAACTTAAATACACATCTGGGTGGATTGGTTGAGGCACCTGGGGAACCCAGTGATACCTGTTTTTGGAAATCCCGGGGTCACCGTGTGATTATCCTATGGAATTCCACCCAGGCTCAAAGGGATCATAAGATTATTGATGCTAGAAACTTCCGTGTGCAGCCACAAGCCATTATGGGATCTGGCATAGTGAGTAAGTTGCGTGAGCGCTTGAAGAGGTAGACTAGGGCATTTTGAGGAAGCCCACCGTAGGAATATACAAGCGAAGTTCTAAAATAAAAAATTCCCACTAGTATATGAAAGTGACAACATAAAAGACTTTCTATATGAAGAACATGGTGCTACTTTGAAGCACAAGTGTGGAAAAGGATAGTAACATTGCCCCCTTTTTATTTTCCTCTTTTTTTTCCTTTTTTTTCTTGTTGGGCCTTTTTTGGCCTTTTTTTCTTTTTTCTTTTTTTTCTTTGGCCTTTCTTCTTTTTTTCTTTGGCCTTTCTTTTTTTCTTTGGGGACAATGCTCTAATAATGATAATCATCACACTTCTATTTATTTACAACTCATGAATTACAACTCAAAATTAGAACAAGATATGACTCTATATGAATGCCTTCGGCGGTGTATCGAGATGGGCAATGAATCAAGAGTGACATGTATGAAAAATTATGCATGGTGGCTTTGCCACAAATACGATGTCAACTACATGATCATGCAAGGCAATATGACAATGATGATGCGTGTCATGATGATGAACGAAATGGTGGAAAGTTGCATGGCAATATATCTCAGAATGGCTATGGAAATGCCATAATAGGTAGGTATGGTGGCTGTTTTGAGGAAGATATAAGGAGGTTTATGTGTGATAGAGCGTATCGTATCACGGGGTTTGGATGCACCGGCGAAGTTTGCACCAATTCTCAAGGTGAGAAAGGGCAATGCACGGTACCGAAGAGGCTAGCAATGATGGAAGGATGAGAGTGCGTATAATCCATGGACTCAACATTGGTCATAAAGAACTCATATACTTATTGCAAAAGTTTTATTAGCCCTCGAAGCAAAGTACTACTACGCATTCTCCTAGGGGGGAGGTTGGTAGGAGTTAACCATTGCACGCCCCCGACCTCCACTCAAGGGAAGGCAATCAAAAGAGCACCCCATGCAATAAATTTGTTACACAACTTTTACCATACGTGCATGCTACAGGACTTGCCAACTTCAACACAAGTATTCTTTAAATTCATAATCACCCAACTAGCATGACTATAATATCATTACCTCCATATCTCAACACAATTATCAAGTATCAAATTGATCATAGCATCCAATTCACTTTCTGTGATAGTTTTTATTATACCCAACTTGGATGCCCATCATTCTAGGACCAATTTTATAACCATAGCAAATACCATGCCGTCCTAAGAGACTCTAAAAATAATATAAGTGAAGCATTAGAGATTAACAATTTCTACAAAATCAAGCCACCGCCCTGCTCTAAAAGATATAAGTGAAGCGCTAGAGCAAAAACTATCTAGCTCAAAAGATATAAGTGAAGCACATAGAGTATTCTAATAAATTCCAAACAAGTGGGTTTCTCCAAAAGGTGTGTACAGCAAGGATGACTGTGGTAAACTAAAAAGCAAAAACTAATATCATACAAGACGCTCCAAGAAAAATAATATAAGCGAATAAAAATATAGCTCCAAGTAAAGTTATCGATGAACAAACACGAAAGAGGGGATGCCTTCCGGGGCATCCCCAAGCTTAGGCTTTTGGTTATCCTTGAATATCTTGGGGTGCCATGGGCATCCCCAATCTTAGGCTCTTGCCACTCCTTATTCCATAGTGCATCAAATCTTTACCCAAAACTTGAAAACTTCACAACACAAAACTCAACAGGAAATCTCATAAGCCCCGTTAGTGCAAAAAAGGAAAACCACCACATAAGGTACTGTAATAAACTCATTATTTATTTATATTGGTGTTAAACCTACTGTATTCCAACTTCTCTATGGTTCATACCCCTACATACTAGCCATAGATGCATCAAAATAAGCAAACAACACACGAAAAAAAGAATCTGTCAAAAACAGAACAGTCTGTAGCAATCTGTAACTCTCGAATATTTCTGGAACTCTAAAAATCCTACCAAAATAGGAAGTCCTAGGAAATTTTTCTATTGATCTACAGCAAAAATAATCAACGCAAAAGCACGTTTACGTGAATTACTAAAATTATTTTTGTTCGCGCAAAGTTTCTGTTTTTCAGCAGAATCAAATTAACTATTACCATAGGTTATCCTATAGGTTCTACTTGGCACAAACACCAATTAAAACATGAAAACACATCTAAACATAAGCTAGATGAAAATTTTATTACTAAACATAAGCAAAAACAAAAAAAAATTGGGTTGCCTCCCAACTAGCGTATTGTTTAACGCCCCAAGCTAGGCATAAAAGCGAGGATGGATCTAAGTAGTGCCATCTTTGGCACTCAATTCATAAGTAGCTCGCATGATAGACTCATAAGGTAATTTAACTTTATTTCTTGGAAAGTGCTCCATGGCTTTCCTTAATGGAAATTAGAATCTAATATTCTCTTCCTTCAAATCAATAATCGCACCAATCGTTCTAAGGAAAGGTCTACTAAGAATAATAGGACAAGAAAGATTGCAATATATGTCAAGAACGATAAAAATCTACGGGAACATAATTCCTATTTGCAACAATAAAAACATCATTGATCCTTCCCATAGGTTTCTTATTGGTGGAATCCGCAAGGTGCAAATTTAAAGAGCAATCATCAAAATCATGGAAACCTAGAATATCACATAAAGTTTTCAGAATCATGGAAACACTCGCACCCAAATCACACAAAGAATAGCACTCATGATCTTTAATTTTAATTTTTATAGTAGGTTCCCACTCATCATAAGGTTTTCTAGGTATAGAAACTTCCAAATTAAGTTTTTCATCATAAGTTTGCATCAAGGCATCAACAATATGTTTGGTAAAAGCTTTATTTTGACTATAAGCATGAGGAGAATTCAAAACGGATTGCAACAAGGAAATACAATATACTAAAGAACAATTATCATAATTAAATTCCTTGAAATCCAAGATAGTGGGTTAAATGCTATTTAAAGTCTTCACCTCTCCAGTCCCACTTTTACCAAATTTAGCATCAAGATCTAAAAACTCTAAATCATTGGGACGCCTTTTAACTAAAGTTGACTCATCTCCAGTCAAATCATTATTAAGATTCATATTGCAAAACAAAGATTTAATAGGGGACACATCAATAACTTTTAGATCTTCATCATTATTTTCCCCTAACCCTTCTAGTTTGGCAGCCATCTTATTGACCAAGGTGGCTTGCTTATCAGAAATCTGGGCTATTGATTTTTCAAGACGAGTAATTTGAGAGTTTGAACCATAAAATTCTTTAGACATATCATCAAGTTCTTTGTTCATATACCCCATAAAGCTTTTTTGTTCTTTAAGCTCTTTTCTGAAGAAACTATTATGCTTAAATTGTAAAGTCATAAAACTTCTAACGTTCAATTCAATCTCATCCAACCTTCTAAGATGAAGGTCGGAGTTCTTAGGCAAAGCCATAAGAGCAAACATGCACCAAAAAGACAAGCAAAAGAGAGAGGAGATTGGGAAAGAGAGGGCGAATAAAATGGCAAGGGTGAAGTAGGGGAGAGGAAAACGAGAGGCAAAATGGCAAATAATGTAATGCGAGGGAGATGAGTTTGTGATGGGTACTTGGTATGTCTTGACTTGAGCGAAGACCTCCCCGTCAATGGCGCCAGAAATTCTTCTTGCTACGTCTTGAGCTTGCGTTGGTTTTCCTTGAAGAGGAAAGGGTGATGCAGCAAATTAGCGTAAGTATTTCCCTCAGTTTTTGAGAACCAAGGTATCAATCCAGTAGGAGGCTCCTAAAAAGTCCCACGCGCCTACACAAACAAACAAGAACTCGCAACCAACGCAATAAAGGGGTTGTCACCTTCACGGCCACTTGCGAAAGTGAGATCTGATAGAGATAATATGATAAGATAAATATTTCCGGTATTTTTGTGATATAGATTGGAAAAGTAAAAGATGCAAATAAAAATAGATTTAAAGCTTATATGATAAGAGATAGACCCGGGGGCCATAGGTTTCACTAGTGGCTTCTCTCAAGATAGCATAAGTATTATGATGGGTGAACAAATTACTGTCAAGCAATTGATAGAAAAGTGAATAATTATGAGATTATCTAGGCATGATCATGTATATAGGCATCACGTCCGTGACAAGTAGACCGACTCCTGCCTGCATCTACTACTATTATTCCACACATCGACCGCTATCCAGCATGCATCTAGAGTATTAAGTTCATAAAGAACAAAGTAACTCATTAAGAAAGATGACATGATATAGAGGTATAGACTCATGCAATATGATATAAACCCCATTTTCTATCCTCGATGGCCACAATACAATACATGCCTTGCTATCCCTGCTATCACTGGGATAGGACACCGCATGATTGAACCCAAAGCTAAGCACTTCTCCCATTGCAAGAAAGATCAATCTAGTAGGCCAAACCAAACTGATAATTCGAAGAGACTTGCAAAGATAACTAATCACACATAAAATAATTCAGAGAAGATTCAATTATTTCTCTTAGATAAACTTGATCATAAACCCACAATTCATCGGATCTCGACAAATACATCGCAAAAAGAGTTACATCAAATAGATCTCCAAGAAGATCAAGGAGAACTTTGTATTGAGATTCAAAGAGAGAAGAAGCCATCTAGCTAATAACTATGGACCCGAAGGTCTATGGTAAACTACTCACAACTCATCGGAGAGGCCTTGGAGATGATGTAGAGGCCCTCCGTGATCGATTCCCCCTCCGGTGGAGCACCGACGAAGGCTCCATGATGGGATCTCGCGGATACAGAAGGTTACGGCGGTGGAAATAGGTTTTCGTGGTGCTCCTCGAAGGTTTCAGGGTACGTGGGTATATATAGGAGGAAGAAGTAGGTCGGTGGACGCTCGAGGGGCCCACGAGGGTGGGGGCGCGCCCACCTATAGGGGGTGCGCCGGGCACCCTCGTGGCCGCCTCCTCTGTTGCTTGAAGTCCACTCCAAGTCCCCTGGATCACGTTTGTTCCAAAAAGATCGCTCCCGAAGGTTTCATTCCGATTGGACTCCTCCTTTTCTTCGAAACACTGAAATAGACAAAAAACAGCAATTCGGGCTGGGCCTCCGGTTAGTAGGTTAGTCCCAAAAATGATATAAAAGTGTAAAGTAAAGCCCATAAACATCCAAAACGGGTAATGTAATAGCATGAAACAATAAAAAATTATAGATACGTTGGAGATGTATCAGCGGGCTCACACAACTCACTAATCCTCTCTCTTGGATGATGTGGTATATTGTGTTGTGGTTCACTCATCTCTCTAATGAGGTGTGTAATGATCTCAATCTCACATTTTGTGGACTCACTCACCTCACTTTCCTTATCACTCTTGATATATGGAATTGTGGAAAGTGGACACTCTTCCTCACATTTGGTGGAGTCACTCAACTCATTTTTCTTTTCCTCTTAAGTGGTGGGATTTTTGAAAGTGGACACTCTTCCTCACTTTTGGTGGAGTCACTCAACTTGCTTTTCTTATCACTCTCAAGTTGTGGGATTTTGGATTGTGGAACATGTTTCCTAGATGTTGGGATAGTGGTGGTGGTTGAGATGCCAACATTAGGAGTGAGCTTCTTAGGTGAACATGGGCTATGAATCACCGGAGCCGCTCCATCAACCACGACCTTGCTTTGCGGTGGGTCGTCGGTGTGCCGACGGGTGTTGTAACTTACGTCGAGCGTGTCGTCCTTGCTACACTTCAGGAGCAGCAGCAACACGCCCATGAGCAGCAACACCATGCCCTTGAGAATGTATTCTTTGCTGCACTTCATGAGCAGTAGGGTACTGTCGATGTCGAACCCTATTACCACATGTTGGAGGACGCTCTTGAAGCATCCTCTCCATGGCTCGAATTATGTTGTTCTCGAGTTGCTGCACATCAGCACGGGTGGCCAAACAATTTCCTTCTCCATGATTCTTTTGACACACACTTGGTGTAGATCCTGCCATGTTAGTAGGGCTAAAAGTAGAATAGGATAATTTTATGGAATCACACAAACTCACATCTTACTCACCAAAGTTCTTATGAGTTCACATTAGATTGTGCTTCTCTCGGATGTGTTAAAGAGATTGAAAGACAGGGATCAAAGAACTAGCTTCGGTTTTTGGTGGAGCTCAGTGGGGTAAATAAAAAGGGGGCTTGTGCTGAAATCAAGTTGATGCAAACCAAGAAAATATGGAGATAGATCTATTGCACTTTTGCACCAAGATTGAACAACACACAAGCTTCTAAATTTTTTCTACCAAGCTGAAACTTTTGGATCTTACACAACACTTTTTTTTCTCTTGACTTTTTTTTGCCACTCTTTTCTTTTTCTTAGATTTTTTGCCACTCTTTTTCTTTTCTCTCACTTTTTCCAAAGCACAACAACCAAATCTAAAAGCAATTATGAAGATGAACTTGGTGCAGATCTAAAAGATGAATAACATGCAAGGTATGCAACAACAAGATCTCAGCACCAACAAGGCTTGGATTTATTTTTGATGGGGCTTTGGACTTCTAGGACAGAAAATATAGCATGAAAAACACCCGATCTAAAGGGATGATAGCAAGATAAACTTGGATAACAGCTCCTACAATGTCAACGAAGGCTCTGATGCCAGATGATAGGTGGGAACCCGAGGAACGAGTTCACGCCCGAGAGTGGCCCGATCTTCATGTCGTAGGATTGAATCGGGAGGGATAACTAGCTGCAAGCAGCCGGGATAACTAGCTTTATACCTGCCAAGGTTGGATGCAACCCGTACGTTGGGATGGCTGACCGAATCTACAAGAACTCCAACCCACTGTCTGAACAATTGCAGAACCACAAACCGGGACTAATCCACACAAAACGACCAGAACCGTAGAGCATGAACTAGGGGGAACCAGAGGCTCCTTCTCGTGAATTCGAATGAACTCACAAGAGCAAAGGTAGCAAGATCTATCGGATCTCTCTAGCAGTCTTGCTGCATAAGCTTGTAGCTGAAGGTTTGACAAAGGTTTTTTAGAGGATGGGGAGATGGGGTTTTATAGCAGGGACAACCCCCCTTGGCTAGGAGTGAAAAAGGTTTCAAAACTAAACAGGTTTGCATAGATTTCTTGGGCGAATAAGAGTCAACTTTGGGAGTTGTTGGAGAGCTCCTCGGAAATTCGCGAAGCCTTGGCAGCCTAGACACCTTCCAAGAGAATGACTACAACTTTTGACTCACAACTCCAAATGATGTGAGGTCTTTTGCATTGGAAAGATAATTTGATTTAGCTTCTGTTGATGTACCCCTATGGGCCCGTCTCTCCACCATATGGGTGTTACACATCAAAACATCAGAGGTAAAAACTAACAACATCAGCTTCACTTGAAACGTGTTTCCTCCAAACTGGTTCCTCCAAACTGGTTGCTTCAAGAGCTCATAGGTTGTTGGGTTTTGTTCATGTGATACCTAAGTTCAACCAACAACAATGGGGATCAAAGCATAGTTGTGTCATCAAGGTTACTAGGTAAACTTAAGTTAGCGTTCACCTGGTCATGTATTTGCTTGATTCGGCTTAGTAATCCCTTCTAACTAAATTGTGCACTTTTTTGAAATACCATGTATGATGTTCCCATGTGCTCATCAGGAGGGGAGACTAGCTGTCATCAAAGATGTAGTGGCTTAGATGGTCCTTGCCGGAGATGTTGGTTGCCATGTTGCAAGCCTTGTGCATTCGGTGGGGTAAGGCTGATGATTCCGACGATGATGGGTCCGGGTCATCCTCCAAATCCAAATTGCATCCAGCATCAGATCCAAACAACTTGAATCACAAGAAATGACCATCACCGCCACTGTCGTGAGCATCACCGTTGCCGAAGGGTCATCACCGACACCTCAAGTCGCCATGTATTCTTGCAGTCGTGCGCGCGAGAAAGTGAGAAGAATGGCAGGGAAACATTTTCGGCTAGGGGGTTAACCACCGGGGGCTAACTGTCACGCCCAATATGCGACTCTATCCAAAAGGAACTCGAAGGTCCCACCAAGGATAGACCCGCATATTGAAATGCTTTTGCAAGGTGGATATCATCACATCAACATTACATAATAGATGGGGATACATACAAAAGGCATACAATGCCACACGAATACAACATCAACTCATACAGAAGAGAAACATCCGACTACGGATGAAACATAAACAAAAACTCAAACGACATCCACCCTGCTAGCCCAGGCTGCCGACCTGGAACCTATCCCCTGATCGAAGAAGAAGAAGAACTCCAAAACAAGCAAACATCGCTCTCGCGTCATGATCATCGTAAAACCTGTACCTGCAACTGTTGTTGTACTAATCTGTGAGCCACGAGGACTCAGCAATCCCATTACCATGGGTATCAAGACTAGCAAAGCTTAAAGGGAAAGGAAGGGGTAAAGTGGTGAGGTTGCAGCAGCGACTAAGCAAGTATGGTGGCTAACATACGCAAATAAGAGCAAGAAGAGAAGCAAAGGAACGGTCGTGAAGCTAGCAATGATCAAGAAGTGATCCTGAACTCCTACTTACATCAAACATAACCCAAAGACCGTGTTCACTTCCCGGACTCCGCCGAGAAGAGACCATCACGGCTACACACGCGGTTGATGCGTTTTAATTCGAATCAGGTGTCAAGTTATCTACAACCGGACATTAACAAATTCCCATCAGCCACATAACCGCGGGCACGGCTTTCGAAAGTTTAAACCCTGCAGGGGTGTCCCAACTTAGCCCATGATAAGCTCTCACGATCAACGAAGGATATTCCTTCTCCCAGGAAGACCCGATCAAACTCGGAATCCCGGTTTACAAGACATTTCGATAATGGTAAAACAAGACCAGCAAAGCCGCTCGATGCGCCGACAATCCCGATAGGAGCTGCACATATCTCGTTCTCAGGGCAACACCGGATAAGCGAAACGTATAGGTACCGACGTAACCCAAGTTTCCAAGGGATGGTCCCGCACGGTGCTCTAGTTTGGACCAACACTTAGACAAGCACTGGCCTGGGGGGGCTATAATAAAGATGACCCTCGGGTTAATTACTCCCAAGGGAAATATAGGTGGTGGTGAGGCAAATGGTAAAATCAAGGTTGGGCCTTGCTGGAGGAGTTTTATTCAAAGCGAACTGTCAAGGGGGTCCCATAAATCACCCAACCGCGTAAGGAACGCAAAATCCAGGAACATAACACCGGTATGACGGAAACTAGGGTGGCAAGAGTGGAACAAAACACCAGGCATAAAGCCGAGCCTTCTGCCCTTTACCAAATATATAGATGCATTAATAATAATATAAGAGATATTGTGATATCCCAACATAATCATGTCCACCATGGAGCAAACTTCAACTTCACCTGCAACTAGCAACGCTATAAGAGGGGCTGAGCAAAGCGGTAATATAGCCAAACAACGGTTTTCTAGGAAGGGTGTCAAAGGTTAGAGGTTCATGGCAATTTGGGAGGCTTGAAGAGCAAATGATAGGTAACGCAACAAAGCGACAGAACGAAGCAACTAGCATAGCAATGATAGTAGTGAGATCCAGGGTAGCGGTCATCTTGCCTGAAATCCCACAAAGAAGAAGAGTTAAACATATGAGCAAAACAAGTTAAACATGACATTGATGCAAAATGCATACAAACATCAAGCAAACACCTCAAAACAAGGATACAACATGATAATACGAAACTACATGCAAAATCAAGCAAGTTTCATATAGAGCACACTCAAAACAGAGCAACGGTTCAACACATACACTCCAAATATGATATAGCAACAATCTGTCCAAAACAGCAACTAGGCATATTGCAAGCATCAAAACAACATGCTACAGCATCTGAACATAAGAACAAAAGGCATGGGCATGATGTACAGGTAAAGCATAACAAAACATGAGCACTGAGCTAACTCCAGAAATCACTAGATCACGCTCAAACACACATGGCAAGATTGCAAATAATAACAGTTTCAAACTTTAGCAGAAATAGCATCAGGTTGCAATGCTTAGAGCTATCAAACAACATGTTACAGGAACTTATCATGGCAAACAAAGGCATGGCATGAATCTACTAATTGCATAGAACAAAAGTCCCTTACTGACCATGAGCCAAAAAGGCACAGAAAATATGATGGCACCCATGTAAACATGGCAAGTTATATGACAGATTCATACATGGCAGGAACAACAATAAGTAGGCATGTTGGTGAGCTTGAACCACTCACCACAAAGCAATACATGGCATGGCAAGGCAACCATCAGCAAGAATACATGTTTATGAATCTAAGCATGGCAAGAACAAGTTCATAGGGTGCATGGATCACTAGCAAAACACATGGCAAAACTGAACTTAATGTTAACAGGCTGACAGCAACATCATTTAGCAAGTTTGGAGCAAGATATGAACAATCTACAGCAAGCTATAAATGCAACCAGGGGCATGGATGGATAGATCATAACCATATATACAAAACATCCTTACTGAAGTATCTCAAAATAAGCATGGATCTCTCTGTAGCATCAAGTTTACATGGCATAAAAATAACAGCAGAATAGGGACTGAAATCAGCAACATCACGAGGCCTAGTTTACATGCTTGTGCTAGTCACCACATTGATCACAAAAATACATGGTAAGCACCTCTGTAAAGATGGCATGGCATAGATCAAAACACATGTAGACATCAACCTCATAAGATGCACACATCAAACATGGCAAAAATGACAAATGAGCATGTTATAACAGTTTCATCAGATTAACAGCAACATGCACTCTTGCAACAACGATTCAGGCATCAAGATGGACTCAAATGAACATGATGCAATGGAATGAAATGAAGTACTCGTTGAGACGAACAAATTGACAAATTACACGCACAAAATGGAGCAGTATGCACAGAGTTATGATGCGATGAACATGGCATGATAATGTAAATACTTTCGGGACTTAGTCAAAATCGGGGAAGGGCAAAAGTCAACCTCGCAGATCCAGATCGGGCACGGATGCCGAGGATGGCCGGAGAACGGGAACGCGGTGGCCGGAGTTGCTCGGGGAGGCACCGGCGAGGTTCGAGGACGGTGGGGCCGGGTCGGTCCCGGCCGGATCCCGTCGAGGGGAGCAGCGGCGGCCGGTGGCGGAGCTTCGGGCGACGGCGGGGCGCC
>NC_041389.1:319303164-319309847 GCF_002162155.2 Triticum dicoccoides | reverse complement strand
GCGGGCCGAATCTGGGCCCCGCGGGCCGCGAGGTGGTGGGAGGCGGCGGAGACAGGTGGCGGCACGGGGTTGGTCCGGGGCGGCGGCGCGATGATGTGTCGGCCCCGGATTGGTCCGGGCGACGTGGCTGCGGGGCGGCGGACGCGTCTGGACGGCGGCGGACATGTCCGGCGGCGCGGGGAGGAGTTTGGCTAGGGTTTGGACTGCGCGAAAAATCCGGGAGGAGCACATATTTATAGGTAGAGGGAGCTAGGAGAGTCCAAATGAGGAGCGGTTTTCGCCCACTCGATCGTGATCGAACGGCCGAGAGCATGGAGGGGAGTTTGCTGGGTTTTGGGGCACTTTGGAGGGGGTGTTGGGCTGCAACACAAAGAGGGCTGTTACGGTTATCCGGTTAACCGTTGGAGTATTAAACGGACTCCAAATGGCACGAAACTTGATAGGCGGTCTACCGGTGCTATACCAAGGCCGCTTGGCAAACCTCAGGCCATTCCGAGAACGTTTAACACCCGCACATGAAAAGAGGCAAAAGGGGGCGCCGGAGGACATAGGAGTGCCGGATTGCAAAACGGACAACGGGGAAAAAGCTCGGATGCAAGAAACAAACACGTGTGCAAAATGAGATGCACATGATGACATGATAAAATGCAACACGCAAGAAAATGACATGGCAAGGACAGCGAATAACTGGCGGACACCTGGCGCAACGAATCTGGGGCGTTACAACACTCCTCCACTAACAAGAGATCTCGTTCCGAGATCTTAGGACCGAGATGGAAGGGAAAAAGGGATGAGGTGAAACAAGAACTCAAGAGAAAAATTAAAGAATCGAGAGCACTCGAGAAGAAGAGAGGAGCGATGAGAATGACGAGAATCGAAAGCTCACGGAATCAGATAGACTATGAAACCACTCCGGGTAGAACGAGATAATAAATGAATAAGACTAAAAGGATTTAGGCAGCACTCCGGTTAAAACATGGAGGAATAGAACACGAACTTAAGAAGATGGAATGAAACTTGATGAACTCTTGAAGAATGAATTAAATCATGAAGAACCACCATGAAGAACTCCGGTACAAAAAGGATGATGAGATTAAATGAAGGATGAAAGAATAGATAAGTGTTGCGATGATTTTGCTGGAGGTTCCGACGAGATGGCCGAGGAAATTGAACTCCGGAAAAGAAAAGATGAAAACACTTGGAACCAGAATTTATTCAACAAGAACAAACTCCGAAGAAAAGGGATTAAACACTTGGGTGAAATAAGAATAAGATTTATTGTATGCTTTTCCTTCATCAAATTAAATTGATGACAAGCAATGGATTTGGCATACTACTTATTCTTGATGAAAAGGATTGAGAAGTGACATATCGCAAACTTGAGAAGGTCTTCATGAACCACCGGTAGGATTGGAAAGAATGAATGAATTAATATGATAATCAAAGAAAAGAATCTTGAACGAACCACCGTAAGAATTCAAAATGACTGATGAAAGAGAATGAATCACCGGGAAGAATTAGAAGAACGAAAAAGCTAGAGGGGATTTAGATGCAAAAGAACAAAGAGATCATGAGCTGATTAAAGAACACTTGAACGAAGCACCGGGATAAATATAGAACGATAGCTGGAATGATGGCCTCCGATAAAAAGAAATGGGAAAACAACTACTGACATGCTCCAGATGGGTAAGAAAAGGAACCTCTGACAAATGGAATAATTCGAGAGGATAACATGAAGCTAGAACCACGAAACTTCGAGAGAACAGACAAGATTTTTGGGAAACTCTGCTTCAATCTTCAAAGCTGAGAATGACGACGAGAAACACCACCGAAATTACTGAGATACTCCGGGAGAATGAAAAAGAGGAAGAGTTGAACCAAAGATGAAAAGAATTTGAAAGCGATCTTGGAGATGGCATCTGACTGATGAAATCATACTTACGTCAGACTTGAAAAGAAATAGGAATGGCTCCGGAATAATTAGAAGAGTCAGGTAAGATCCTGGAAAAGACCTGTGGGTTAGGACCCACTAAAAGAAAAACACCGTTGGAAAGAATTGTTTAACAGATAGATGATGCACCGGAACAATTGAAATATTTGCATGAGGTGGCAACCTCGAATTAATTCAAACACAGACAAATCTTCTGAGATATCTTGAACACTCCGGAAGGATAAACTGGCGACAGGCGAACGAGCAGGGAAAACACTTGAGCTGAGGGAAAGAATATAATCACTACCGAAAAACTAGAATTGAATCCACCGGAAAAGAAAAAGAGATGAAGAATGTCGAACAAAACGAGAATTCACCGGTTGAAATAATTGAGGGAAGACTGAAGAGGCTCCGTACGAATGAAATTGATGGTCGAAACAGACTCCGGAAAGAAGAGGGTGGGAGGGCGGGAAAACAAAGGCAGCTTGGAAGGGAAAAACCTATGAATAACTTGAAGAGAAAACACCGGTTGAAATCATTAAGGAAAGAAAGCAAAGACTTCGCACGAGTAGGATGGATACTCGATTAGGGACTCCGGTTTCGAGAAGAAAAAGGGAGGGCGGGTGGGAAAAGAAAACAACTGAGGATTGAACTTGGCAAAGATGAAGAGGCTCGAGTCAACTTGACGAGAAATGCACCGGATAAAAAGAGTTGAGGAACAACGATCGGAAACCCAACTGCGTGAACCTAAAGAAAATTTGAAAGGGAAGAGAAGTAATTCAAAACACCTACGTGAAGATTCCTCACCAGAGCGACGAAGGGGCTGAGGAGTAAAAAGAATTTCTACTCTCCGATATAACTAGACTCAGAAAACGGTTTTCTTCTAGACTCAACAACGGCCAAACTACACGATCAATCAAGGGGGGCTCCTAAGGTCGGTCAAGGCTTTGATACCAACTTGTCACGCCCAATATGCGATCCTATCCAAAAGGAACTCGAAGGTCCCACCAAGGATAGACCCGCATATTGAAACGCTTTTGCAAGGTGGATATCATCGCATCAACATTACATAATAGATGGGGATACATACAAAAGGCATACAATGCCACACGAATACAACATCAACTCATACAGAAGAGAAACATCCGACTACGGATGAAACAGAAACAGAAACTCAAACGACATCCACCCTGCTAGCCCAGGCTGCCGACCTGGAACCTATCCCCTGATCGAAGAAGAAGCAGAACTCCAAAACAAGCAAACATCGCTCTCGCGTCATGATCATCGTAAAACCTGTACCTGCAACTGTTGTTGTAGTAATCTGTAAGCCACGAGGACTCAGCAATACCATTACCATGGGCATCAAGACTAGCAAAGCTTAAAGGGAAAGGAAGGGGTAAAGTGGTGAGGTTGCAGCAGCGACTAAGCAAGTATGGTGGCTAACATACGCAAATAAGAGCAAGAAGAGAAGCAAAGGAACGGTCGTGAAGCTAGCAATGATCAAAAAGTGATCCTGAACTCCCACTTACGTCAAACATAACCCAAAGACCGTGTTCACTTCCCGGACTCCGCCGAGAAGAGACCATCACGGCTACACACGCGGTTGATGCGTTTTAATTCGAATCAGGTGTCAAGTTATCTACAACCGTACATTAACAAATTCCCATCTGCCACATAACCGCAGGCACGGCTTTTGAAAGTTTAAACCCTGCAGGGGTGTCCCAACTTAGCCCATGATAAGCTCTCGCGATCAACGAAGGATATCCCTTCTCCCAGGAAGACCCGATCAGACTCGGAATCCCGGTTTACAAGACATTTCAACAATGGTAAAACAAGACCAGCAAAGCCGCCCGATGCGCCGATAATCCCGATAGGAGCTGCACATATCTCGTTCTCAGGGCAACACCGGATAAGCGAAGCGTACAGGTACCGACGTAACCTAAGTTGCCAAGGGATGGTCCCGCACGGTGCTCTAGTTTGAACCAACACTTAGACAAGCACTGGCCCGGGGGGCTATAATAAAGATGACCCTCGGGTTAATTACTCCCAAGGGAAATGTAGGTGGTGGTGAGGCAAATGGTAAAACCAAGGTTGGGCCTTGCTGGAGGAGTTTTATTCAAAGCGAACTGTCAAGGGGGTCCCATAAATCACCCAACCGCGTAAGGAACGCAAAATCCGGCAACATAACACCGGTATGACGGAAACTAGGGCGGCAAGAGTGGAACAAAACACCAGGCATAAGGCCGAGCCTTCCACCCTTTACCAAATATATAGATGCATTAATAATAATATAAGAGATATTGTGATATCCCAACATAATCCTGTCCACCATGGAGCAAAGTTCAACTTCACCTGCAACTAGCAACGCTATAAGAGGGGCTGAGCAAAGCGGTAACATAGCCAAACAACGGTTTGCTAGGAAGGGTGTCAAAGGTTAGAGGTTCATGGCAATTTGGGAGGCTTGAAGAGCAAATGATAGGTAACGCAGCAAAGCGATAGAACGAAGCAACTAGCATAGCAATGATAGTAGTGAGATCCAGGATAGCGGTCATCTTGCCTGAAATCCCACAAGGAAGAAGAATGAGTCCATGAAGAAGACGAACGGATGAAGCCACGAAGGTGAACCAAGCGTAGACGAACGGATCCTCACGATCGCAACGAAACGGGAACTATCGAGAAGAAGCACACAACATGGTAAACACACCACACATAGACAAGACATGATGCTCAATCAAGTATGATGCATGACAAGGCTACATGAAGCTACTCATGGCAAGAGATGATGCATACAAGAGCAATACATCAAGGCAAGTTTAAATGAGGCCGGAACCAACATATAACAAATCCGGTAAATCCTCATATGCAAATTTCGAAATTGGTCCAGATCTGAATAAACATTATGTTCAAGTTGTTAAACAGCAAGTTAAAGATCACCACGAGGATCTACACGAAATTCTAGTCAAGTTACATATAAAGTTCATTAGATCCGGAGCTACGGCCTAGAAGATATGAGCAAAACAAGTTAAACATGACATTGATGCAAAATGCATACAAACATCAAGCAAACACCTCAAAACAAGGATGCAACATGATAATACAAAACTACATGCAAAATCAAGCAAGTTTCATATAGAGCACACTCAAAACGGAGCAACGGTTCAACACATACACTCCAAACATGATATAGCAACAATCTGTCCAAAACAGCAACTAGGCATATTGCAAGCATCAAAATAACATGCTACAGCATCTTAATATAAGAACAAAAGGCATGGGCATGATGTACAGGTAAAGCATAACAAAACATGAGCACTGAGCTAACTCCAGAAATCACTAGATCACGCTCAAACACACATGGCAAGATTGCAAATAATAACAGTTTCAGACTTTAGCAGAAATAGCATCAGGTTGCAATGTTTAGAGCTATCAAACAACATGTTGCAGGAACTTATCATGGCAAACAAAGGCATGGCATGAATCTACTAATTGCATAGAACAAAAGTCCCTTACTGACCATGAGCCAAAAAGGCACAGAAAATATGATGGCACCATGTAAACATGGCAAGTTATATGACAGATTCATACATGGCAGGAACAACAATAAGTAGGCATGTTGGTGAGCTTGAACCACTCACCACAGAGCAATACATGGCATGGCAAGGCAACCATCAACAAGAAGACATGTTTATGAATCTAAGCATGGCAAGAACAAGTTCATAGGGTGCATGGATCACTAGCAAAACACATGGCAAAACTGAACTTAATGTTAACAGGCTGACAGCAACATCATTTAGCAAGTTTGGAGCAAGATATGAACAATCTACAGCAAGCTATAAATGCAACCAGGGGCATGGATGGATAGATCATAACCATATGTACAAAACATCCTTACTGAAGTATCTCAAAATAAGCATGGATCTCTCTGTAGCATCAAGTTTACATGGCATAAAAATAACAGCAGAACAGGGACTGAAATCAGCAACATCACGAGGCCTAGTTTACATGCTTGTGCTAGTCACCACATTGATCACAAAAATACATGGTAAGCACCTCTGTAAAGATGGCATGGCATAGATCAAAACACATGTAGACATCAACCTCATAAGATGCACACATCAAACATGGCAAAAATGACAAATGAGCATGTTATAACAGTTTCATCAGATTAACAGCAACATGCACTCTTGCAACAACGATTCAGGCATCAAGATGGACTCAAATGAACATGATGCAATGGAATGAAATGAAGTACTCGTTGAGACGAACAAATTGACAAATTACACGCACAAAATGGAGCAGTATGCACAGAGTTATGATGCGATGAACATGGCATGATAATGTAAATACTTTCGGGACTTGGCCAAAATCGGGGAAGGGCAAAAGTCAACCTCGCAGATCCAGATCGGGCACGGATGCCGAGGATGGCCGGAGAACGGGAACGTGGTGGCCGGAGTTGCTCAGGGAGGCACCGGCGAGGTTCGAGGACGATGGGGCCGGGTCGGTCCCGGCCGGATCCCGTCGAGGGGAGCAGCGGCGGCCGGTGGCGGAGCTTCGGGCGACGGCGGGGCGCCGGCGCAGGGCGTGCGGGGGCGCCCGGGGCTTGACTCCGGCGACGAGGGGCGGGGTGCGAGGCGCGCGCGGAGGCGGCGGCGAGGCGCAGGCGCTCGGGACCGAGAGGCGCGCCGGGCGGCGGGGAGGCCAGGCGGTGGCGGTCGCCGGCGCGGGGCGGCAAGGCTGCGGGGACCCGCGGGAG
>NC_041389.1:319296140-319302596 GCF_002162155.2 Triticum dicoccoides | reverse complement strand
TCTGGGCCAGGCGGCAGCGGCGCGCGGGCTCGCGCGGGCCTAATCTGGGCCCCGCGGGCCGCGAGGTGGTGGGAGGCGGCGGAGACAGGTGGCGGCACGGGGTTGGTCCGGGGCGGCGGCGCGATGATGTGTCGGCCCCGGATTGGTCCGGGCGACGTGGCTGCGGGGCGGCGGACACGTCTGGACGGCGGCGGACATGTCCGGCGGCGCGGGGAGGAGTTTGGCTAGGGTTTGGACTGCGCGAAAAATCCGGGAGGAGCACATATTTATAGGTAGAGGGAGCTAGGAGAGTCCAAATGAGGAGCGGTTTTCGCCCACTCGATCGTGATCGAACGGTCGAGAGCATGGAGGGGAGTTTGCTGGGTTTTGGGGCACTTTGGAGGGGGTGTTGGGCTGCAACACAAAGAGGGCTTTTACGGTTATCCGGTTAACCGTTGGAGTATTAAACGGACTCCAAATGGCACGAAACTTGATAGGCGGTCTACCGGTGCTATACCAAGGCCGCTTGGCAAACCTCAGGCCATTCCGAGAATGTTTAACACCCGCACATGAAAAGAGGCAAAAGGGGGCGCCGGAGGACATAGGAGTGCCGGATTGCAAAACGGACAACGGGGAAAAAGCTCGGATGCAAGAAACAAACACGTGTGCAAAATGAGATGCACATGATGACATGATAAAATGCAACACGCAAGAAAATGACATGGCAAGGACAGCGAATAACTGGCGGACACCTGGCGCAACGAATCCGGGGCGTTACAACACTCCTCCACTAACAAGAGATCTCGTTCCGAGATCTTAGGACCGAGATGGAAAGGAAAAAGGGATGAGGTGAAATAAGAACTCAAGAGAAAAATTAAAGAATCGAGAGCACTCGAGAAGAAGAGAGGAGCGATGAGAATGACGAGAATCGAAAGCTCACGGAATCAGATAGACTATGAAACCACTCCGGGTAGAACGAGATAATAAATGAATAAGACTAAAAGGATTTAGGCAGCACTCCGGTTAAAACATGGAGGAATAGAACACGAACTTAAGAAGATGGAATGAAACTTGATGAACTCTTGAAGAATGAATTAAATCATGAAGAACCACCATGAAGAACTCCGGTACAAAAAGGATGACGAGATTAAATGAAGGATGAAAGAATAGATAAGTGTTGCGATGATTTTGCTGGAGGTTCCGACGAGATGGCCGAGGAAATTGAACTCCGGAAAAGAAAAGATGAAAACACTTGGAACCAGAATTTATTCAACAAGAACAAACTCCGAAGAAAAGGGATTAAACACTTGGGTGAAATAAGAATAAGATTTATTGTATGCTTTTCCTTCATCAAATTAAATTGATGACAAGCAATGGATTTGGCATACTACTTATTCTTGATGAAAAGGATTGAGAAGTGACATATCGCAAACTTGAGAAGGTCTTCATGAACCACCGGTAGGATTGGAAAGAATGAATGAATTAATATGATAATCAAAGAAAAGAATCTTGAACGAACCACCGTAAGAATTCAAAATGACTGATGAAAGAGAATGAATCACCGGGAAGAATTAGAAGAACGAAAAAGCTAGAGGGGATTTAGATGCAAAAGAACAAAGAGATCATGAGCTGATTAAAGAACACTTGAACGAAGCACCGGGATAAATATAGAACGATAGCTGGAATGATGGCCTCCGATAAAAAGAAATGGGAAAACAACTACTGACATGCTCCGGATGGGTAAGAAAAGGAACCTCTGACAAATGGAATAATTCGAGAGGATAACATGAAGCTAGAACCACGAAACTTCGAGAGAACAGACAAGATTTTTGGGAAACTCTGCTTCAATCTTCAAAGCTGAGAATGACGACGAGAAACACCACCGAAATTACTGAGATACTCCGGGAGAATGAAAAAGAGGAAGAGTTGAACCAAAGATGAAAAGAATTTGAAAGCGATCTTGGAGATGGCATCTGACTGATGAAATCATACTTACGTCAGACTTGAAAAGAAATAGGAATGGCTCCGGAATAATTAGAAGAGTCAGGTAAGATCCTGGAAAAGACCTGTGGGTTAGGGCCCACTAAAAGAAAAACACCGTTGGAAAGAATTGTTTAACAGATAGATGATGCACCGGAACAATTGAAATATTTGCATGAGGTGGCAACCTCGAATTAATTCAAACACAGACAAATCTTCTGAGATATCTTGAACACTCCGGAAGGATAAACTGGCGACAGGCGAACGAGCAGGGAAAACACTTGAGCTGAGGGAAAGAATATAATCACTACCGAAAAACTAGAATTGAATCCACCGGAAAAGAAAAAGAGATGAAGAATGTCGAACAAAACGAGAATTCACCGGTTGAAATAATTGAGGGAAGACTGAAGTGGCTCCGTACGAATGAAATTGATGGTCGAAACAGACTCCGGAAAGAAGAGGGTGGGAGGGCGGGAAAACAAAGGCAGCTTGGAAGGGAAAAACCTATGAATAACTTGAAGAGAAAACACCGGTTGAAATCATTAAGGAAAGAAAGCAAAGACTTCGCACGAGTAGGATGGATACTCGACTAGGGACTCCGGTTTCGAGAAGAAAAAGGGAGGGCGGGTGGGAAAAGAAAACAACTGAGGATTGAACTTGGCAAAGATGAAGAGGCTCGAGTCAACTTGACGAGAAATGCACCGGATAAAAAGAGCTGAGGAACAACGATCGGAAACCCAACTGCGTGAACCTAAAGAAAATTTGAAAGGGAAGAGAAGTAATTCAAAACACCTACGTGAAGATTCCTCACCAGAGCGACGAAGGGGCTGAGGAGTAAAAAGAATTTCTACTCTCCGATATAACTAGACTCAGAAAACGGTTTTCTTCTAGACTCAACAACGGCCAAACTACACGATCAATCAAGGGGGGCTCCTAAGGTCAGTCAAGGCTTTGATACAAACTTGTCACGCCCAATATGCGATCCTATCCAAAAGGAACTCGAAGGTCCCACCAAGGATAGACCCGCATATTGAAACGCTTTTGCAAGGTGGATATCATCGCATCAACATTACATAATAGATGGGGATACATACAAAAGGCATACAATGCCACACGAATACAACATCAACTCATACAGAAGAGAAACATCCGACTACGGATGAAACATAAACAGAAACTCAAACGACATCCACCCTGCTAGCCCAGGCTGCCGACCTGGAACCTATCCCCTGATCGAAGAAGAAGCAGAACTCCAAAACAAGCAAACATCGCTCTCGCGTCATGATCATCGTAAAACCTGTACCTGCAACTGTTGTTGTAGTAATCTGTAAGCCACGAGGACTCAGCAATACCATTACCATGGGCATCAAGACTAGCAAAGCTTAAAGGGAAAGGAAGGGGTAAAGTGGTGAGGTTGCAGCAGCGACTAAGCAAGTATGGTGGCTAACATACGCAAATAAGAGCAAGAAGAGAAGCAAAGGAACGGTCGTGAAGCTAGCAATGATCAAAAAGTGATCCTGAACTCCTACTTACGTCAAACATAACCCAAAGACCGTGTTCACTTCCCGGACTCCGCCGAGAAGAGACCATCACGGCTACACACGCGGTTGATGCGTTTTAATTCGAATCAGGTGTCAAGTTATCTACAACCGTACATTAACAAATTCCCATCTGCCACATAACCGCAGGCACGGCTTTCGAAAGTTTAAACCCTGCAGGGGTGTCCCAACTTAGCCCATGATAAGCTCTCGCGATCAACGAAGGATATTCCTTCTCTCAGGAAGACCCGATCAGACTCGGAATCCCGGTTTACAAGACATTTCAACAATGGTAAAACAAGACCAGCAAAGCCGCCCGATGCGCCGACAATCCCGATAGGAGCTGCACATATCTCGTTCTCAGGGCAACACCGGATAAGCGAAGCGTACAGGTACCGACGTAACCTAAGTTGCCAAGGGATGGTCCCGCACGGTGCTCTAGTTTGAACCAACACTTAGACAAGCACTGGCCCGGGGGGCTATAATAAAGATGACCCTCGGGTTAATTACTCCCAAGGGAAATGTAGGTGGTGGTGAGGCAAATGGTAAAACCAAGGTTGGGCCTTGCTGGCGGAGTTTTATTCAAAGCGAACTGTCAAGGGGGTCCCATAAATCACCCAACCGCGTAAGGAACATAAAATCCGACAACATAACACCGGTATGACGGAAACTAGGGTGGCAAGAGTGGAACAAAACACCAGGCATAAGGCCGAGCCTTCCACCCTTTACCAAATATATAGATGCATTAATAATAATATAAGAGATATTGTGATATCCCAACATAATCCTGTCCACCATGGAGCAAACTTCAACTTCACCTGCAACTAGCAACGCTATAAGAAGGGCTGAGCAAAGCGGTAACATAGCCAAACAACGGTTTGCTAGGAAGGGTGTCAAAGGTTAGAGGTTCATGGCAATTTGGGAGGCTTGAAGAGCAAATGATAGGTAACGCAGCAAAGCAATAGAACGAAGCAACTAGCATAGCAATGATAGTAGTGAGATCCAGGATAGCGGTCATCTTGCCTGAAATCCCACAAGGAAGAAGAATGAGTCCATGAAGAAGACGAACGGATGAAGCCACGAAGGTGAACCAAGCGTAGACGAACGGATCCTCACGATCGCAACGAAACGGGAACTATCGAGAAGAAGCACACAACATGGTAAACACACCACACATAGACAAGACATGATGCTCAATCAAGTATGATGCATGACAAGGCTACATGAAGCTACTCATGGCAAGAGATGATGCATACAAGAGCAATACATCAAGGCAAGTTTAAATGAGGCCGGAACCAACATATAACAAATCCGGTAAATCCTCATATGCAAATTTCGAAATTGGTCCATATCTGAATAAACATTATGTTCAAGTTGTTAAACAGCAAGTTAAAGATCACCACGAGGATCTACACGAAATTCTAGTCAAGTTACATATAAAGTTCATTAGATCCGGAGCTACGGCCTAGAAGATATGAGCAAAACAAGTTAAACATGACATTGATGCAAAATGCATACAAACATCAAGCAAACACCTCAAAACAAGGATGCAACATGATAATACGAAACTACATGCAAAATCAAGCAAGTTTCATATAGAGCACACTCAAAACGGAGCAACGGTTCAACACATACACTCCAAACATGATATAGCAACAATCTGTCCAAAACAGCAACTAGGCATATTGCAAGCATCAAAACAACATGCTACAGCATCTTAATATAAGAACAAAAGGCATGGGCATGATGTACAGGTAAAGCATAACAAAACATGAGCACTGAGCTAACTCCAGAAATCACTAGATCACGCTCAAACACACATGGCAAGATTGCAAATAATAACAGTTTCAGACTTTAGCAGAAATAGCATCAGGTTGCAATGTTTAGAGCTATCAAACAACATGTTACAGGAACTTATCATGGCAAACAAAGGCATGGCATGAATCTACTAATTGCATAGAACAAAAGTCCCTTACTGACCATGAGCCAAAAAGGCACAGAAAATATGATGGCACCATGTAAACATGGCAAGTTATATGACAGATTCATACATGGCAGGAACAACAATAAGTAGGCATGTTGGTGAGCTTGAACCACTCACCACAGAGCAATACATGGCATGGCAAGGCAACCATCAACAAGAAGACATGTTTATGAATCTAAGCATGGCAAGAACAAGTTCATAGGGTGCATGGATCACTAGCAAAACACATGACAAAACTGAACTTAATGTTAACAGGCTGACAGCAACATCATTTAGCAAGTTTGGAGCAAGATATGAACAATCTACAGCAAGCTATAAATGCAACCAGGGGCATGGATGGATAGATCATAACCATATGTACAAAACATCCTTACTGAAGTATCTCAAAATAAGCATGGATCTCTCTGTAGCATCAAGTTTACATGGCATAAAAATAACAGCAGAACAGGGACTGAAATCAGCAACATCACGAGGCCTAATTTACATGCTTGTGCTAGTCACCACATTGATCACAAAAATACATGGTAAGCACCTCTGTAAAGATGGCATGGCATAGATCAAAACACATATAGACATCAACCTCATAAGATGCACACATCAAACATGGCAAAAATGACAAATGAGCATGTTATAACAGTTTCATCAGATTAACAGCAACATGCACTCTTGCAACGACGATTCAGGCATCAAGATGGACTCGAATGAACATGATGCAATGGAATGAAATGAAGTACTCATTGAGGCGAACAAATTGACATATTACATGAACGAAACGGAGCAGTATGCACAGAGTTATGATGCGATGAACATGGCATGATAATGTAAATATTTTCGGGGCTTGGTCAAAATCGGGGAAGGGGAAAAGTCAACCTCGCAGATCTAGATCGGGCACGGATGCCGAGGATGGCCGGAGAACGGGAACGTGGCGGCCGGAGTTGCTCGGGGAGGCACCAGCGAGGGTCGGGGACTGCGGGG
>NC_041389.1:319246625-319295603 GCF_002162155.2 Triticum dicoccoides | reverse complement strand
GCGCGGGCTCGCGCGGGCCGAATCTGGGCCCCGCGGGCCGCGCGGTGGTGGGAAGCGGCGGAGACAGGTGGCGGCACGGGGTTGGTCCGGGGTGGCGGCGTGATGACGTGTCGGCCCCGGATTGGTCCGGGCGACGTGGCTGCGGGGCGGCGGACGCGTCCGGACAGCGGCGGACATGTCCGGCGGCGCGGGGAGGAGTTTGGCTAGGGTTTGGACTGCGCGAAAAATCCGGGAGGAGCACATATTTATAGGTAGAGGGAGCTAGGAGAGTCCAAATGAGGAGCGGTTTTCGTCCACACGATCGTGATCGAACGATCGAGAGCATGGAGGGAAGTTTGCTGGGTTTTGGGCCACTTTGGAGGGGGTGTTGGGCTGCAACACAAAGAGGGCTTTTACGGTTACCCGGTTAACCGTTGGAGTATTAAACGGACTCCAAATGGCACGAAACTTGACAGGCGGTCTACTGGTGCTATACCAAGGCCGCTTGGCGAACCTCGGGCCATTCCGAGAACGTTTAACACCCGCACATGAAAAGAGGCAAAAGGGGGCGCCGGAGGACATAGGAGTGCCGGATTGCAAAACGGACAACGGGGAAAAAGCTCGGATGCAAGAAACGAACACGTATGCAAAATAAGATGCACATGATGACATGATAAAATGCAACACGCAAGCAAATGACATGACAAGGACGGCGAATAACTGGCGGACACCTGGTGCAACGAATCCGGGGCGTTACACTAACGACCATTAGTTTTCTGGCAGATGGGCTAGCCTTTGTCGGAAAATGAATTCAAATGGCCAAATCGCACGACCACTACAATCTGAAACCAACCATCCCCAAAAGCGATTGTTTTGTTTTGAAAAAAGTTCCAATAATGGTAGTAGTAATCTTAAACCCTCATGTGTTTTTTGTTTGTAATTTACTCAAAATATAAGTTGTATGCTATACAAATTATATTGTTGAATTATTATGCGAATGAAGTCTCCTATTATATTATTTTTGTGGTATATGTAATTTACATTTTATTAGGTAATGTACCTAATTTCAGGTAATTAACCCACCATCCACATTTAAGTGAGAAAATAAACTTTTTTAACTGTTTTACAGAAACCCCCATCCCTTTTCTAGTGAACTAGCAAGATGTCCGTGCGTTGCACGGAACATGAAGACGCATTTGTATGAGTATTTTATCTTGTGGGAGAAAAGGATGAACGAGGGAAGGCCGTATCTGCAAATGTGGAGAGGAGTGCGGGTAAATTGTCATAATTTCCTTCCTATCCGTTAGATATAGATCGGACGTCCTATATTGCAGGATGACAGACACACTATCATCACCAACTCTGTTTTTTATAAGAGTAGAGATAACTCACACTCCATCATTAAGTGACACAAAGTGAATTATTTTTGTGTTTTAGCGTAAACCCTTGCCATTTCTATAATTAACGTGCAGTCCTAAAACAAATAATATTTTTTTAAATACCCATATCTTTTAAACCGCAACTCTAATTTTAACATGTTATGTATGAATTTTGATTAGAAAAATATATAATATGAATATGATGTTATTTTAGCTGTTAAATATTTTAAAAATGCTATTTAGGATGCAACCTTAATCAATAGCGCACGATCTATCTTTCTTTCGTACCAACACCAACCAGGATTGCAATAAACACCTCATCAAAGTCAAATTGAAGACGAAACAAACCGTTAATAACAATAGATGTACGCATCGACAAAATCTTGCATGAGAAAAAAACAGATTTCTCATCTTATGTTGAGAAAGAGACGGCTCGACAAGACCTATTGGGGTATAAGGGTCGGGTGATATTTTCTTCTTTTCTTGCAATGCACGGACTTTTTTGCTAGTAAATTCACCCAAAATACGATGGTACGAGGAATATGTTATGGCCTAATGAGTAGTAGCTTGTTTGTGACTTGCACGGGACGCATCGGAGTTTCGTTAATCTAATCTCAGCCATTAAACGTTGAATCGAACGGCCCGTATCAGGGCTTGCCTGCTCCGCTTCGCTGCTCCCATCCGTGCTCCCGCCCATCCAGCGGTCCTTCTATTTTTGCCTCCATAACAATTTTCTCTCGACTAAAAAGATCGCTGTCAAAACTCAGGGAACACCGCAAAGGCGCGCACTGACGGAGCAGCTGCTGATGCACAATTTGGAGGTGAGCACGTCCAGTTCATGCCCATCAGCATCCAGTCCCGAGCAGAGCAGCTAGCAGCACCAACGTGCAATGCCACCTCCGTCCCATTACTTGAGCTTGACGTTCTCATAGCCAGTTCGACGCCCCCGCCTCGAAACACATCACATAGTAACATCGCCACGCCAAGTGAGTCTGGTCGAGGTGTTGACAAACAGCTGGATGCCAACCCGCTAGCCGATCAGCAACGACATCAAGGAACAGGCAAAAGGAGAAGCTGTCCGACATCAAGGAACAGCCGAGGAGCGACAAGGAGAAGCCGTCCGGGCGAGCATACACCTAGTACAGCCACAATGAAGAACAATTGAAGGAGCGGTTTCCCATCAACCGGCGTGGCCAAGGTAGACGCACGGATGTTGGCGAAGCAATTCAATTCCTCCAAGTTCGCCGGCGGCAGCGTTGCGGCCATGCCTTGGAAACACGCCGGGGCTGGAAGAAGGAGACGCATGCTTGATGAAAGCCCGCCATTCTCCATGCGCAGATCTCCGCTGAGGCCTCGCCGGCTTGAGGGAGGGGAAAGTACAGATCGATTTCTTGATTTTAGATGGATTTGTTTTTGTCAAGAAAAAATTAAGTGGGGCCAGCAACATGAGGGCCGTTGGATGCATACGGGAGCACGGATGGGAGCAGCCGAGCGGAGCAGGCAAGCCCCGTCCGTGCGCCGCCCCCTGAAAACCAATCCCTGCGGTCTGCGGCGCCAAGCTTTCCCCCCACCACAAGGAAACTACCATCTCAATTTAATAAACTCCCACAGCTTTGAGGCGGCGAGAAGCAGAGCCGGAGGAGGAGGCCACAGCTTTGAGGCGGCGAGAAGCAGAGCCGGAGGAGGAGGAGGGGAATCGGAGAAGATGGTTATTCTCGTGGTAGCGACGGCGTCGGACCCGGCGTCCATCGGCCCCGCCGCCGCGTTCCTGGCCATGCCTGGCTGGTCCCCCGGCCCGCCCATCCCCGTGAGGAAGCTCTTCCTATCACCCATTAATCTAACCCCTTTTAGTTTCGAGCACATTCGACTGTACACGCTCTTCTTGTTAATCTGTATGCATCAATCGCAAGATTAACTTCGCCATTGAGTAAAGATGATTAGTAGCGACCAAGTGCGGTGCCGGTTAGGGTTGGCGCAGTGCCTACTACTAAATCGGAACGGAGGGAGTACTTAGAAATAGAACAATAGTTGCGACTGTGAAGCAGGAAGCTTGTTCGATGAGAAAAATCCCTGCCTCACGATTTGCTTAGTGAAGGCCAGAATTTCGCTCTTTGTTTGTCACTGAAAAACCTCCATGTGGGGATAGATGTCATCCTAGAATGCGTGCAGTAAAATTATTCTGACTGTATTCTTCATCATTATTTTGGTTAGATTCGTCTTGAAGAATAGATTCAACCTATACTCTCTAGGTTTTGATATATTAAATAGAAATTTGTTGCCAAAGCTGTGTTATGGAGATTATTTCGGTGTCTGGAATGACACTTGTGACTGGAGGCATGACTGCGGTTGCTGGCAACATAGTGGCAGTGGCTGCAATCTGGGAGTAACAAGCTAACTGCTTATTAGGTGCGTTGTTGCTAGAATTTTACCCACGGGTATACCCTAGTAAATTGCATACCCCATTCTGATCTCAGTTAAAGTTACCTGCAATTTTTATCCTTATTTTATTTATTCGTAAGGTATCCGACAATGTGTTTTGTGGCATAGTTCCCAACTAACTGGTGCTGATATTTGTTTTTAGGAGGGGATGGAGAGCTTTACAAATGGGAATGTTAGGTTATTGAAGCATGAACGCAGCATTGTTGCAGAGGATGATCTTGACCGTCGGTGGCAGGAAGCCACTGGAGAGGCTGTTTCCGAGGTCATATTCCTCAGTAAACACACTGCAGTCTCCAACCGCCCTGCACTCACTGTCCATCCAATCGGTTGGTTCTGCATTCATCTGTCTGTATCTTGTTTAATGCACAAGTGCAATCAAACCTCGATATGTCATGTGTAAAATCCTATTAAATACATAAATATGATACCATATACAAATTGTTAGTACATTCGAAAGTTACTGCACTTATTCTTCTTGCATACAGGCAGTTAATTATATTATATATTTTTCCTGATTTCCCTGTATACTGTGAGCCTGCAATTGTTTGGTTTCATGGTTTGTGAGCAATGTCCATGCTTTTCAACCCACATGCATACAGGCATGTCTATTACTAATTAGTGGTTCCTTCTTACCACAATCATTGTTTTATAATTGATGGTTTGCTCATTCTTGTGAATCTACTTCTGAAGGTGTGCCACATCTGAGGGAGGATGAGACCCCCCCTCAAGGTGGGAGGCCTGGATGGGCAGCGGTGCCAAACCCTCGAATTGGCCCATGGTTCCGGTTGATGCAAAAGGTTGCTGCAGACCAAGGTCTTGTTCCAGAGTTTGAGGTACGTTGCTTCCTTGATGCCTTTTCTATTTCAGAATCAACTGATTTTAATACTGATTGCTTTTGAAGATTACACTTGAAGCTACTCACCATGGACCACTTACCAGTACACCCACGATGTTTGTTGAGATAGGTACACATTTATATCCATCCTTAGTTCCTTACATTTTTTGTGCATTCTTTTGGATAAACTCATACAAGCTATCTTTTATCGCTTAGCGCAGCCAAAGGATAAGTTGTTTGTTATTTAAGAATTATTACACATTAATTCAGGGACAAATGCCTATTTAACGTATGATATGTAGGGTTGGACTCTCCTCTACCGTTTCTTTCACAAAACAAACAAACACGAACTATAATGAGGATACCTCAGTATCTCTGTTGAAGCATTTAGTCTACAAATGCCAACAATCATTTATATTATTATTTGAACTTTTGGATCTTAAAAGTCCAAATGATAGATAATTTATTATTTGGACTATAATTTTATCATATCAAAAGATTCACACTTGTGCAACCCAAGCAGCCAGATAACCCACCTCTGTAAAACATCCTGCATTCGACATGAAAACCAATGAATCAAATAATCAACTCCTCCAAAGGATGCTGCACAGAAAAACTGGCTGATCGAGATGCAATAAAGTGGTTACATTGGGTTCATATGAATTTTCTGATATAAAAGCAGCAGATGGCCACTCGTGCAGTTGATTTACATATAAATGCAAAACAAGCAAGTCTAGGCTATTGTCAATGAGTATGTTGTACCAGAATAGCTAATGTGAATGTTTTTGTATGTCAGGAAGTACACAAGAATACTGGGGTAGACAAGATGCTGCGCAGGCCATTGCTCTAGTTGAGTCTCTCTCTCTCTCTCTCTCTCTCTCTCTCTCTCTCGTCATGTACTTTGTTCCTTCTTGTGGATTTGCAAGAGAACCCGAAGGGTTTTGTTGTTCGAACTGCAAGATCTCATGCCATCCTCCCTCCCCCCTCCAGAAAAAGATCATAATGCATGTACAGGTTGAAATTAGTACAGTAAAGCATGGACACTTATTGGCGCATTGCCCATATTCAATACCTTTCAGCTAAAATGTCAAGCTTTCACCCTTTTTCTTGAGTGTCAAACTTTCTTTTGTTTTAATTATGCATAGTACCTGTTGGAGTAGTACCAATTAGGCAATACCCAATGTGCAGAACTTTGTTTTAATTGTCACCATAAGTCCTAATGTGGTAGAATTAGGTAAGAACTTGCAAAAAATGCACTCTTATCACTGTGTAAAGTAACCGCGGGCTCATAAGTCTCTAAATATTAATCAAATGTACATTTGACGACTTATTTGTTTCAAAAGTAAAAACAAACATAGGAAAACATGAAACTGAGCTCTCCAATCATTTCAGGTTCTATGGAAAGGTCTTGGTCTTGAGGAAGGAAATGCTGTTGGAACTTGGCTGGGGTATGTTGACATATTCTTTTCTCTTTATGGAGTCTAACAATGAGGTGGTTGGATGGCTGGTTAGAATCTTTGCAGTGATTTATTATGTTTTATGGGGGTGAGCAGTGATTTAATTAAGAATTCTAACAGGAACTTTAAACCGCTCTGGGAATCAGGATGATTGGAATTTAACAACTCGAATTCAAGATTGTGCGAATAAAATGTTAGATCATCTGCAACGATGTATTAGTCAAAAGATTTATGACTTAACAATCTTCTATACTCCCTGCATCACTAAATATAGGTTTTCCTTAAATGCATGCAGTCAAGCACTTAATTTTTGCCATCAGTATGTAAAAATGTTACTTCTCGACAGACCAGGACATAGATGGATCAGTGTTATGATAAACGAAAAATAATTTCACTTTCAATATATTATGCTTCGCAAATTAAATTTTCTTTTGAACTGAAAACTGTAGGAGAGGTCCAGACACTAAAAGTTTGAAATTACAAGTCACAAACATTGGTCCTTTAGCAGTATGTGCCACAATTCAGTTGACATTGGTTTGTGAAACCTGTATCATTCTGCATTGGCATAATTAAGTTCTATTATGCTCTTGCATACCAGGGCTGCATCTTTTCACTGTCATACTTTACTTGTTTGGTATTTGAAATGGCGACCTTCCTTTTTTTGTTTCAAGTATTCATTCATTACTTTTGCTCTTCTTAAGGCTCCAAACCTCATTTCTGGTTATGCAGGAGTGGTGAGAAGGTTCTACTAGGTATCGGTGGTGGTCACTACGCCCCTCGTCATACGGATATTGTCATGTAAGCCCTGAGGTGAAATTATTATTGCAGCAGTTTCTAACGACGCATTGCCGCCCCTCGAATTCTGGACTTATAATGCTTATTGTAGTTGTAATGATTCAGTATAAAAGTGTATGACCTAAGCCAACCCACTTTGTTACAGATAGATGATTGGCTGTTTCTTTTCATGCTCATGTTGTGTAGTGAAGTTGCTCCCTGATATTGATCACGAATCATGATGATATTATCTGAGGGAACATCCATGAGATTCACCTTAGGTCACCATCTCCTTGTCTTTGATCTAATAACCGCATTTTGTGATTCTTTCCTTCTTAAACCTGGAACACATAGAGAGATGAAGGGGGAGAGGTAATACATGTGGTTCCACCTGTCACAGCAGTATAAGATAAATTCACCAATAGTACAACCAAATATACTCCCTCCGTCCCAAAATTCTTGTCTTGAATTTGTCTAGATACGGATGTATCTATTCACATTTTAATGTTAGATACATCCGTATCTAGATAAATCTAAGACAAGAATTTTGGGACGGAGGGAGTACCATACATGGATCTTGAAGCAAAATATGTGGCCTTTATGAAGTGCTCTAATGCCAGTGTGCCAAAATGCATTCTTGAACATCTTATAACTTGTTTGTAACATGATTATGTAGTTATTAGTTTAAATCTTATTATCATACAAAGCATACCATTGAAATGGTAACCATACTAGAAAAAAACAGTTTGTTCTGTACTGTTTGATCGGTTCTGACTTTTACCTAACTGCCGATAAATTCCTGATATCTCTTATGCTGAAGTGAATGTGTATGCAGCCCTATTCCTAAGAGACTACTCTTTCCGAGCAATGTGTTCTCAGTTTATGTATATACTTATTTAGTGAGGAGCAAACTGGCAGAGACGTGAGCATTCCATTCATGCTTGAACAATATTAGTAGTCTGATATTGTTTACATCCTCAATTTTTATCAGCAAAGATGGTGTCTGGGTGGGTCATCTCCTGTCTGGTTACTCTTTGCCAATGGACGCTCCGCCTCAAGTAAATGGAAAGAGTTCTGGTGAGGTTGGTAGTATGTGGAAGCATTCCATCAAAGTTTCGTATGAAGCCACAAAGGCAGGATTTCCTGGTGGTGAAGTTATAGCACATCTTGATCAGAAGTAAGTAGCATAACCAGTTTCTTCTGGGACACCTTGTAAAAAAGACTGCATAATTGTAGTAGCAGTTTCATAAACTGGGTTAATTAGCAGCAACCAACCCACCTTAAGGTGAAAACAAGCTTGTTTCGGTTCCCAAACAGCAAAATCTCAAATAATCTTTCTTGCAAATAGGTCGTATTGGAACTCTCGTGATCTTTCAATGTTGCTCAGTGTGGTTCCTGTGCACTGCATGCCATCACAATCTATGAAATGAATATTCAATACTTTTTGTGGCATTTGGTTTTATTCGATGTATATGGTTAAATCATTTATTAACCTAACTATAACCTCCATATAATTCAAATCTCTGACTAGTTCAAGCACCTAAGACCTTGTACAATGCTAGGTGCTTAGAAAAATAAACCGAGTTTTTTCTGAAGCATCGGTGCCTATTTCTACAAGGGAGACGCCTAATTAAGCGTCTGCCCTGTATAAAATAAGTACCGGTGCTTAAGGAAAGCCTGGTTTATTTCTCCAAGCACCTTGCATTGTACAAGGCCTAAATATTACGCTAGTTGAATCTTGAATGGGCATGATAAGCTTTCCTTAATATCTTATATGTTCTTTTGGTTCATACTAGTTTGTACTGTTTGGCAAGAGTCTCCTAAGATCAATGTCCATTGAACATTGTCGAGTGTCACTCTTGGCAGCAGTAATAGTTGTGATCACGTTTTTCATTTTCCCTCTTCTTTTCTGCTGGGCGGTCCACATTTATCTTGAAGTTCAACATTAACAGCTAATTTTTTCTGCAACTACTTGATAACTTCTGTCCATGACCATCTCATCATAATCATATAATGTTTCATTGGGAGGCATTTTGCCCAAATCTGTTATTGTATAGCTTTGAACACAATGAAAATTCTGCTTCAAAGGTTCATTTCTTACTTGAATGCAAGCCTATTTAGTGTAGGGCTCATTTGGATGGCGACAGCGACGAACATTTGCTAATGCTTTTTTGTTTTTGCTAATGCTACCTTGATCGTGTTGTGGTCTGATGTTTTTGGTGCTTGCTTTGCAGGAGCTTCAAGGGGTGGCAAAAGAACGCTATCACGAGCTATTTGCAGGAGCAAAATATCAGGATAGGGAAACCCAATGATTTCCTCTGCACAAAAACTTGACTGCGCCCACAAGGCAAGTCGTCGAAGTGACTTCACCCTCCCTAGGGCTTGGCACATGCAAATTGAGTAAATATAGAGCACTGTATTTTGATAATCCGATTTCAAGATGTAGAGTACTCCCTCCCCGTTCGTCTTAGAAGGCCTCTCTTGTGCCAAAAGAGAAAAAAACAGGAATATACTACTCCCTCCGTCCGGAAATACTTGTCCTAAAAATGGATGTATCTAGACTTATTTTAATTATAGATACATCCATTTGATCCATTTCGAGGACAAGTATTTTCGGACGGAGGGAGTACGAGAGAGACATATCTTAAGGGCACGTTTGTCTGCCAGACTACGCGTGCTTGTGGTTCCAAGAGTTGGCAGGCAAATGGGGCTATCATTATCCGTATTCTTTTTCTATTGACTCACTAGATGATGGTTGAGACTTTACAAAAAGAAAATGGTTGAGACTGGTACGCGTACGTTCCAGCTGGTTAGAGCATGCCAATCAATCCCGGTCACACAAAGGAGCCGTCAGAGTTCAACTGCTAATTAGTCCTCACACGGCAAGCCACCCAGAGGCGTGGGCAAGCTAACACGCTGCCATCTCAACACGTTTGGACGTACGTGTGCTAATCACCCTTATTCATGGACGAGCTGCTGCCTGTGGGGTCGATTTGGGTTCATGTAATCATGCCAGGTACAGGTAATCATGTCAGGGCTCAAATTGGGTACATTAGCAGTTACTACCTCCGTTCGGGTTTATTGGTCCCCATTGTATTCCGTGCCAAATTTTGACCATAGATTAAACTAATAAAATATTCGCGCATGTCATCAAACATTATATTTTTGAAAACTATGTTCAAATACGAATCCAAGGAGGTAATTTTTCTCGACATGCATTAACATTTTGTTAGTTAAATTTTTAGTCAAAATTTGGCACAAACTACAAAGGGGACCTATAAACCAGGATGGAGGTAGTACACGTTAACTTGGGTAAAATTGTGGACACAATTTTGATATATATTTTTTAAAGAAAAGGCGAGAGCCCGACTTTATAAATAAAGCCACCAGGCAGAGTCACAATCATCACAAGGCACGACATAAGTTTAACAGAAACGACTAAGAAGTATGGGTACAAGGCATCCAGCCTATCATGGCGCGCAGGCCAGCCAAACGAGGAGCCAAACCACTAAGAAACCGTCCTCCTAGAGCGCCGCAGCAGAGAAGAAGCCGTAGATTTCATTTTGGATAGCATATCGTCGAAAGCCTCTAGGTCCCCATCCTTAGTCAATGATCTCCACTGGTGCAAAAAGACATTGGTTTTAAATAAGCAACTGACAGGGTTAGCCGGGAAAATGTGTTCAATAGTGAACTTGTTCCTAGTAGTCCATAGCGACCAACAGATCGCCGCCCAGCCCACCATGAAAACCCGCTTAGACCGGCCTGCTAGAGAATTAATACAATGCCGAAGCTCCTCAAAGGAGGAAGGGTTCCAATTAACCCGAAGCCAAAGTCTAATGCAACTCCAAATGAATTTAGCCAAAGAGCACTGGAAAAAGATATGCTCGGTATTCTCCAGGGCACCGCACAACTGGCAACTGTTAGAGCCCGGCCCGTTCCTCTTCTTAATCTGGTCAGCCGCTGGAAGTTTGCGACGAAGAGCTTGCCAGAGAAAGACTTTAATCTTAGGAGGGATGCGGGCAAACCAAACGTAGTTAAACTTGTCCGTGTGAGCACCAGCGATAAGTTTCGAATACGCTGACTTAACCAAAAAACGCCCCGAAGAGGAGTGGGGCCAAATAACGGAGTCCTCTTCCTCCGAGAGCAGGGGGAAGCAGGCAGTAAGGCGTTGCCAGTCTTCCAACTCCACAGGGGAAAGAGAACGCCGGAAATCTAAAACCCAACCCTGAGCCGAGAGCTCAAAGATAGAGATCTCAGGATCAGCACAAAACGAAAACAGAGTCGGGTGGGCCACCGCAAGCATGGTGTCCCCGACCCACCAGTCTAACCAAAAACGAGTGGACTTACCGTCTCGAACTACGAACTTCACAAGGGACCGTAAAATCGGTCTAATACTAACAAGCTGACGCCAGAATTGAGAGCCACCAGAAGAGGGAGCGAACATAGGGCTCGAGGAGGGGAAGTATTTAGCTTTGAGAAGGTTAAGCCAAGCAGGGCGATCATCGAGGAACATAATCTTCCACCACCATTTTAACAACAGGCATTTATTCATGATTCTGGTATTAATGATGCCAAGACCCCCCATGTTCTTAGGTCTGCAAATGAGATCCCACTTAACCATCCTATATTTGCGTTTATTATCGGAAGAATTCCAGAAAAAGACACCTCTGTGCTTATCGAAGCCCGAGTGAGTCCCTTCGGACAGAAGATAAAAGCCCATTAGAAACATCGGGGGAGAGGAAAGGCAAGAGTTGGTAAGGGCTACCTTGCCCGCCTGAGAATTATAACGGCCTCGCCACGGCAAACTCTATTGCCAACTTTAGTCACAACCGATGCAAAATCTTTGACCAAAAGCTTAAGAGGGGAGATGGGTAAGCCCAAATATTTGAGAGGAAAGGATCCAAGAGAGCAGTTCAAAAGGTGGGCCACCCGCTGCGCTTCCGGGATAGAAACCCCAGTGACAATAACCTCGCTCTTGGAGAAGTTGATTTTAAGGCCCAACAGAGCTTCAAAGCAGAGAAGAAGAAATTACAGATTCATGATGGAGTGATCATTAAGTTCAACCATAATGATGGTGTCGTCCGCATATTGTAAGTGAGAGATGCCATTAGGAATGAGGTGAGAGCTAACAGGCGAAATGTGGCCAGCAGCCGCAGCACGAGACAAAATGTGAGAGAGAGCATCGGCCACAAAATTAAAAAGCAAGGGAGACGTCGGATCTCCTTGTCTCAAACCCCTACCATTCGCAAAGAAATTACTGGTTTGGCCATTGACAGCCACCGCCGTATGTCCCCCAATGACAGGTTGCATCAGACGGTGAACCACCGAACCATCAAAGCCCTTGGCCATTAAAACTTGGCGAAGAAAGATCCAGCTCACCGAGTCATACGCCTTTTCAAAATCAAGCTTTAGGACCACAGCCTTGGTGTTCTTACTACGAAGGTCATGAATTAACTCGTGTAAGCAAAGCACCCCGTCCAAGATGAATCTCCCCTTAATGAACGCGGATTGGAAGGGACTAATGACCCGATGAGCGATCGGAGAAACCCTAGTGTCCATACCCTTGGCAGGGATCTTAGCAAAATTGTTAATCAAAGGAATGGGCCTAAATTGGGAGATCAAGTCAGCACCTTTGACTTTAGGGATGAGGGTAAGAACTGCGTAGTTAAGTCTCGAGATGTCAACAGTCCCCAACCAGAAACCTTGAGTAATAGCCATGATTAGGCCTTTTAGCTGAGGCCAGAACTGCCGGAAAAAAGGAATGGAAAAGCCGTCAGGGCCTGAAGCCGCATTAGAATTGGCAGAACGAATCGTCTCGAAAACTTCCTCTTCCGTGGGAGGGATCAGCAGGTTTTCATTATCAGCGTTCGAAAGTTGATCAAGAGGAGACCAGAATGACGCAGCCAGCTTAAAGCCTAGCTCAGGTTTAGCCGCTAGAAGGTTAGAGAAGAAAAAAACCACATGTCGCATAATCACCGAAGGGTCAGATACCCTGACACCGTCTATAGTAAGGCTATCAATAATGCATCTCCGCCGTCTACCCTTAGCAATAGCAAAGAAGTAGGATGTGGGCAAGTCACCCTTTAAGGTCCAGTTGATAGTTCCATGCTGTTTCCAATACACTTCCTCCTGCCTATGAATGCCCAACAGCGCCTCTTCTAAACCATACCGAGTTTGCCATTCATCCGAGGACAACCCGGCATTATCTGCGCGTTCGTCCAGAACGCCAATTTGAGCCACCAACCTAGCTTTGTCACGCCTTGACTCAGCGTAGTGGTTTTTGGACCGACCTTTAAGGAATCTACGAAGGAAATAGGAGCATTGGTGCCAGTCATCCATCGGGCCAAAAGAACGGCGAGTAGAAGAAAGGAAAGTCAAAATCCTTTGAGCCACCAACTCATTGAAGCCCTCCACTTGTAGCCAGGAAGCATCAAACTGAAACCTCGGGAAACCCACTGGGCGCGTTCCATCATCTAGAATCAGGGGGTGTGATCAGAGCCAACACAAGCAAGGGCTCTAAGACTGACACGGGGAAAAAAAGAATCCCACATAGGACAGACAAAAACTCTATCGAGAACAAAGCGGATGGGGGGAGTTTGGTGATTAGACCAAGTGAAACAGGCTCCGACCCTAGGAATCTCACGAATAGCCGTGTCCCTAATGAAAGCATTGAAAGCATCAGCCAGAGGCCAAGAGAAGTTAGACGAGCTCTTGTCAGAAGGGAAACGAAGCAGATTAAAATCGCCCCCGATCAACAGGGAAAGCTGGCAAGATTCAATTTTAATACTAAGCTCATCCAAAAAAGCATAAGTCCTCGCGTGGTCAGCCGGACCATATACCACCATGATTTCCAGTAAGGAATTGAGAGATCGAATAGAAACCACCGTGCTAGCCCAGAAAATGCCATGGTCAAAAGTCACAAAATCAAAAGTATCTTTTTTGGAACCAAGCAGAAAACCACCCAAGTGACCAACTGAGGCCACAAAGTTCCAATGAAATCTGTCTATCCCAGCAATGGCCGATAATTCGCTCGCGAAAAAGGAAGATTTGAAAGTCTCGACAAGGCCAATAAATTCTACATTCTCAGATCGAACCAAATCTTTAAGTTGGTCTCTGCGCCCCCTAGCGCAAAAACCTCTTACGTTCCAGAATAAGGCCTTCATCTATAAGACAAGTTTTTAATACGGAGACTCGACCTGCTCGGCGCCATGCAGGATTTTGAATGCTTCCCTGCCCCACGTTTAGAAGCCACCGGGGGAGCTTGACTCCTGTCATCTCCACCCTCGTCCCCATCGGCCACAACCAGTGGGGCACCTGAGCCCACCCCAGCCTCCTTGGCTTTCGCAATATCAGCCTGGGCAATTTCATTCGCCCTAATAATACCAAGAATAGACGAGGGAGATCTCAAGCTAGAGTCTAAGCAAATACCCACATCATCTAAAAATTTTAGCAAATGATCATCAGATTGAGAAGGGAGAACTAAACACACAGGAGAGGGAACCGTGGGGAGGGAGGGGGAGGGGGCTGGGGACGAACCTGAAGGGGGCAGATCCCGAGCCGCAGCACGCCGAGCAGCCCGATCGACCACCCGCTCACCACAGTTGGAGACACGGCCGCTCTTGCGTGCCGTGGAAGCAGCGAGCGCACGGGCACAAGGCGAGCACGACTAGGGGAAGCCGCAGCAGAGGACGGGCCCGAAGCCGTTCCCAGATCAGCATCAAGCCTACGGCAGAGCCCATCCGCGGACTGCCTAGAGTCACCAGAAGCACGGCTCTTGGCGGAGAATTTCTTGACAGAGGATTTCTTCTTCTTCTTGGACGCAGCGGGGCCAGCCGGGGGGAGATCTTCAATGCCAGACAAGGAGGGAGAAGCGGGACGGGCAGGGAGATTGGAGCACACTGCCGAGAAAGGCGTGCCCTTAGCCCCACCAGAGGCCGCATCCCCGCCACCCAGATCAGGCACCGAGTCCTGGGCCCCCTTGCCAGCAGGCGCATTCTCCTTTAACATATCCTGATCTTCGGGAGAGAGACCATCCCACTCCGACTGGGTGAATCGAGGGTCGGACCCATGCATGGAATCGTCAGGGCATCCGTCCCCATCTTTGCTCTTGTCGCCATTGCCCGAGGCCGGGGGCGGGGGAGGAGGAGGAGGCGACACCGGATCCGAGGCCCCCTCCACCCGCACCCAGAGCCGGAAGCCACCAGCCGCAGGGAAGACGTCAATGGCGCCATGGATGCACAGAGGGTCAACACACCAGACCCGAAGCCGAGCCGGCCCCAGGATCGCCAGAGAATCTTGGTCCACTTCAATAGGTTTCCCGATGAGAACCCCGAAAGCCATAAGGAACGCCGTGGTGCGCATGTTAGGAGGAACATCTTCAACCAGCACCCACACATCAGACAGAGAAGAGATCGCCTTGGACCCGTTAGAGGCAGCTTTGACCGATACCACAAGTTGATTCAGAGGTAGCGTGAAGCTAGTGCAAGAGGAAATCATATGGAGGCTCTCTTTGGAAGGAAAAGTCGCGGCAAAATCAAACTCGGAAAGCTGACGAATCTGCCAATCCCAACCACCCTCATCCCACAACTTAAGTTCATCAAGAAGGGTCTGGGAGGAGATGCGTTTAGCCTGGACGAAGATAATGCCAACATTGGATAGCGATGGGATAGGGGCTGCCTCCGGGATCCCCCTATCTAAAGCAAAGAAAGAACACCCAGGGAGACCGGTGCCATAGTGAACAAAAGCGGGAGGCTTGACGCGATTATGATAGTCCACCATTAGGTGACTGTCTTCCCTGCAAATGAGGCAGAAAGGAGGATTTTCACACCGCGATTGGAAATGGTCGGGGCGGTGACACGCAAAACAGGTGAGGATGGGGTTGGAGACTTGGGATTAGGGAGGGATGCGACCAAAACCGCGAGGAGGAGGAGGAAGGATACCGTCCCCAAGCGCAGCAGGCCTAGATCCGGCGCCCCGCCCAGCAGCGGGACCGACAGGACGGCGAACTGGGGCCCCCGACGCGCCACGGGGAAAGAAGCGGGACGGCCCACCCCCAGCCACCACCGGAGCCCGCAGTGGAGCGCCGCCCCGGGGAGCAGCACCCACCGGAGGAGCCGCCTGGGATGGCCCTGACGAGCCCTCCCTACTGGCCGCCGCCGCCAGCTCCCAGGGGTTGGCCGCAGCCGAAGGAGCACCGAACACCGGGGGGGAGAGGCACCGACGGGCCCGATCCAGAGGCGCGGGGAGACGCGCCAGCCGCCGCCGCCGCCGACCCCGCCTCCGGGGCGAGCGAGGCCTGAAGCTTCGCGCGAAGAGCCGCCTCGTACTCCAGATCCGCGGCCGCCTCGTTGGAGCCATCGCGCCGCCGCTTCTGCCCGAAGACCGCCTCACTGGAGGAAGCACGAGAACGGTCCATCGCCGCCACCGCCGCAAAGGAGAGGGAGAGGGGAGGGGGGAGGAGTAGATCTGGCGAAGCGCCGAATGGGAAGACGGTGTCGAGACAGATCTGAGGAGGAGGCAGGAAACCCTAGAAATGGGGGAACCGCACCCCTCCGCACCCATAAGTACCCTGACCGAGCTAGGCCCGACTCGATACAAGGCCTTACTGGAGGGGTGGGCTGGACCTGGGCCGCCCGCGGCCCAGGAACCAAAGAAGGAAGGGGGGATCAGAAAAGGATGCCAGAGCCAACACCGAGACTGGCCCACCAGGCCCAGCAGCACCCACCGGGGCTCGCGCCACAGGCGGGGGAACCGGCACCACCCCCGATCCCAGATCTAGGGTTGGCACCAGCGCCGACGCCGCCGGAGCGACGGAGATCGCACCCGAGGGCGAGCAAGCAAGGGGACCCGCCGGGGAGCAAGAAGCCGACGCCGGCGCAGCCCCATCCACCCCAACGGACATCAGCGGGGCCGCAAAAGGGGACCAGCACGAAGCACGCCAACGACCACGCGAAACGCGGCGCCACCCATCCACCTCCACGGCAGGCCAGACGGGCCGCCCCCGCCCCCCGGGCGCGAACTTACGCCGGCGACCCGCCGCCGCAGCCACAGGGGAAGAGCGCACCGGGACCGGGCAGGGTGGGGGAGAAGGAGCCTCAGACTCCGACCCGGAGCCATCCGAATCAAGTGCCCAGAACTTATTAGCCCGGAGAGGGGCGATGTGGCCAGAGCGAGAAGGGGAGACCAGAGAGCAGAGGGGAGCGGCGCGCGACGCCGGAGCGGATCCTAGAGGAGTCCGCGGAGGGGAGGGAGGAGGGGAGGACGCACGGGGCAGGGGCGCCGCCGGGACGGAGCCAGAAGCAGGCGTCGCCACGAGGGGGTGGGGGAGAGGGGGGGAAAGGAGAGCCATTTGCGCCAATGACAATTTTGATATATACTAATGTGAAGATCAATCTGGTGGCACGGTATCAATGTATGCTCACATACACTCATTCCTATGAATGCACGCAGGTACTACATGTTACCCATACGAGCACCTTTGAGATGTTGAACGGATACAACATCTTAAGATTGACGAAATCATCACAAATGCCTTGTAGTTGAAGAGAACGTGGTGGACTGGTTTCACCATAATAGCCTCAGTTCACGAATACCTTTTCCTTGGCCTTTCCAATATTAAATCTTTTAACTGAAGTGTAATTAATAACTTAACCATATTTGCTAGTTCCAAGTAGTACCCCTCTCTAGAAAAGGCATCCAACCATCGACCAGTAGTCTTAAGTAAATCATAGGTGAGCTGCCGAGCCTCTTGTCATGCGCAAGTTTGAGGAGTGTGAGAGAGCAGGAGAGAGGCATAGAGGCATTGAAATTCCTCCATGTGACACGGGGAAACCATAGCCATCGCCGCCGAAGGCCCCTCCTCCGCCCCCCTACCCCTGCATTGTCGCCGCCAGAGGGCCTGCTAGCCAAGTCGTACTGTGCTCGGGGATGGTGGTGTTGCCCCCTTCTTCCAAGATTGACGTGTCACGGGGCGCTCCAGCTGTTGCATCCTACCCTGCCGGTCATCACCCGCGGGCGTCGTTTTCCTTCTTGGAGGCGCTACCATGGCTTTTATCTGTGCCCCCTCTTCGAGCACCAAGGAAAACACTTGGTCCAGTTCTCCGGGTTGGATGGCGGCGGAGTCACGACGTTGATCCCCTTCTTGAAGGCGCTATCTTGCTCGCTTGTGGCATCCCCAGTGTTGGCTTTGGAGAGTTTTTTTTTGAAACAAGGCAAAAGATTTGCCATTTTCATTAATTAAGAAGAAGGTTTAGACATAAGCCGCAAAGCGGAAAAAGGAAAAGGTCTACTCTCGCGACATAAGTAGGCTCAAATGCTTGGCTCCAGCAAGCGCCCAGAGGCGGGCTTCCTCCTTGATTCTGCTGACGACGATCGTTGTTGGAGCGGCCATGTTGCAAAAAATTCTTGCATTTCGTTCTTTCCAAATTTCCCATGAAACTAGTGTTGGGGATCGTAGCAGAAATTCAAAATTTTCCTACGTGTCACCAAGATCTATCTATGGAGAGACCAGCTACGAGTAGAAGGAGAGTGCATCTACATACCCTTGTAGATCGCTAAGCGGAAGCGTTCAAGTGAACGGGGTTGATGGAGTCGTACTCGTCGTGATTCAAATCACCGATGATCAAGTGCCGAACGGACGGCACCTCCGCGTTCAACACACGTACAGCCCGGTGACGTCTCCCACGCCTTGATCCAGCAAGGAGAGAGGGAGAGGTTGGGGAAGACTCCATCCAGCAGCAGCACAACGGCGTGATGGTGGTGGAGGAGCGTGGCAATCCCGCAGGGCTTCGCCAAGCACCACGGGAGAGGAGAAGAACTTGGGAGAGAGGGAGGGGCTGCACCAAAGGCATAAGGTGTGTTTGGGAGGCCCTCCTACCCCACTATATATAGGGATCCCAAGGGGGGGGTGCGCCAGCCCCTAGGAGATCCAATCTCCAAGGGGGCGGCGTCCAGGGGAGGAGTCCTCCCCCCCCCCCAAGGCACCTAGGAGGTGCCTTCCCCTGCTGGGACTCTTCCTTTAGGGTTTCCCCAGGCGCATGGGCCTCTTGGGGCTGGTGCCCTTGGCCCATGTAGGCCAAGGCGCATCCCCTACAGCCCATGTGGCCCCCCGGGGCAGGTGGCCCCACCCGGTGGGCCCCCGGGACCCTTCCGGTGGTCCCGGTACAATACCGATGACCCCGAAACTTGTCCCGATGGCCGAAACAGGACTTCCTATATATAAATCTTTACCTCCGGACCATTCCGGAACTCCTCGTGACGTCCGGGATCTAATCCGGGACTCCGAACAACATTCGGTAACCACATACAAGCTTCCTTTATAACCCTAGCGTCACCGAACCTTAAGTGTGTAGACCCTACGGGTTCGGGAGACATGTAGACATGACCGAGACGTTCTCTGGTCAATAACCAACAGCGGGATCTGGATACCCATGATGGCTCCCACATGTTCCACGATGATCTCATCGGATGAACCACGATGTCAAGGACTTAATCAATCCCGTATTCAATTCCCTTTGTCTATCGGTATGTTACTTGCCCGAGATTCGATCGTCGGTATCCAATACCTTGTTCAATCTCGTTACCGGCAAGTCACTTTACTCGTTCCGTAACACATCATCCCGTGATCAACTCCTTGGTCACATTGCGCATATGATGATGTCCTACCGAGTGGGCCCAGAGATACCTCTCCGTTTACACGGAGTGACAAATCCCAGTCTCGATCCGCATAAAACAATAGACACTTTCGGAGATACCTGTAGTGCACCTTTATAGTCACCCAGTTACGTTGTGACGTTTGATACACCCAAAGCACTCCTACGGTATCCAGGAGTTACACGATCTCATGGTCAAAGGAAGAGATACTTGACATTGGCAAAGCTCTAGCAAACGAACTACACGATCTTTGTGCTATGCTTAGGATTGGGTCTTGTCCATCACATCATTCTCCTAATGATGTGATCCCGTTATCAATGACATCCAATGTCCATAGCCAGGAAACCATGACTATCTGTTGATCACAACGAGCTAGTCAACTAGAGGCTCACTAGGGACATATTGTGGTCTATGTATTCACACGTGTATTACGATTTCCGGATAATACAGTTATAGCATGAATAAAAGACTATTATCATGAACAAAGAAATATAATAATAACTTATTTATTATTGCCTCTAGGGCATATTTCCAACAGTCTCCCACTTGCACTAGAGTCAATAATCCAGTTCACATCGCCATGTGATTAACACTCACAGGTCACATCGCCATGTGACTAATACCCAAGAGTTTACTAGAGTCAATAGTCTGGTTCACATCACTATGTGATTAACACTCAATGAGTTTTATGTTTGATCATGTTGCTTGTGAGAGAGGTTTTAGTCAACGGGTCTGAACCTTTCAGATCCGTGTGTGCTTTACAAATCTCTATGTCATCTCCTAGATGCAGCTTCCACGCTCTATTTGGAGCTATTCCAAATAACTGTTCTACTTGGAGCTATTCTAAATTGTTGCTCCATTATATGTATCCGGTATCTCTACTTAGAGCTATCTGGATAGGTGTTAAGCTTGCATCGACGTAACCTTTACGACGAACTCTTTTACCACCTCCATAATCGAGAAAATTCCTTAGTCCACTAGTTACTAAGGATAACTTTGACCGCTGTCCTATGATCCATTCTTGGATCACTCTTGTACCCCTTGACTGACTCATGGCAAGGCACACTTCAGGTGCGGTACACAGCATAGCATACTGAAGAGCCTACGTCTTAAGCATAGGGGACGACCTTCGTCCTTTCTCTCTATTCTACCGTGGTCGAGCTTTAAGTCTTAACTCCGTACCTTACAATTCAGGCAAGAACTTCTTCTTTGACTGATCCATCTTGAACACCTTCAAGATCATGTCAAGGTATGTGCTCATTTGAAAGTATTATTAAGCATTTTGATCTATCCTTATAGATCTTGATGCTCAATGTTCAAGTAGCTTAATCCAGGCTTTCCATTGAAAAACACCTTTCAAATAACCCTATATGCTTTCTAGAAATTCTACATCATCTCTGATCATCAATATGTCAACAACATATACTCATCAGAAATTCTATAGTGCTCCCACTCACTTCTTTGGAAATACAAGTTTCTCATAAACTTTGTACAAACCCAAAATTTTGATCATCATCAAAGCAAACATTCCAACTCCGAGATGCTCACTCCAGTCCTTAGAAGGATTGCTGGAGCTTTGCATACCTTTTAGCATCCTTAGGATCGACAAAAACTTTCTGATTGTATTACATACAACCTTTCCTTACGAAAACTGGTAAGGAAACTCGTTTTGACATCCGTCTGCCAGATTTCATAAATGCAGCTAATGCTAACATGATTCCGACGGACTTAAGCATCGCTACGGATGAGAAAATCTCATCGTAGTCAACTCCTTGAACTTGTGAAAAACTTTTCGCCACAAGTCGAGCTTCATGGACGGTGACATTACCATCCACGTCCGTCTTCTTCTTAAAGATCCATTTATCTTAATGGCTTGCCGATCATCGGGCAAGTCCACCAAAGTCCATGGATCCGTTCTCGGATTTTATGGCCTCAAGCCATTTATCGGAATCCGGGCCCACCATCGCTTCTCCATAGCTCGTAGGTTCATTGTTGTCTAGCAACATGACCTTCAAGACATGATTACGTACCACTCTGAAGTAGTACGCATCCTTGTCATCCTACGAGGTTTGGGAGTGACTTGATCCGAAATTTCATGATCAATATCATAAGCTTCCACTTCAATTGGTGTAGGTGCCACAGGAACAACTCCCTGTGCCCTGTCACACACTAGTTGAAGAGACGGTTCAATAACCTCATCAAGTCTCCACCATCCTCCCACTCAATTCTTTCGAGAGAAACTTTTCCTCGAGAGAGGACCCGATTCTAGAAACAATCCATATTGCTTTCGGATCTGAATTAGGAGGTATACCCAACTGTTTTGGGTTTCCTATGAAGATGCATTTTATCCGCTTTGGGTTCGAGCTTATCAACCTGAAACTTTTTCATATAAGCGTCGCAGCCCCAAACTTTTAAGAAACGACAACTTAGGTTTCTCTAAACCATAATTCATACGGTGTCATCTCATCGGAATTACGTGGTGCCCTATTTAAAGTGAATGTGGTTGTCTCTAATGCCTAACCCATGAACGATAGTGGTAATTCGATAAGAGACATCATGGTACGCACCATATCCAATAGGGTGCAACTATGATGTTCGGACACACCATCACACTATGGTGTTCCAGGCGGTATTAATCGCGAAACAATTTCCACAATGTCTTAATTGTGTGCCAAAACTCGTAACTCAGATATTCATCTCTATGATCATATCATAGACATTATATCCTCTTGTCACAATGATCTTCTACTTCACTCTGAAATTACTTGAACCATTCAATAATTCAGACTTGTGTTTCATCAAGTAAATATTCTCAACATCTACTCGAATCATCTGTGAAGTAAGAACATAACGATATTCACTGCATGCCTCAGCACTTATTGGACTGCACACATCAAAATGCATTACTTCCAACAAGTTGCTATCTTGTTCCATCTTATTGAAACCGAGGCTTTTCAGTCATCTTGCCTATGTGGTATGATTTGCATATCTCAAGTGATTCAAAATCAAGTGAGTCCGAACGGTCCATTTGCATGGAGTTTCTTCATGCATATACACCAATAGACATGGTTCGCATGTCTCAAACTTTTCAAAAACGAGTGAGTCCAAAGATCCATCAACATGAAGCTTCTTCATGCGTTTTATACCATTATGACTTACATGGCAGTGCCACAAGTAAGTGGTACTATCATTACTATCTTATATCTTTTGGCATGAAAATGTGTATCACTACGACCGAGATTCAATAAACCATTCAGGTTTAATACTAATCTTGATGGTAGAGGGAGCGTGCGATGTTTGATTATATCAAACTTGGAAACACTTCCAACACATATCGTCAGCTCTCCTTTAGCTAGTCTCCGTTTGTTCCGTAGCCTTTTATTTCGAGTTACTAACACTTAGCAACCGAACCGGTATCCAATACCCTGGTGCTACTAGGAGTACTAGTAAAGTACACATTAACATAATGTATATCCAATATACTTCTATCGACCTTGCCAGCCTTCTCATCTACCAAGTATCTAGGATAATTCTGCTCCAGTGGCTGTTCCCCTTATTACAGAAGCACTCAGTCTCGGGTTTGGGTTCAACCTTGGGTTTCTTCACTAGAGCAGCAGCTGAATTGCCGTTTCATGAAGTATCCCTTCTTGCCCTTGCCCTTCTTGAAACTAGTGGTCTCACCAACCATCAACAATTGATGCTCCTTCTTGATTTCTACTTTCGCGTAATTGCTACTTTCAACTTTTCAAACTATATTTTCTCTAGGAACATATCTAAAACAGTAGAACTAAAGCGCGAGCTACGACATAATTTGTAAAAGGTCTTTTGACTATGTTTAGGATAATTAAGTTCATCTTATGAACTCCCACTCAGATAGACATCCCTCTAGTCATCTAAGTGATTACATGATCCGAGTCAACTAGGCCGTGTCCGATCATCACGTGAGACGGACTAGTCTTCATCGGTGAACATCTTCATGTTGATCGTATCTACTATACGACTCATGCTCGACCTTTCGGTCTCTGTGTTCCGAGGCCATGTCTGCACATGCTAGGCTCGTCAAGTTAACCCTAAGTGTTTTCGCTGTGTAAAACTGTCTTACACCCGTTGTATGTGAACGTAAGAATCCATCACACCCGATCATCACGTGGTGCTTAGAAGCGACGAACTGTAGCAACGGTGCACAGTTAGGGGAGAACACTTCTTGAAATTGTTGTAAGGGATCATCTTATTTACTACCGTCATCCTAAGTAAACAAGATGCATAAACATGATAAACATCACATGCAATCAAATAGTGACATGATATGGCCAATATCATTTTGCTCCTTTTGATCTTCATCTTCGGGGCTCCATGATCATCATCGTCACCGGCATGACACCATGATCTCCATCATCATGATCTCCATCATCGTGTCTTCATGAAGTTGTCACGCCAACGACTACTTCTACTTCTATGGCTAACGCGTTTAGCAATAAAGTAAAGTAAGTTACATGGCGTTCTTCAATGACACGCAGGTCATACAAAAAATAAAGACAACTTCTATGGCTCCTGCCGGTTGTCATACTCATCGACATGCAAGTCGTGAATCCTATTACAAGAACATGATCAATCTCATACATCACATATCATTCATCACATTCTTCTTGGCCATATCACATCACATAGCATACCCTGCAAAAACAAGTTAGACGTCCTCTAATTGTTGTTGCATGTTTTACGTGGCTGCTATGGGTTTCTAGCAAGAACGTTTCTTACCTACGCAAAACCACAACGTGATATGCCAATTGCTATTTACCCTTCATAAGGACCCTTTTCATCGAATCCGTTCCGACTAAAGTGGGAGAGACTGGCACCCGCTAGCCACCTTATGCACCAAGTGCATGTCAATCGGTGGAACCTGTCTCACGTAAGAGTACGTGTAAGGTCGGTCCGGGCCGCTTCATCCCACAATACCGTCGAAACAAGATTGGACTAGTAACGGTAAGCATATTGAACAAGATCAACGCCCACAACTACTTTGTGTTCTACTCGTGCAAAGAATCTACGCAATAGACCTAGCTCATGATGCCACTGTTGGGGAACGTAGCAGAAATTCAAAATTTTCCTACGTGTCACCAAGATCTATCTATGGAGAGACCAGCTACGAGTAGAAGGAGAATGCATCTACATACCCTTGTAGATCGCTAAGCGGAAGCGTTCAAGTGAACGGGGTTGATGGAGTCGTACTCGTCGTGATTCAAATCACCGATGATCAAGTGCCGAACGGACGGCACCTCCGCGTTCAACACACGTACAGCCCGGTGACGTCTCCCACGCCTTGATCCAGCAAGGAGAGAGGGAGAGGTTGGGGAAGACTCCATCCAGCAGCAGCACAACGGCGTGGTGGTGGTGGAGGAGCGTGGCAATCCCGCAGGGCTTCGCCAAGCACCACGGGAGAGGAGAAGAACTTGGGAGAGAGGGAGGGGCTGCACCAAAGGCATAAGGTGTGTTTGGGAGGCCCTCCTACCCCACTATATATAGGGATCCCAAGGGGGGGGGGTGCGCCAGCCCCTAGGAGATCCAATCTCCAAGGGGGCGGCGGCCAGGGGAGGAGTCCTCCCCCCCCCCCCCAAGGCACCTAGGAGGTGCCTTCCCCTGCTGGGACTCTTCCTTTAGGGTTTCCCCAGGCGCATGGGCCTCTTGGGGCTGGTGCCCTTGGCCCATGTAGGACAAGGCGCACCCCCTACAGCCCATGTGGCCCCCCGGGGAAGGTGGCCCCACCCGGTGGGCCCCCGGGACCCTTCCGGTGGTCCCGGTACAATACCGATGACCCCGAAACTTGTCCCGATGGCCGAAACAGGACTTCCTATATATAAATCTTTACCTCCGGACCATTCCGTAACTCCTCGTGACGTCCGGGATCTAATCCGGGACTCCGAACAACATTCGGTAACCACATACAAGCTTCCTTTATAACCCTAGCGTCACCGAACCTTAAGTGTGTAGACCCTACGGGTTCGGGAGACATGTAGACATGACCGAGACGTTCTCTGGTCAATAACCAACAGCGGGATCTGGATACCCATGATGGCTCCCACATGTTCCACGATGATCTCATCGGATGAACCACGATGTCAAGGACTTAATCAATCCCATATTCAATTCCCTTTGTCTATCGGTATGTTACTTGCCCGAGATTCGATCGTCGGTATCCAATACCTTGTTCAATCTCGTTACCGGCAAGTCACTTTACTCATTCCGTAACACATCATCCCGTGATCAACTCCTTGGTCACATTGCGCATATGATGATGTCCTACCGAGTGGGCCCAGAGATACATCTCCGTTTACACGGAGTGACAAATCCCAGTCTCGATCCGCATAAAACAATAGATACTTTCGGAGATACCTGTAGTGCACCTTTATAGTCACCCAGTTACGTTGTGATGTTTGATACACCCAAAGCACTCCTACGGTATCCAGGAGTTACACGATCTCATGGTCAAAGGAAGAGATACTTGACATTGGCAAAGCTCTAGCAAACGAACTACACGATCTTTGTGCTATGCTTAGGATTGGGTCTTGTCCATCACATCATTCTCCTAATGATGTGATCCCGTTATCAACGACATCCAATGTCCATAGCCAGGAAACCATGACTATCTGTTGATCACAACGAGCTAGTCAACTAGAGGCTCACTAGGGACATATTGTGGTCTATGTATTCACACGTGTATTACGATTTCCGGATAATACAGTTATAGCATGAATAAAAGACTATTATCATGAACAAATAAATATAATAATAACTTATTTATTATTGCCTCTAGGGCATATTTCCAACAACTAGCATCATAACCGAAGCAAGGGCCTTCCTGTATTGGTCTCCCGCGCCCATAGCCTTGATCCAGCTAGCTCTAACCGAATCCTCATTCCGCCAAGTCAGTGGTGTGTAGTGGTGAATGCCAAGCCAGACGGTGATCTCATTCCAGACTCTACCTGAGAATCGACACTGAAAAAACAGGTGGGCTGCAGACTCTTGCACTTGTTTGCAGAGGGGGCAAAGGCCACAGTTAGGCCATCCCCTTCGCGTCAGTCGATCTGCTGTCCAAACACGGTTTTGAAGGACTAACCAGGCAAAGAATTTGCACTTTGGAGGGGCCCACATCTTCCAAATCATGGCATTGTTGGTGTTGTATGTTAGGCCTGCAAATTGCGCCAAATATGCCGTTGACGCCGAGTACTCCCCATTTTTAGTGAATTTCCATGATATAGTGTCCTGCCTATCATTTCTGAGAGTAACACGAGCGATCATCTCCCAAAGTTTAGCAAACTGCTGGATATGTGTCAAGGTGAGCCCTTGCTGGGTGTTAATCTGGTGAATCCAAGAGTGATTGTCCAGCGCCTTACTAACCACACATGCCTTCCTTTTTGATATCTCAAAAATTTTAGGTGCTATGTCTCTGGGCCTAAGACCATCTAGCCAAGAGGATTCCCAAAATTTTGCTGTCTTACCATCACCAATGCACACCCTTGTGGCCGCCGCGAAAAGATCTTTATCACTTTCAGTACATGGTGTACCCATCCCAGCCCAAGTTTTTGGCGGGTCAGCCCATTCGAACCAAAGCCAACGAAGACGCAGGGCCAAAGCAAACTTTTCTAGGTCTAACACACCCAGCCCCCCATAGATCTTGGGCTTGCACACAAGGTTCCAGTTAACTTTACATTTGCCTCCCGTCACCGTATCACAACCCGCCCATAGATAGGCGCGCCTCAGACTATCAATCTTTTTCCTAACTTCAACCGGGAGGTCAAGAGGTGTGAGGTGGTATATAGCAATGGTCGTGAGGACTGCTTTGACCAAAACAATGCGCCCTGGTGTTGCCACGTGCATGGCCGATCAGGGGGTAGTTTGGCAGCCACCTTATCCTCCAAGAACTGAAAATGAATTCGCTCGAGTCTCTTAATTGACAATGGTAGACCAAGATATCGCATTGGAAAGGAGGTCCGGACTGCAGGGAAGGCCTGGAGGATATCATCAAGATCGATGTTGGCACATCGAATGGGCGCCACCAGGCTTTTGTTGCAGTTGGTGACTAAGCCAGTAACATCACCAAAGGAGTTGAGAGTGGATGCCAGGAATTGGATGTTCTCCTTGATTGGTGCAAACAAAGATGGCTGCATCATCCGCATACAGAGATGCCCTAATGGGGCGGCCTCGGAGATGATGTAGCTTGCCCTTATCTGTAGCCTTTGCAAGAATGTGGTGTAGTGGGTCAATGGCAAGCACAAAGAGCAGGGGGATAGCGGATCCCCTTGTCGAAGCCCACAACCATGCTTGATTGGGTCACCCGCAACACCGTTGAGGAGAACACTGGATGAGGCCGTGGAGAGGAGAGCGGAAATCCAATCTCTGAATCGGCTTGGAAAGTGATGGTGTCTCAGCAGGTCCATCAAGTAGTCCCATCTGACCGAGTCAAACGCTTTTTTGATATCTAACTTGAAGAGCAAGGTTGGAGATTTGTTTCGGTGGAGACGGCGTGCCAAGTTGCGAACGTACATAAAGTTATCATGGATGGTCCTCTTCTTGATAAATGCACTTTGCGTGTTGGAGACGAGCGCTGACATGTGGGGGGCAAGGCGAGTCGCCATCATCTTCGCTATGATCTTTGCAACCGCATGGATGAGATTAATGGGGCGAAAGTCCGATATGTCCTCCGCCCCATCTTTTTTTGGGATGAGCGCAATGTTGGCCGAGTTTAGCCAGTGAAGGTTGGAAACATGCAGAGTTGAAAAACTGTTGACCGCATTCATCATCTCTGGCTTGATGATGTCCCAACATTCCTTGAAAAAAACGCCGGTGAATCCATCGGGTCCCGGAGCTTTATCGCCAGGAAGATCATGGATGGCAGCCCGAACTTCCTCCTCAGTGAACAAGGCTCCTAAGTCTGATATATCTCTAGTCGACGGCGGTATGCAATCCCAGTTGAACTCCTTGGAACGCGGAGGGGCATTTCCAATGGCCCTCGAAAAGTGTCTCCTGATGATCTCTTCCTTGTGATCATGATTGGTGACCCACCCATTGTTATGTTTAAGACGGTGAATGAAATTCTTCCTGTGGCGATGGTTTATTCAGAGGTGGAAGAAGTGAGTATTTGCATCCCCCTCTTTGAGGACAGTAATTCGCTAACTTTGCCTCTTTCTCGCCCGCTCGAGGACCGACAAGGCCACCACTTTTCTTTTAAGCTCCTTTCTGAGGTTCAGCTTGACTCTGTCGATCTTGATTTGACGGGTTTAGCTGTGCTATTTCCTTTATTCGGGCCGAGCTTCCCCTGTCTTCTTGCGTCTGTGCCATGCGTTGTACTCTCTCTTGTATTCATTTTATTTTATTCTATTAATAAAAAGATATGCAATCTCTGCGTATTCGTGAGAAAAGTAAATCACATGTAGGCGTACGCGTCAATTTGTTGTCTCTTTAGTTTACATAAACGTGGTCCTATACACATAAATACTGTTTTATTTGTATGATGTTGCTGGCAGTGTCGGTATGGCGTTGCTGTCAGAGCAATGTTTGCCATTGCAGTTCAATAATTTTAGGAAAACAAAAAATTATATCTCTGCATTTGAATATCTTTTACTATTAATTGACCTGCTGGGTCTTAGTATCTATATTAGCATATTCTTACTATATCTACTAATCTACATAGTAGGATCTTTGGTACTCCATGCACGGAGCTTTGAACAAGCACTTTTTGGAAGCCATAGAACAATGTTTAATGTTAGAGATGTATTTGGTTATTCATCTTAACAATCGAAGAGGGACAAACATACTTTTTTGTTCCTCGTTGTTTACAGGAGTGTGCCTGCTAGACAGGTTGGAAAAAATGATGACATTGAATTCTGGATAAATATATCGTGCAGGGAGATGTAGGTGTAACTCATGAGGATGTTCTCCAACAACCCCAACGAACGTATGAAGTATTAGCTGTTTATTTACAATGTATGATGAAGCCCTTCAAGAAAAATATGCGCACGTAGAAAGTATTTTATATGAAGATAAACGAGGCCATCATAGCGTTTTCCTTCCATTGCTGAACATACAACAAGTTCACGTGCGACTCGTTCAACACCATATCTGGTTCACAGCTATTCCAATTAAAGGTGCTACCAGCTAGGTCCAAGTCATGGTCGGCTAAACTTTCAATTCATATTCTTCTTGATATCTTGTTAGTTCATCTAAAGAGTTCTCACTGCATACAATATCCTCACCTGCTGCTTCTCATGATTAGCGCGAACCAAACTCCTGCGTTAGTCGAGGAACACGGCTAGCTGTCACACTCACAGATCAGTTGCGCTAACCAACAGTTGTTGCTGCCTTCTTCAAAGATTGTTCTTCTCATAAATTTCAAATTGCATAAGAATGATTGGCTGCACAACTGGCATTATGATGGAATACTGTGATAACTTCGAATTTCTAATTCCTTTCTTGTATTTATGTTTGCACGATGGCATTTCTTTACAAAATAAATCTCCATCGCGCAGTTCAACGACTGCAAGCGTAGTCAAGCAATCTACAATCAACATATATAAGAGGGTAACCTCAAGAGGAGGGAGAACAATGGCAGAAGCCATGTAAAAGATGAGTCTAGGAAAGAGACAAGAAGTTGTTAATCACCTTTTAATCAGGAGAGCCATGGACGTAGGTAGTAACATCACACATATCTAGGTTAAATAGATGATGTGGCATATAATAAATGAAGAAAGAGATGAAAGTGGTAACATAGCTAGTTACTACTACCTCCGTCCGGGTTTATTAGTCCCCATTGTATTTTGTGCCAAATTTTGACCATAAATTAAACTAACAAAATATTCACGCATGTCACCAAACATTATATTTTTGAAAACTATGTTCAAATACGAATCCAATAAGATAACTTTTCTTGACATGCATTAACATTTTGTTAGTTAAATCTAAAATTTGGCACAAACTATAAAGGGGACCTATAAACCAGGACGGAGGTAGTACTAGTATGAGTAACATCACACATATCAAGGTAAGATGTGTCTATAACCTAATAAATGAAGTGTTGCATGTTACCACACATATGTTACTACTAGTATGAGTAACATCACACATATCAAGGCAAGATGAGTCTATAGCCTAATAAATGAAGTGTTACATGTTACCACACATATGTTACTCCCCACTACTAGTCACAATGGTGAGTAAGACTAGCCACAATGGGTAGTAACATAGAGTAGTAACATGGGCATGTTACTACTCTATGTTACTACCTCTACAATGGGGAGTAACATATGTGTAGTAACATGCAACACTTCATTTATTAGGCTATAGACTCATCTTGCCTTGATATGTGTGATGTTACTCATACTAGTAGTAACTAGCTATGTTACCACATACCTCTCTTTATTTATTTATTGCTTGCCACATTATCTATTTTATCTAAATATGTGTGATGTTACTACCTATGTTACTCCCATTATGGATAGTCTAACATACACTAGTAACATACACATATCTCCGTCGTGGTTTATAGGTCCCCTTTGTAGTTTGTGCCAAATTTTGAGTAAAGATTTAACTAACAAAATGTTAATGCATGTCAAGAAAAATTATCTCATTGGATTCGTATTTGAACATAGTTTTCAAAAATATAATGTTTGGTGACATGGTGAACATTTTGTTAGTTTAATCTATGGTCAAAATTTGGCACGAAATGCAATGAGGACCAATAAACCCGGACGAAGGTAGTAGTAACATAAGCGTGGTAACATGCAAAGCTTTATTTATTAGGTTATAGACTCATATTGCATTGAGACATGTGATGTTACAGTAACTAGCTAAGTTACTATAACTACCTCTCTCCTCATTAACTCACTGCCACATAAGCAAATTTGCTGAGTTGGACTCGATGTTACTGCTGAAGTTACTCCCACTGTGGCTAGTAGACTAGTAATATGGCATGTTACTAGTCTATGTTATTATCCATTGTGGCTAGTCTAATGGATTGGATCCAACAAAGATTGCACCAGAAAGAACATAGCTTTAGTTCCATTTATTGCTAGTGTCGCCTTGGATGGTTACATTTAAACCAACCTCCCAAAGAGGATTTTTGACGACGTATCACCGTTAGCGTTGCAAACAAATCGAGTTCGGGCTAGTTGGACTTGGCTTAGCTTAACTTAGCGAAGCTCAAGATCGAGTTGTAGAAAGTGACTCGTGCTTAGTTTGAAACGATCTTCAGTCGATATCATGCTAGTTTCAAGCTAAATGCCATGGTTTTCGGACAAGGCAGACAACAACACAACATAAAAGACCAAATAGTATTCGAATCAAAAGGGTGATAATAAAAAAAACAAGGTAGTTTTACTAATTCTCTGTCAACTGAAGACTGGTACTTAATAGCAAGATATCGTGGTTGAACTAGTAAAAGTAGATGTGTCTGCTCTCAAACTTCAAAATAAACAGGATATTTAACACACAGCTGGGCATGTACCATATTGAGGCCTAAATTTTCTCTGCGTTGAATTATGCTTCCAAGTTTGCTAGTGGATAAAATGGTGAAAAATCATGCATAACATATATAGTAATAAAGTATCCTACTTTCTAATATATATCAGGATTATTTTATGTGATTATGGCTAGTGTTGGCTCAAGATCAACTCTGTTTCTCAATCGAGCCATAAAGTTTTTATACTCAGCTCTGTTTTTTCGAATTGATCTCGAGTCGACTCACAAGATGAATCGATCTTGAGCATCTCACCTCGAGCTTTTCTTGCAACCCTAATTACCGACAGCAGACCGCGCTAGCACATGGGGCCCCGAACTGACCACATGAAGTAATCACATTTGTCCGCTCCCATGATCTCTTGGCCACGCACAACATTCACCTCTTGGGCCGTGTGCGTGTGTGTGAATAAAAGAGACCCTCTTATCCAGTGAACTCAGCTGGGTGAGGCGGTGTCAAGATCTTGGATGTTGAGGCGGCGGCCTTGGTGGTGGTAGCGCGGTGCTCATAGGCAGAGCCCGTGGCTTCGTGCTGCCCGGTGGCCATGGCCGTGTGGGGTACGTGGTAGCCGCGGTGTGGCGTTCGGTGGCGGTGACTGTTGGCCGGGGTGAAAACCTGTTCTATCTTCGGATGAACCGGCGGCGGCAAAGCTCATTCCCTTGTTGAAGGCGTCGTCGCGGCTCTCATTGCCCGTCGTGCGGTTTCAGGGGAAACTCCGATCCTTAGATCGGGCATGGCAGCGCTCCGGTGTCGTAGCCTTCCTGAAGGTCCCGCCTTGAAACCCACGGTTCGTCATATACGACTTCATGTCTTCGCGATGGTAGTGCTAGGGATGGTGTTGCTGTGCTCATCGCCTATGTATCTTGTCTTGTGTATGTGCATGTGTTGTGGTGACGTGCGTTTGTACTGACTTGTTGATGATTATTGTTTTATATATAAAGCGGGACGAAAGCCTTTCTCAATAAGCATGACAACCGTGAACTGTCTGCATGGCAATTTATGCTTGTCAAGGATGGCAAATTTAGTTTGCTAGCTGCTGCCCATAGCAGAAGGCAATGTAACAGCACCTAAGCCAAACAGAGGTCTCAAACGTCGCCGTCATCGGCGTCACTTTCTTCCAACGGCTAGAAGAACTTGGCGCCCAATGGCCGATCACGAACGTTGTCGGTCTGGCGCTCCCCCAACAAACGTCGAGCTTGCCGTTCCAACGATCTCGATCAATGGCGCCACAAACAAATGGTAAGAAGAAGAGGCTTGCACAACACAAAACAAAGAACAAAACAAAGCCAGTTGAGAAGAGGGACAACGACAGCCCACCGGACCGGCTGGTGAGCGAAATACTCCGTCGTCCCCGGCTCCCGCAACTACGTACACACCTCCTCCCCTTCCCGCCAATACATATACACAGTAGCACACACACACCCTTCCTCACATCTCTCATCTTCTCTCTCCCCGGCCTCTATCTCTCTGTGGATACTGCTGTGTCATCCGCAATGGCGAGAAGCCGGCAGTCCATCCTCCTGGCCTTCGCTGTCGGGGCAATGGCGGCGGTGCTGCTGGCCTCCCCGGCGGCGGCCAAGAGCTACAACATCACCAAGATCCTGGCGGCACACCCGGAGTTCTCCAAGTTCAACGCGATGCTGAGCAAGACGCGGCTCGCGTCCGACATCAACCGGCGCCAGACCATCACCGTGCTGGCCCTGGACAACTCGGCCATGGCGGCGCTGGACCACTACACGCTGCCCACCGTCCGCCACATCCTGTCCCTGCACGTCCTCGTCGACTACTACGGCAACAAGAAGCTCAAGCAGCTCTCGCGCGGCGCCACCGCCTCCGCATCCATGTTCCAGGTATGCACACCACACAATTGTATACAGATTTTGGTGTGCACAATATATAGTTATCTCGAATTTTCGATAATTCTTACACACCCACAAGTTATCACCATTTTGCTAGATCTAAGTCACATGACATTTTTTTTTCAATATCCAAATCACCACCCTTATAATTTGCTATCCGATTTCTCTCTGCTGGGAATGGTTTGAATTTCTGTTTCAGAATTTTTTTTGCCATAGCCGAAACCACTGAATACACAGTTTTCATTTTTCGGCCAAAAGGAACGAGATTACCACTTCAATTCGATTGAAATCCAATCAAGCATTTTGAATTTTAAAAAATACTTTGATTTTCAATTTGTTTGTAGTACCATAATGGCTGGAATATTATGACCGGAACACAAATTATTTCAGTACTTACCCACAATGACTGAAATTTCACTGAAAGTGAACACCATACTGTTTGTTTCTAGTTGGGTGAACACCATACTTCTTTTTTTTGCGAATAGGGTGAACACCATACTTAAGATACATGCAGAGGCGGGGGAAGTCTTGATTAGATGACATGGACTGACATAAGTAAATCTAAATTGATTTAGGTATAAACATGCTATGTGGCATGAATTATGCAAGATACTAACCAACTGAGAAAACCAACATAAATTGTCACTTGAAAAAATAAAACCAATTTTTTTGTGGATAAAAAATAAAACCAATTTAAATACAAACAAATCCAAAATATGTATTTCAACCGCTCATCGGCCCTACTATCTAAACCGATGCTAATAATAGTAGTGGTGTTTATAGTGGGCGGCATTTCCTGACTGAGATGAGGGGCAAGGATGTGGTGTTCTGCTGTGGGTGTTTATTCAACGCACTTTCACCTATCGCAAAAACTATAGATTTTTTTTTTTTTTTGCGAATAAAGCTATAGATACAATACAAGCCACTGAAATGCACTCCTTGGCAAAGGGACTGGCCAGCCATGGTATCATTTGAGTATCACATTTTCAACCCAAGTTGTTGATTCTTTGGCCACAAAATTCCGCGATGGTTGCATGATGATCGGGCCGTTGGTTGGTTGCCAAGTCACTAAAGCAGACAGTGGTACTGCTGTCGTACTAATTCACTCACGGATGTTTGGCACGGTAGGCTTGGAATTCCATACGCAGCCCGGTTGCCGTTTTTTTTTTTTTTTTGCGAATAGCCCGGTTGCCGTTTCCTCTAGCGTGTATACTCATTTCCTATCTTCCATACCTACAGGATTGATTGACTTCTGGGCCTACATTGTCCAATCATGTACACATAGTATGATTTATCCTCATTACTAATTGGCTAGATTAAACAAGAGTATACTCATTAAATAAATAGATTACATCCCCTAAAAAAATAAAGATTACATGTAAACAAAAGTGTCGCGAAATGTATAATTTTGATTTGCTAACACGCTCCATGCTTTGAAATGAGCTCAGTCCACCGGGACGGCGTCGGGCATGTCGGGCTACGTGAACATCACGTCCCACAAGGGCGGCAAGGTGGAGTTCGTCAGCCAGGACGCCGACGACACCGTCAAGCCGTCCCGCTACGTCAAGTCCATCAAGGAGATCCCCTACGACATCTCGGTGCTCGAGATCAACTCCGTGCTCTCCTCCTCCGAGGCCGAGGCGCCCGTCCCGCCGCCGGCGCCCGTCGACCTCATCGAGCTCCTCTCCAAGAAGCACTGCAAGTCGTTCGCCGGGCTCATCTCCGGCAACGCCGACGTGTTCCGCACGCTCAACGAGACCAAAGACAACGGCCTCACGCTCTTCTGCCCCGTCGACGCCGCCGTGGCCGCCTTCATGCCCAAGTACAAGAACCTCACGGCCAAGGCCAAGACGGCCATCCTGCTCTACCACGGCGTGCCGGACTACTTCTCGCTGCAGCTGCTCAAGTCCAACAACGGCATGGTCTCCACGCTCGCCACCACCAGCGAGGTCAAGAAAGACTACAGCTACGACGTGCAGAACGACGACGAGAAGGTCACCCTCGTCACCAAGGTCGTCACCTCCACCGTCACCGCCACCGTCGGCGACAGCGAGCCGCTCGCCGTCTACGCCGTCTCCAAGTTCTTGAAGCCAAAGGAGCTGTTCAAGGTCGCCCAGGCGCCAACGCCCGCCCCGTCAAAGAAGGGCAAGAAGGAGGCTGGCGACGACGACGACTCGTCTGACGACGAAGATTCCGATGATGCCACCACTGATAAGGGTGATGCCGCGCCAGCGGTATACGGGCGATGGGCGACCGCGGCTGCGACGGCGGGAGCAGTATTGGCATTGTTGATGGGCTAAAAGAGTGAAAGCCGCCGGCTGTTTTATGCATGCATGTTCAAATTTAATTATTACTCCTATATTTGTTTTCCCTTTGGTATTTTTAATCTTATTTTCTGCGGCGAAATCTCTATCACTTGTCAGTGGTGGTAGAAACAAAATAAGTAGGCGGCTGGTCTCCTTCAAACATCTACAAAAATCAAGAAACTAGCTTAGAGGTGCGATGTGTAGTTTCTTTTTGGAGTCTTGTTGATTGCTAGTATGATGTAATTATTTGCCTTGTAATTAATACAGTTGGAATGTTCTCATGTACTTCCTCCGTTTCTAAATATAAGTTTTTTTAGACATTTCAAATGGACTACAACATATAGATGTATATAGACATATTTTAAAATGTAGATTCACTCATTTTACTGAGTGAATTGCAGAAAACCACCACATTTGGGGTTAGCTTTGTGGAAAACTACCTAGTCTCTAATTATTTGCAAAACGCACCGCGGATTCGGTAACTTGTTGCAAATAGCACTGATGAGGTGATCTGGCCCGTTTGATCACTTTCTGACAAGTGGGGTCAGATTGTAAGAGCAAAAAATTTACACCCACACCCCTTGATTTAAAACAGAAAAGCAATCAGCCCCCACCCCTCGGGCAGAGGCGCGCTGGGCGTCGGGTTCATGGCCTCCGCCGCGCTGCTTGGCCGGCGACGCTGGAGCGACGCGCTGGGCGGAGGGCCAGCGACCTCGTCGCAGCCGACAAGCACGCCGGCGACCACCGCTGCCCCGCCATCCTCCTCCCATTTTTCTTTCCTTCTCCTCTGGGACGACCCGCACGTCCCCCTACCTAGCCCAGCCGCTGGCAGCCACGGCCATGTCGACGGCGTCGGAATCCGCGGCGGCCTGTATCCCCTGCTGCTCTCCAAGCACGGTCGAGGCCATGGCCAAGCAACCGCCCGGCTCCAACCGCGCGGCGGCGCACGGGCCCGACCCGACCGGCACTGTCGAGGAGCTCTTCGCAGGGACCTCCTCCACTGCGCGGCCGTCTGCGTCGACGAGGTCGGCCTCGCCGGGGAACGCCCCCTCCTCTCCTCTCTCTGCGCGCGTCACGGGTCCGTGCGTGCAACGGCGAGATCCACATCCATGGCAACCCGCGTCGTCAATCCCGGCCAACGCGGCCTCACCTCTCGCCTTTCCGGCCGTCGCTGATGGTAGACGAGGAAGCGGTGGAGAAGAAAAGAAAAGGAAGGAGGAAGGAGATGGTAGACAGGGCAGCGGTGGTCGCCGGCGACGAGGTCGTCGGAGTGGCGCGGGGGGTGGGTAGCTCGGGGGCTCTGGCTCTCCCGATCCAGACGGGGTCGAAGCAAGGGGGCTCTGATTGCTTTTTCTTTTTAGATCCAGGGGCTTGTATGTCAAAACTTTGCCAAGTCAACTTCTTACAATCTAACCCCACTTGTTAGAAAGTGATCAAACGGGCCAGATCACCTCATCAGTGCTATTTGCAACAAGTTTACTGAATTTGCGGTGCGTTTTGCAAATAATTAGGGACTAGGTAGTTTTCCGCAAAGCTAACCCTAAATGTGGTAGTCTTCTGCAATTCACTCCATTTTACTCTGTATGTAGTCACTTGTTGCAATCTCTAGACAGATTTATATTTAGGAACGGAGGGAGTATATATATGGAGGTATGGTACCATTCTATTGCAATGTACTCATGATGTGCAAGAGATCATTTATTCTTTTTACATGCCCTAAGTCCTCCTACCCCTGGGGCGCTCGTCAGCTTGTGATCTCGTCTGGTGGATGCACCCCCAGGACGATGACGCCCCGCGCCAGCATGCCGCCCACATGCTCAACCACACATCGCCGATCTCGCTGATCCTCTCATCGAGCAGCAAGGTTGACGCACGGACATCTACGCCCCTAGACACCGAGACAACCGCCCTCCATCCGTCAATGGGAACCAACAACATGTATGGAGGAGCAACGCGTCGATCGCCCACCGGCCGATCCTCCCGCTCAAGGACAGATCGCCCAAACGCAGCCCCCTGTAGCCGTTGGATCTACATGGGCTTAGTTATCCCGACAAAATGCATTGGGCGATGGCAGAGCGAAGGGTAAGCCAAGGGAGGGGTGAGAGCCACCGCACGAGTCGCCAGTGAGGAGGACGCCGCGGGGGCTCAATCCTGATAGAGAGTCAAGATGATCAATAAATAAAAAAACATATTTAGAATTATATAAGATAATCATATGTATTTTGAGGTTCAATTCTTGTGTTATTAATCTAATATTCAATAAAATCTCACTAGTATATTGCAACTAATTCTCAAATCAATCGCGCAGGGTACCATCTAGCTAAACAGTACCGTGTACTTCATTCTACGAAATTAGGCAGTGAGATTTTTTCCTCGAGTTGTACGCTACGACCTACGAGGCAACTTCTCCATCTCCAGCTCTGTGCGTCCATCATAGTGAGTGGGCAGAGCACTCTGCCGTGTGCCGCACAAGTTGCTGGAAGAAGAAAAAGAAGAAGAAGAAGAATAATTCAAGAATATACGGAGAGAAGAGATCAGCCGCCGGATAGGAACATCCATGGAGTCATGGATCGCTATCAATACGTTGGACTACGGCGCTTGAACGCACTTCATCTACAGTACTAGTATTTCTTTTAGGCCTCTGCATCAATTCCATCTACAGTAATGGTGCTGCTGAATGCGCGCGGCGGCCGTGATCGGCGACGAAAAATATGGAATCCGCTCGCCCGGTTGGTTGCCCCATCTTACCTGCCGTTCGCGCGCATACAAATAGAATCGCGGGCGGCATGCTTGCGACGTGCTCAGCTCGCTCCCGAACCCATTGCAACAAGACCTGAGCATAAGCAAGCTCACTAATGGCGCCGGTTCACAGCTCGCCCCGCCTCAACGGCGCACTGCTCGCGCTCGCGCTCGTGGCCGCCGCTGTCGTCGCCGACGTCGCCGCGGCGCGAGGGGTGCCCACCGTGGCCGCCAGGCACGAGCGGTGGATGGCCGAGTTCGCGCGAGCGTACGCGGACGCTGAAGAGAAGCTGCGGCGGCAGGAGGTGTTCGCGGCCAACGCGCGGCACGTCGACGCTGTCAACCGGGCGGGCGACCGGACGTACACGCTCGGGCTCAACCAGTTCTCCGACCTCACCGACGACGAGTTCCTGGAGACGCACCTCGGCTACCGTCACCAGCACGGCGGGCTTCGTCCCGCGGACGACGCGCCGGCGGCAGCGGTGAACATGTCCAAGGCTGCCGCTGGCCATTTCCAGGACACGCCGGACAGCATGGACTGGAGGGCCCAGGGTGCCGTCACCCAAGTCAAGAACCAACTCTCCTGCGGTAAAACTCTGCATGCATTCATGCATGTCATGCATACCATAGTCCATAGTCCATACGCCAAAGTTCGCATGTGAATACAAATACGAAGCAGATGTTTTACGCGCACGTTGCGTGTGTACAGGGAGTTGCTGGGCGTTCGCGGCGGTGGCGGCGACGGAGGGGCTCGTGAAGATCGCCACCGGCGACCTCATCTCCATGTCGGAGCAGCAGGTGCTCGACTGCACCGGCGGCGCCAACACCTGCAACGCCGGCGACATCAACGCCGCGCTGCGCTACGTCGCCGCGAGCGGCGGCCTGCAGCCGGAGGCAGCCTACGCATACAGCGGCGAGCAGGGCGCGTGCCGCAGCGGCGGCGTCATGCCAAACTCGGCCGCCTCCGTCGGCGTGCCCCGGTGGGCGGCCCTGTACGGCGACGAGGGCGCGTTGCAGGAGCTCGCGGCCAGCCAGCCCGTGGCCGTGGGCGTGGAGGCCACGGACCCTGACTTCCGGCACTACATGAGCGGCGTGTACTTCGGCAGCTCGTCGTGCGGGCAGAGGCTGAACCACGCCGTGACGGTAGTGGGCTACGGGGCGGACGGCAGCGGGCAGGAGTACTGGGTGGTGAAGAACCAGTGGGGGACGGGATGGGGCGAGGAGGGCTACATGCGCCTCGCGCGCGGGAACGGCGCCAACTGCGGCGTCGCCACCTACGCCTACTACCCGACCATGGACAGCTAACTGATCCATGAACCGTCGAGCATGGTTTATCTACAACATTTGTGCTACAGTAGCAGCCTGGCCTGCACATTTGTGCTACAGTAGCATCTCTTGCGGTAGTTTAGGATCATCAGCGGCTTCTGAATGAAACCCGCCAGGGAGTTCACAAAGACCATCAGTGAATAACATTTGAGATTGTTGTATTCCTTAGAAAAAATTCTGCCGGAGCCTTACTTAGTGTCACCCTTGTATTTTACCCTTTAATCTTCGTGGGTTTCTCTTTCATCTCCTTTTCGAAGTCAGCAAATATCTTGAATGACATTATTCATAAACTGGCATTGCTATATTCATATGGTCAAATGATAATATTTCGGAAGCGATGTACGCCATTGCCCACTTCACTTGGCAAGGTAGTGTTACGGTGGGAAAAAGTGTACATGGAATCAAGCAAAATAAAATGCATGTGCGTTCTGTTTTATCCAATATCTAATTTTTTTTGCGAAACTATTTTTTGTTTTAATCGAATTACCAAATTAGTTAAAGGAGATGTGTTTCTAGCCCAACAAAAGAGGTTGGAGAGAGTTTTTACTGCGGAGAGATGACTTCAATTTCTTTTACAATTTTTCGGTTAGGTTAGAGAGAGATTTTTTCGTGATAATTGAAATATGAATGAGATACTTCATTTTGCCACCGAATAAAAAGGTTTTTTATCCATATGACGCCTTTATTGGTATTTTCCACACAGAAGGACCGTACTATCGCAACCTAAGTCTATCATGTGGCACAATATCCTATCTCACACATGCATGCAACAAAAACACCAATGTGAGAAACATTATGGCATCACTTGTATTGTTCTTGTTCCTGAAATTAGTTTCTCTCTCGATCTGTCAATCTGATTGGCAATCTGTTTTCACCCGTTAGGTTTTGCGGCAAGATTTTCAAAACTAGATCCGATGTTGACATGCTTCGACAACTTTTTCGTTAGTAATTAACTTGTTATAGTCTTACGAGGTAGATATATTCATTATTGCCGTGATAACTATTTGATGCTAATATAGTAAGCCAAGCATGATGCTATAACCTACCAACTTATAGCGACGATTTTTGTCGAAACGTGTGAGATTTTGTTTTGAATCCTTTTATTGAGACACTGGACATGTTGGTGTATGCATGCAACCCCTGTCTTGAGGATAAAATGTCCATTGTGCTTCATCACCATAAGACAATAATGCGTATGTGTGATACTTAGATTTTTTCCAAGATATCCAAGAAAAAAAATACTACACTACCAAGCTCTCTCACACCACGAGTGATTTCGGTCGTCGAATTTCGCGTTTAGATCGTTCTTTCTGTCAGATATTTGTTTCAGCTCTAGTTTACCGCAACTTAGCCCACCTGTCCTAATGGGTCACTATTCTCATGACTTTTTTCAAGACTTGTGGTTGACTGGGCTTTATTTGGATGCCATGCAAGCCCATTTATGTCAAATGTTCTAGCGTTGGCTCGCTACATTCATAAGAAAAATTGTTCACTCGAGGGATCTAAGCGAGGCACTCGATACAAAGAGGATGCGACGGCGCGTGCGGTCTACGTCGATCTAGCTGATGCATAGGTGGGGATCGATCCGGCGCAGGAGGGAGGTGAGGAGCGCGAGGGGAACCAAAACAGTAGGGAGGTGAGGCGTGCGAGGGGATCCGACGCGGGAGGGAGGCGAGGCGCGCGAGGGGATCCGCCGCTCGAGGGGATTCGTCATAGGCAAAGGGGGGTCCGCTACTGCAGCGAATCCTATCCAAATCAGGTGACAACTGTCATCTGCTCCTCTCTAGCCCCCCTTTTTTGCCAACACCACTAGGTCAACCACTCCCTCCTCCACCTTGGCACCCTCTCAAGTGTCCCCTTCATCGGTGGTAGTTCTTGATTTGAATTCGCGCAGATGACGGGGAGAGATGAACTAGGGATCAAGGTGGGGAAGGAGGAGATGGGGCTGCCATGGCTCCTCCACCCAGGAAGATGCAGTCTCGAAGAAAGTGGATCATGTACATCAGCATCTTCATGTCAGGATTAATGTGCTCCTGCCTGCTGTGCTTTCTGGCCCAAAACCACATTGATCACCCCTATAAATTAATGTGTAGCATTCATGAGGGTTCTTGCAGTATGATTTACCCTTTTCTCTTTTACTTTTGGTCATTCATATTTGGTGGTAATTTTAACTCTTTTATATAATAGGTCTTCATTTTTTGTTGTGCATTTTTGTCACGTTTAGTTACAAGTGCAAGAATAACACATGTGCCTTCCATACCTCTGGTTGATTGCTTCGTAGCAAGGATTGGTTTTATTTTCATTTTTAGCTTATCTGGTATGGCACTCTTGGGGCGAAAGATTGGTATATGCAGATGTGTAAGTGCGAGTGATTTGACTTGGATTTTCAATTGGCTATGCCTAAAATTGTTTGAGTTAGCTTATATACGTTCTAACGAATGCTGCCTTTTTTTGTGTAGGCTTATTGCATGCTACACTGGTCCAACAAGTAGTGTATTGATTCCATGTCATCATAGCTTCCCAATTCCAACATTGACTTCAGCATATGAGGAAAGGTGTGATCTTTTGCAAATGCAATTGAGGGGACTTCTGAATGTTACTCGAAAAGAGCAAGAGGATTATCGATATATGCACTCAACCATGGAATGATTCATGTTGTCCAGCAGTCAATACTAGGCCTTATATTATCCAAGATGTTAGTACTTGGATGTGCTTTTTGTCTTTCATGGAAGTCTTGCCCATCATAATAGAGACCACATCTATAATCAGGTACCAATAAACAAAGTACGTACTTGTTATTTTTCACCTTATGTTTTCATTTTAGTTCTCATATTTAATCTTTGTTGTAAACTCAAGTTTAAAGGTAGTCTTTGGTCTCGTGCTTCCAGCAATGTTACACTTTACGTGTTTTGAAGCATCTATGTTTCTCTTTTTATTTTTTTTATTTTTTTTTATTTTGTGAGTAGAACCATTAGTTTATAATCTGCTATAATTTTTTATCTCTAGTGTTTAATGCTTCAAAATATTCAGACACATTTCTCTCTTTTTATTTGACAAATGGATTGAACGAGGCAATCAAGATCTTTCTTGTGGTTCTTTCAGAACACTACACAATGCCAAATAGTTATATGACTCCATGCTTACGCGTAACTTATTATTCCTTAGTTACCTAGTGTTAGTCCATATACTTTATGCTAGAGTTGATGTATATTCAGAACAATATACAATGCCGTATAATTATGTAATTCCATGCTTACGCACAACTTATTACTCCTTAGCTAGCTAGGCTCGGTCAGTGTACATGCTAGAGTTCATGTATAGCTTGCAAACTAAAGTTGTATGATTTTTTTCACCAGGTTTACACATATTGCTACATTTTTATATGGCATGGCATACAGGTGTTGCTACTTTTTATTGAGGGATCGAGGTTAGTGTTGCTATGCACTATATACTATTCAGTTGATGTACAATATGTTAGAATGAGTAGTGCAATGCTCTTCACACCATCTAAATTTTAGCAAAAAAAAACTATATCCATCATTCAACACTTTGTTTATGCACAGATATATGAAAAATCATATTACTCTCTTGTAAAAATAGATGGACGCTGCAAAGCTTGGCATCAACGATCTACTTCCCCCAAGGGCGCTGCCGTATTAGGTTTGTTTCTGGTCTATTAAAAACCAATGGGTCTTGGAATGTCGAGCTCCTTCGGCAATATTTTGTGGCTGCAGATGTACATGAAATAATGAAGATTCGTGCATCACCCAGGATGGCGGGAGATGTGATTGCCTGGGGCCCCGGCAGACATGGTATCTTTACAGTTAAATCAGCTTATGAATTGGCTTTTGATGAGGTTCATCGTAGCTCGGCTGTGGCGTCAAGCTCAGCACCGTCGGGAAGTCGTGCTTGTTGGGATTTCATTTGGAAGTGTTACGCCACCCCAACGATGAAGCACTTTGCTTGGCGCTTGTCGAATGATGCGCTACCCACATGGCAGAGGAAACATCGTATTGGATTGGAAACCACGGGTGTTTGTCCGGTATGTGGAGTAGAGGAGGAGGATAACTACCATCCGTTCGTGCGCTGCCAGCTTGGGCGTGATCTGTTTTTGGCCATGGCCAAGGTTTGGAAGCTCCCAGATATCACTTCAATACTGAATAACGGGAAAGAGTGGCTGCTACACGTCCTGGATCCTCTTATCGACCTGGAACGAACAATGATACTACTGATTTTTTTGAGGAGTTGGTTTGTTCGAAACGAACTTGTTCATAATAAGCCTGCCCCTCCTATGGAGGTCTCTCTAAACTTTCTTCAAAGCTACCTGGTGGCCTTGGTTGGTGCTAAGCAGAATCCACATGCTGACCCAGCTAAAGGCAAATCTTACATTGTATGGAAGGATACAACAAGAAGGGGGGGAAGCGCTGATCTGCAGGACGAACGGAGTTGGAACACGCCGGAGCCAGGGTGGTGTAAACTGAATACTGATGGATCTTTTGTTGCGTCAAAACAGGCTGGTGCGGGGATGATCTTACGGGATTATCAAGGAGCTATTAACTTCTCGTCATGCAGGGTGTTGTTTTCGTGCAGAGACTCCCTTGAGGCGGAGTTATGCGCGTGCATGGAAGGCTTGTCACTTGCCTTGCAGCGAAGTGATTTGCCGGTCATGGTGGAGATGGACTCTCTCGAAGCAGTTTCTCTCATATCAAGCTTGGAGCCAGATCGTTCAGTTTATTCCTCTATTGTGAGAGAGATTAAGCACTTAATGGGTTTAAGAAAGACTTGTATTTCTCATATAGTTAGATCTCAAAATAAAGCTAGCGATTTCTTAGCTAAGTTTGCTAGAACCCAAGGCAGGACCTTGACTTGGTTAGGATCGGGTCCAAATGAAGTAGTGGAAATAGCATCTCTTGATTGTAAGGACATTGTGATTGAGTAATGCAATGCTATTTCTCCCGCAAAAAAAACGATCTACTTCCGCCGTTTCTAAATATCAGACCTTTTAGATTTTTCAGTATGTACTAGATACAGATGTATATAGACACATTCTAAAGTGCACATTCACTCATTTTACTCCGCATGTACTGAAATTCCAAAAAGGCTTACATTCAGGAATGAAGTGAGTAGTAACAAAAAAAAGCAGATATCAACACAACACACCGAGGGCAATAAAGAAATACCACCCGTTCGAGAAATATCATCCATTCCACAGGGGTCATACAACAAAAAAAGCTCCATAAAAATATCACCATAAACCGACTTAACCAGGAGCGGCCACTTGAAAGTACATGTAGTCCCCATGTGTGGTTTTGGTAATTAAATGACAATCCTAATGGACTAATGCTTGCACTGAGATATACATTTGAAGGAAAGTTCCATTTGCAATGCATGAAGAATATTGGATGAATTGGTGGATGAAATCCATCAACATCTATATATGCATTGAGACTTGATAATGAATGACAATTCCTATGAAGAAACAATGACATCAAGTTATATAGGAAGGTTTGTTCCATGGGTGATGCAAGAAGGATATTGAATGGATTCGGAATGAATGCCATATACATGTAGTTGTGCATCAAGATTAATCATGGAGCAAAGATTAAGGTTGACCAAGATGAAGATCGAAGATTGAATTCAAAGATGGTCAACACACAAGCGCAAATCATGTGCCACGTGAGATCTTGTGGTATGGTAAGAATTTGTCAATTGCGCTTTGTGTACTAACCCATACCATGTGTTGCCTATGTTTTTGAGAGGAGATTCTCATGGGCTCACATCGAGAGAGAGATTTCAAGTGTCTATGAGAGGATGATGTGACGCCCCCGATTCAATCGTACACTAATCATGCACGCAAACGTGTACGATCAAGATCAGGGACTCACGGGAAGATATCACAACACAACTCTAAAACATAAATAAGTCATACAAGCATCATAATACAAGCCAGGGGCCTCGAGGGCTCGAATACAAGTGCTCGATCATAGACGAGTCAGCGGAAGCAACAATATCTGAGTACAGACAAGTTAAACAAGTTTGCCTTAAGAAGGCTAGCACAAACTGGGATACAGATCGAAAGAGGCGCAGGCCTCCTGCCTGGGATCCTCCTAAACTACTCCAGGTCGTTGTCAGCGGCCTACACGTAGTAGAAGGCACCTCCATTGTAGCAGGAATCGTCGTCGATGGTGGCGTCTGGCTCCAAGGCTCCAGCATCTGGTTGCGACAACCAGGTAGAAGGGAAAAGGGGGAAACGAGGGAGAAAAGCAACCATGAGTACTCATCCAAAGTACTCGCAAGCAAGGAACTACACTACATATGCATGGGTATATGTGTAAGGAGGCCATATCGGTGGACTGAACTGCAGAATGCCAGAATAAGAGGGGGATAGCTAGTCCTATCGAAGACTACGCTTCTGGCAGCCTCCGTCTCGCAGCACGTAGAAGAGAGTAGATTGAAGTCCTCCAAGTAGCATCTCCAAGTAGCATCTCATAGCATAATCCTACCCGACGATCCCCTCCTCGTATCCCTGAGAGAGAGCGACCACCGGTTGTATCTGGCACTTGGAAGGGTGTGTTTTATTAAGTATCCGGTTCTAGTTGTCATAAGGTCAAGGTACAACTCCAAGTCGTCCTGTTACCGAAGATCACGGCTATTCGAATAGATTAACTTCCCTGCAGGGGTGCACCACATAACCCAACACGCTCGATCCCATTTGGCCGGACACACTTTCCTGGGTCATGCCCGGCCTCGGAAGATCAACACGTCGCAGCCCCACCTAGGCTCAACAGAGAGGCCAACACGCCGGTCTAAACCTAAGCGCGCAGGGGTCTGGGCCCATCGCCCTGAGCACACCTGCATGTTGCGTACGCGGCCGAAAGCAGACCTAGCCTAGTGGCGTTCCAGTCCAATTCGGCGCGCGCCGCTCCGTCGCTGACGTCTGAAGTGCTTCGGCTGATACCACGACGTCGGGATACCCATAACTACTCCCACATAGATGGTTAGTGCGTATAGGCTCGTAGCCAGACTCAGATCAAATACCAAGATCTCGTTAAGCGTGTTAAGTATCCGCGAACGCCGAACAGGGCCAGGCCCACCTGTCTTCTAGGTGGTCTCAACCTGCCCTGTCGCTCCGCCACAAAGTAACAGTCGGGGGCCGTCAGGAACTCAGGCCCACCTCTACCGGGGTGGAGCCACCTGTCCTTTCAACCCCCAACTCCGAACAGTATCACAGGTAATGTAACAGTGTAAAGTATATAGTATATGCCCGTGATCACCTCCCGAGTGATCACGGCCCAATAGTATAGCAAGGCAGACTGACAAGAATGTAGGGCCACTGATGGAACACTAGCATCCTATACTAAGCATTTAGGATTGCGGGTAAGGTATCAATGACTGTAGCAGCAATGACAGGCTATGCATCAGAATAGGATTAACGGAAAGCAGTAACATGCTACACTACTCTAATGCAAGCAGTATAGAGAAGAGTAGGCGATATCTGGTGATCAAAGGGGGGGCTTGCCTGGTTGCTCTGGCAAGAGAGAGGGGTCGTCAACTCCGTAGTCGAACTGGTCAGCAGCAGCGTCGGTCTCGTAGTCTACCAGAGAGAAGAGGGGGAAGACATAATGAATACAGAGCAAACAAAGCATCACAAAATATAACAAGGCAATACGCGGTGTTCGGTGAGCCCTAACGCGGTAGTAGGTGATACCGATGAAGGGGGGAAAACATCCGGGAAAGTATTCCCGGAGTTTCGTGTTTTCGGGCAGAGGAGCCGGAGGGGGAAAGTTGCGAGTTCGATAGGTTAGGGGTGTGTGGCGGACGAACGGACTGCGTATCCGGATTTGTCTCGTTGTTCCGAGCAACTTTCATGTAGAAAGTATTTTCATCCGAGCTACGGATTATTTTATATTAATTTTTAAAGATTTTAAATCATTTTCTAGAAATTAGCATAATTAAATTAATTTAGAAATTGCAATTATGATGTCAGCGTGACATCAGCATGATGTCAGCAGGACCAAAGGTTGACTGGGTCAAACTTGGCAGGTGGGACCCGTTCGTCATTGACTGCCTATCTAACTAACAGATTAGTTAGATTAGCTAGCTAATTAGATTATTCTAACATTTCTTAATTAAGTTAAATTAATTAGGTTAATTTAATTAATTCGTTAATTATTTAATTAATCTTCTTAATCCTTCAAAAAAAATCATTTTGGGGCTGGGCCCATTCGTCAGTGGCCCAGGGCCATTGCGGGTGTGCGGGCGCCAGTGGTGCGGTTACGGGCGCACCCATGCGGGGCCGAACCCGACCGGGGAGGCGAGGCGAGGCGAGGCCACCAAGGCGCGGTGGGCGCGGCGCGACAGCGCCAGCGGTGAGCGGGAAGGGGAGAGCCCGGGGTGGGCGCCGGAGTTGGCCGCCGGCGCGTCGATGGCCCGCGGGGCCAGAGGCAGAGGCGGGGCATAGGCAGCGGCAGGCTGCAAGAGGACGAGCACGCGCGGGCGGGGCACCGCGGGGTTGGCCGGGTGCGGCTGTCCGCGGGCGCCGGCGGGCGGTGGAGGCAGCAGGGGAGGCTGCAGCGGTGCGGGTCGCGGCAGGTGCGAGCTGACGAGCGCGCGAGGGTAGGGTGAGCACGGGCCAGAGGCACGGACGCGGGCGAGAGCGATAGGAGGCGAGGCCACAGCGGGGGGAGGCGGAGCACGTCGAGCTGCGATGTGGGCGCGGCCAGAAC
>NC_041389.1:319238147-319245513 GCF_002162155.2 Triticum dicoccoides | reverse complement strand
TTTTTTAATTAATTTAGAGCCTTTAAACTTTATAACAAAGTTTGGTTTCTCCACCATAATTACTTACGATTTATTTGACACAACCCAAACATTTTAGTTTTAATATTTGAAAATTTTATTGTTTGCCTATATTTTAAATTTTAATTTGAATCGTTTTTGAACTAACTCGAGTTTATCAACAGTAACCGAGGTGACGTGGCATCGTTAACGCGGGATTATTGTAGCCTAATTATCCGGGCGTCACAATTCTCCTCCACTACAAGAAATCTCGTCCCGAGATTTAGGAGCGGTTATAAGGGGGAAGGGATCTGGTTTCGAAACTCTAACGATTCTTCTCGGTCATAGTTGCTCTTCTCGAAGAGGTCGATCCGTTACATTGACGTCTTTATTTCTGTGCTTCAGGTCATCATGGTGAGGTCGTCCTTTTCTTCGGGAACTCCAACGTACTTACGAATGGGTAAGGGGTAGCTCGGCTACGACAGAATGCTTATGAGAGAGACAATCTGGGGTTAACCCATGAATGAGCATAAGAGTATCTCTTGAGTTGAACCAATAAAATATGTCGAGGGTAAGGTACTAAGGTACAATAAGAGGTTCCAAGCGGATAGATAGTTTCTCGAAGACTGAACCGGAGTGAGAAAGGGTTTCAGAGCAACGAGAGTAAGTATTGCGTCTGATACCAGAATAGAGCATTAGGAAGGTGGCCCGTGAATTAAATATGAAGCCAAGCGTGGGAAATAACCATTAGTAACAGGGCTGTACAGGAGAGTCAGGTTTTGATCCTGTGGAACTGTGGGTTATGGGCCCACCATGTGGGTTAAACGTTGAAAGAGCGGTGACATCTTGCACGGTTATGATAGCAAGGCATGCCAGAGAATAACCTGTCAGTTATGTCGGTAACAACGTCGGTACCAAGGGCGAGGGACGAAGAAAACCATTTTCCTGCTCGTTGAACGAGGTGGACCATTAGGCAAAGTTCTCGTCCATCGGTGGTTACCGGAATGTCATCAACAAAGTAACAGGGTCTTACTGACAGAATTGTACACCGAGGTGTTTACAAAAGTAGGAGAATATTACTGCTTAGATCTCATAGATCACAAGAAAGGTTAAACCAAACAATGGAAAGGAAGATATGATTATCGGATTTAACCAGATCAATGGAAAGGAAAAATGTGTTTAAACACATTTTCCAGGGGTATATCCTTCCCAAGGACAAGCAGATGATATCCATGACAGGATAGTAGGTAGAAAACCATTTTAGGTAAGGGAAGAAAAATTTTATGACATTACCCATACAACGGTGTTTGGATAATTGATAAAGAGAAATTTAGCATTGTGCTTCAAATGTTCTTGGTGATGAACGGAGTACCACAGACATGCTTCAGGTAGCAATGATATGGTGTTTCAATCAAGGGCCCGACTTCGGATACACCAATGATCCATCAGGAGTAACTTATAAAATAAATCCTACCACTTCCTCCAGGAGGAATGGTTATCCTTGCAAAAGAAATCATAATGATAGGTCCTCCAGCCAGGGGGGTGCTAGGCATGACATCATGTTACCGGGTTATCAAAGGACAAACAACATAACTCCTGGAAAGTTGTCCCAACCATCATATCTGACCGAGATTCAGATCCGATTGGTGTCAGGATACCTCAGACTTAGGATACCTGAGAAGAAAAGGTGCAACGCAAATTGACGAGATGACATTGTAAGATTCTCGGGGAAATGAACTATGAAGTGATTTCCGTTAACAAGAGTCCATCATTAACCCAAGGAGAGGACAAGGAGGTGTCTGGTGAACTCAATGGCAATTCACCGAGATTCCCAAAAGATGGATTTCCACCATTAATTGAACAAGGAGATAACATTTGTCAGCTCAAATGATATAAGGAAGTATGCTCGAGGAAAACATACACAACTAAACATTGGTTGAAAGGTGCGCCCGAAATATGGGTTGGGTTGCACGACCAATGTCAGAATGGTGATTCAGTTAGCGAAGGACTTAGAATGAACTATCGCCCATTCACTTCAAAGCAATAGGGTTGCTAGAAGTTTTGAATTCACACGTCATAGCTCCATTGTCGGTATTCTGGTTGAAAACAATACGGGGACCAAGGAATGAACGAAGATGGCAAGAAGTATTAAGATATCAAGAATTATTAAGAGGTGGTGAAATTCTCACCACATTCTTGACAAAAAGTGATGGTAATACTTCCGAGGTAAGGAAGATCAACTGCTGGGTAGCAGTGATCTCAAGGTTTACACAAAACGCGAACAAGTTGTGTTGAACGGAAGGCAATGAAGTGGTCGATGAGAACAGGAATCATCGAGGGGCAAGGATGGTATTACGCATCATGAATTCAATTGAATTCCTGGAAGAGCTCATAAGGTTGATGATGATCACGACACAATTGTCGAGAGATTTCATGCAGATGTAGTCAATCAGCGACGACGTCAAGTCAAAGGAATGATGAAGCAAGAGGTTATTGGAACCACAGTTACGACACAAACTCGAACTCAAGCTTGTTGTTTAAGGTGAAAGGGTATGACGAGGAAAAGTCGACGTAAGGTTAGTTCATCGTCGAAAATTGGTGTTCCGAGAATAAGGACCAGGTAGCACCGTTAGAATCGTCACGACAATGATATAGCCAAACAGGCTAGGAATGGCGTGATCGGGTACAAACTCGTACTTATAGAAGCTTACCGAAGAGTTGTTGAACCGTAGTGCGGACTCGGTTCAGTTATCGGTGTCTTTGGGTGTTCAATAACTCAGAGCCCGCGAAAAATTGGAATCAGTGGGAAGGTAGCACTTGATGAAGAACTCATAAGGAGTTATGCAGTTCCATGATCATCTCGAGATACCAGGGGGGTAATACTCGACACAAGATCAAAGTAAAGGTGGGGCTGGTGTATTGATCCATAGAAGACAATTGTTTTAACTTGTCCGAGAAATGAGATCAAAGAAGAACAATCATGGTCGGAACCACGGTTGCAAAAGGCCAGATCCTAGATATAAGATGAACTTATACCAAAGGAAAAATTTATTTAAAAGAAGCTTTAATGATAAGATCTACATCGTGTCCATGGGCATGAACACAAGTTCAAGGTCGACTCCCACTTCTCCAATGCATAACCTTTCATTCACTTCTCACGTTCGATGAAGTTGCAGTGTTGAAATTTTATCTGGTGAAGCACCAGAAGAGTATGACTCGTGAAAACTTTCGGGTTCACACGGTTTAGAGAAGGCATATGTTCAACCCATGGGGGCTTCTTAGAAACGTATACCGCAAGTTTCAAGAGTAAATAACACAAGCTCGAAAGTAGAGCAAGGTTGAGAAAGTAGATGATACAATTACCAAGGGCATTATGTATCCAAGGGAAGGCTCACAAGGTTATTGAATATGAAGGATGCTGACGGATAAAATCCAACAATGGGCCTGATGGTCCACAAGGGATCTGACGTGAGCATCGGTACTCAACTAGAGGAAGAAGAGTGCAAGGAGATCAAATTATAGAAACAACTGACTAACTCAATTGTCAAATGCAAAGGAATTATGATTTCCAAATCAAGGGATCAGAAGCAATGCTCTGATTAGGGATGGATAAGTTGAATAGCCTTAGGGTACAATCAACGACAATTGGATTGGTCGAGAACCAATTCCAGTTAAAAGAATGGCAGCTCAGCCGGAAAGGTAATTTATAAGGATCAATGATGTTTGCGGGTATTCGCAAACATATTGAGTCAACAGACTCAAAATGATAATGACAAGGAATGTTATTAAGACTACGAGACTTATGGGATTAACCATAATGCAAGCAAGCAAGAATTTCAAGAGCCAAGGCTCCAGAGGATTTTCTGAAGATCGAATAATATTTTGAAGACTTTTGTAAAACACATGAACAACTGGGGATAAGCGGATACTCGACAAGTGCAAGAATTATCCATAGGGGTATTCAGGTGACAAGGAATTGCAAGACAGTAGGCACAAGATATTCTCGGATCAATAGAGAGAATTTCGGGGTATCTTGTAATAACAAGATCAACTGGGAATAAAAGTAAGAACGTCAAGTGTATGTATTTATCCATAGGGATATTTCGATGGTAGGGAATTGCAAAAGCAACGGACACAAAGTCTCAAAAGAGTTTCGGCGAGTAACTTCGAAATCTTCTGGTGCAGTCGGCGATCACCTGGACTGAAGGGGCTCTCCGGGAGAAAGTATTTTCGAGAACCTAAAGTCAGATTTTAGTAGAAATCATTTAACCCGAGTAGAAGAGAGTTCAGAGTCCCAGAGTAAAGGTCGAGGAGTAAAAGATCCTACTACCACCCAATGGCGACGTGGGCCCATGGGCCGCACAGCCATGTTAGTAAAAGTTTTGTAAAGTCTAGACTCGACTTCGGCCAAGGAGTTGGAAGGGGGATTCCTACAGGCAGTCGGCTCTGATACCAACTTGTGACGCCCCCGATTCAATCGTACACTAATCATGCACGCAAACGTGTACGATCAAGATCAGGGACTCACGGGAAGATATCACAACACAACTCTAAAACATAAATAAGTCATACAAGCATCATAATACAAGCCAGGGGCCTCGAGGGCTCGAATACAAGTGCTCGATCATAGACGAGTCAGCGGAAGCAACAATATCTGAGTACAGACAAGTTAAACAAGTTTGCCTTAAGAAGGCTAGCACAAACTGGGATACAGATCGAAAGAGGCGCAGGCCTCCTGCCTGGGATCCTCCTAAACTACTCCAGGTCGTCGTCAGCGGCCTACACGTAGTAGAAGGCACCTCCATTGTAGCAGGAATCGTCGTTGATGGTGGCGTCTGGCTCCAAGGCTCCAGCATCTGGTTGCGACAACCAGGTAGAAGGGAAAAGGGGGAAACGAGGGAGAAAAGCAACCGTGAGTACTCATCCAAAGTACTCGCAAGCAAGAAACTACACTACATATGCATGGGTATATGTGTAAGGAGGCCATATCGGTGGACTGAACTGCAGAATGCCAGAATAAGAGGGGGGATAGCTAGTCCTATCGAAGACTACGCTTCTGGCAGCCTCCGTCTCGCAGCACGTAGAAGAGAGTAGATTGAAGTCCTCCAAGTAGCATCTCCAAGTAGCATCTCATAGCATAATCCTACCCGACGATCCCCTCCTCGTATCCCTGAGAGAGAGCGACCACCGGTTGTATCTGGCACTTGGAAGGGTGTGTTTTATTAAGTATCCGGTTCTAGTTGTCATAAGGTCAAGGTACAACTCCAAGTCGTCCTGTTACCGAAGATCACGGCTATTCGAATAGATTAACTTCCCTGCAGGGGTGCACCACATAACCCAACACGCTCGATCCCATTTGGCCGGACACACTTTCCTGGGTCATGCCCGGCCTCGGAAGATCAACACGTCGCAGCCCCACCTAGGCTCAACAGAGAGGCCAACACGCCGGTCTAAACCTAAGCGCGCAGGGGTCTGGGCCCATCGCCCTGAGCACACCTGCACGTTGCGTACGCGGCCGAAAGCAGACCTAGCCTAGTGGCGTTCCAGTCCAATTCGGCGCGCGCCGCTCCGTCGCTGACGTCTGAAGTGCTTCGGCTGATACCACGACGTCGGGATACCCATAACTACTCCCACGTAGATGGTTAGTGCGTATAGGCTCGTAGCCAGACTCAGATCAAATACCAAGATCTCGTTAAGCGTGTTAAGTATCCGCGAACGCCGAACAGGGCCAGGCCCACCTGTCTCCTAGGTGGTCTCAACCTGCCCTGTCGCTCCGCCACAAAGTAACAGTCGGGGGCCGTCAGGAACTCAGGCCCACCTCTACCGGGGTGGAGCCACCTGTCCTTTCAACCCCCAACTCCGAACAGTATCACAGGTAATGTAACAGTGTAAAGTATATAGTATATGCCCGTGATCACCTCCCGAGTGATCACGGCCCAATAGTATAGCAAGGCAGACTGACAAGAATGTAGGGCCACTGATGGAACACTAGCATCCTATACTAAGCATTTAGGATTGCGGGTAAGGTATCAATGACTGTAGCAGCAATGACAGGCTATGCATCAGAATAGGATTAACGGAAAGCAGTAACATGCTACACTACTCTAATGCAAGCAGTATAGAGAAGAGTAGGCGATATCTGGTGATCAAAGGGGGGCTTGCCTGGTTGCTCTGGCAAGAGAGAGGGGTCGTCAACTCCGTAGTCGAACTGGTCAGCAGCAGCGTCGGTCTCGTAGTCTACCGGAGAGAAGAGGGGGAAGACATAATGAATACAGAGCAAACAAAGCATCACAAAATATAACAAGGCAATACGCGGTGTTCGGTGAGCCCTAACGCGGTAGTAGGTGATACCGATGAAGGGGGGAAAACATCCGGGAAAGTATTCCCGGAGTTTCGTGTTTTCGGGCAGAGGAGCCGGAGGGGGAAAGTTGCGAGTTCGATAGGTTAGGGGTGTGTGGCGGACGAACGGACTGCGTATCCGGATTTGTCTCGTCGTTCCGAGCAACTTTCATGTAGAAAGTATTTTCATCCGAGCTACGGATTATTTTATATTAATTTTTAAAGATTTTAAATCATTTTCTAGAAATTAGCATAATTAAATTAATTTAGAAATTGCAATTATGATGTCAGCGTGACATCAGCATGATGTCAGCAGGACCAAAGGTTGACTGGGTCAAACTTGGCAGGTGGGACCCGTTCGTCATTGACTGCCTATCTAACTAACAGATTAGTTAGATTAGCTAGCTAATTAGATTATTCTAACATTTCTTAATTAAGTTAAATTAATTAGGTTAATTTAATTAATTCGTTAATTATTTAATTAATCTTCTTAATCCTTCAAAAAAAATCATTTTGGGGCTGGGCCCATTCGTCAGTGGCCCAGGGCCATTGCGGGTGTGCGGGCGCCAGTGGTGCGGTTACGGGCGCACCCATGCGGGGCCGAACCCGACCGGGGAGGCGAGGCGAGGCGAGGCCACCAAGGCGCGGTGGGCGCGGCGCGACAGCGCCAGCGGTGAGCGGGAAGGGGAGAGCCCGGGGTGGGCGCCGGAGTTGGCCGCCGGCGCGTCGATGGCCCGCGGGGCCAGAGGCAGAGGCGGGGCATAGGCAGCGGCAGGCTGCAAGAGGACGAGCACGCGCGGGCGGGGCACCGCGGGGTTGGCCGGGTGCGGCTGTCCGCGGGCGCCGGCGGGCGGTGGAGGCAGCAGGGGAGGCTGCAGCGGTGCGGGTCGCGGCAGGTGCGAGCTGACGAGCGCGCGAGGGTAGGGTGAGCACGGGCCAGAGGCACGGACGCGGGCGAGAGCGATAGGAGGCGAGGCCACAGCGGGGGGAGGCGGAGCACGTCGAGCTGCGATGTGGGCGCGGCCAGAAC
>NC_041389.1:319232756-319237462 GCF_002162155.2 Triticum dicoccoides | reverse complement strand
CTTTCTTCCTTTTTTTTTGTTGTTTTGTTTTTGTTTATACCTCTTCCTTTTATATATTTTCCATGTACTGTTTTCTTTTATTTTTGTTAGTAAAATAGTTTTACAAAATATTAAACTGGCTCCATATTTAGAGTGGCAAAATGAGACACGGTCACAAAAAGTTCGGTACCTAAATGAAATATTTTGCACTTCTATAAATTTAGAAGGCATTTAAATATTTATTTTTAGCCATTTTTTTAATTAATTTAGAGCCTTTAAACTTTATAACAAAGTTTGGTTTCTCCACCATAATTACTTACGATTTATTTGACACAACCCAAACATTTTAGTTTTAATATTTGAAAATTTTATTGTTTGCCTATATTTTAAATTTTAATTTGAATCGTTTTTGAACTAACTCGAGTTTATCAACAGTAACCGAGGTGACGTGGCATCGTTAACGCGGGATTATTGTAGCCTAATTATTCGAGCATCACAGATGACATCAAGTGTTGATGATCATGGTTGACAAGGGCAAGTTCAAGATAACTATCCCGAAGGATTACATGCTTGAAGCTTGTGGATGATCACATGATGGACACATGAAGATAAATACAAAGCAAAGCTTCCCACATTGTGTATGGGGGAAATACTTGAAGACTTCACCAATGTCTTGCCATTCAACTTGATCCAAGAAGAAACTTCAACTTCAAGCTCAAGTGAAAGGCTCGAGTCAAAGGTATTAGTTCCTTCGACGTTAGTGTTGTGGAGTGATGAACACCGAAGGAACACATACACTCAAGAATGGATTCTTGATAGCTATGTAGTGCAGACCTTTTATGATTCTTGAGTTATAGGGATCCCACACTATTAAGAGGGGATCAAAGGGGTTCGTGATAGATTTGCTCAAGTCAACATCTTCTCTACACAATTCCACTCATATCCTATATACCAAAGAAAATCCAAAGCCAAATAGGTTACCCAAATACATGATAAAACCTTTGCATATTTTGCATCCTCCATTTTGGTTCATCTTGGGTGGTTCTCTATGTGAGGACCTGGGTTTTTTTCATAGCTTCAAAACGAGCCCAAGATCATCAAAATCGGAGTCCGGATGTAAAAGTTGTGCCTGTTTCAGTTTCTAGGCTGCAGCAGTTTGGTTTGGCCGGATCATCCGGGTTCCTGCCTGGATCATCCGGGTTATTCGTAAAATTCATCACAGTAGCTTATTCCGCTAACCGGATCATCCGGTTACCCACCCGGATCATCCGGGAATTGCCCGGATCATCCGGCTATGTCCCCGGACATCCGGGTATCTACTTCACCACATTGTATATTGACCTTCCCGGATCATCCGGGCATTGCCCGGATCATCCGGGCATTGCCCGGATCATCCGGGTATGCGTCCAGATCATCCAAACATAGGTACGTCATTAGCTCGCTTCCTTCCCTTCTCTTCCCTTCGTCCCTCAGTCCCATGCTCGTGGCGCTGAAGTGACATCGACAGGCGATGGCGGCGAGGACAGCACGTGGCAGCCCCTGAAGCACGAACACGACTGCACCTCGGGTCTGCCGTCTCCCAAGATATGGGTGAGTTCTCGTGATGCCCACCCTAAACCCTCACGTCCTACAAATTCCTCAACCTCTACCATCTCGATTTCGTCCATGCTCTGATCCAAATGACGATGCAGCTCCGGCCGATTGACAATGGAGGTTTGCCATCCTTCCTCTCAGCACCCACTCCTGGAGGAACGACACGCCATGCCGATCGAACCCGATCGAGATCACTCACCAAGATTGCTATTCGGAAGTTTTTTGTCAAAAAGTGAAGAGTGGGACGGGATCTGCACTTATGTTAATATCTCTACTCCTAATCTCTACTCCTAATGTCTCAGTTGGTAGGTCGCGTTCTGGGTTTTATTTTCGTCCCACCTCACCCGGTCTTTTTTGGTACTTCTTTGGTACTTGCTCCCACCTCCCGCTCAGCCGAGATGGTTTATTTTCGTACTCCCTCCCACCTCCCAGGTAGTTCCCTCCACGCAAAAAAAATCGAACCAACCAATCTCTACTCCTAATGGAGCAGTTGGTAGTCTTCGCCGGTCAATTTTCGTCCCACCACTTTCGTCCGGTTTTTTTCGTAGGTTAACTGTCGTAGATTTTTTTCGTCGCCTCCCCCACTTCATCGGTTTATTTTCACTTCACCCTCTTACACAATGAAAAAAATTGAACGGATCAGAACTTTCCATACTGACGCAAATTATTTAGTAATGTCTTTATGTAAAAGAAATCACAACCAATCTCTGAAGATCAAATCTAAATTAATTAATCTTCATAACGTTTGTTTCTTTTCGAATCACGTCCATAACTTTCCTTCCTTGTTTGAGCAGAAACTGTTTGGTAGCAGAGATTAGGAAGCTTCCTATGAGTGTAGTAATAGGAAGTATTCTTTTTCTTGATGATTCGTTTCCATGCATGATGATAGTAAATTATGCCAACATTCACCATTATTTATTAATGTAATCAATCGTATCCATTTCTACCAGTTTTAAGGGAATCTGCTCGCTATGTCTTTTTTAAGGGGATCCGCTCGCTAAGTCGTCGTCGTATGTTATTTTCACAAACAATCTCTACTTCTAATGGAGCAGTTGGTAGCCTCGTACGGTTTATTTTTGTCCTCCTCCCATCTCACCTGATTTTTTTTCATCCTCTCTCCCATCTCCCAATTTCGTTGGTTTTTTTCATCGGTTTTTACTCACCCCCTCCCACCTCCCAATTTCGTCCGGTTTTTATTCGTCCCACCTCCCACCACCCCTCGTACTGATTCTTTTTCTCTCCACTCTTTCCTTGCAAACCAATAATTTCCTAACATACAAAAGATCACGAATCTATCTTTCCTTACCCGAACCAATCGCGCCCTACATCAGTGCATTTCTTTATTAAGAAAACTAACACGTAAATCTTAACGCATTGCAAACAAATCCCGTTATGGACCTACTTAATTTATTATGGAATCTATACGTGGTCGCATTGGTTCTTTTTCTCTCCACTCTTTCCTTGCAAACCACTAATTTCCTAACATACAAAAGATCACGAATCTATCTTTCCTTATCCGAATCAATCGATCCCTACATCAGTGCATTTCTTTATTAAGAAAACTAACACGTAAATCTTAACGCATTGTGAAGAAATCCCGTTATGGACCTAATTAATTTATTAAGGAATCTGTACGTGGTCGCATCTCTCCCCTCGTGAAAAAATCGCATCCATCTCCCGTTAAAAAGGAAAAGAGAACATGAACGATCAATCCCACACCCTGCATCTCAGTAGCAAAAAATCGCCCCTGCCTCTGCTACTGCGCCTCGCCGTGTGCCCGGCTCGACCCATGCCTCGCCTGCATGGCTGGACGCCGCCGTCTCCACCGCCACGTACAAGAAAACGATGGGCAGAACCATCCATTCAAATCGCACACCCCCACCCTCCTCCGCAATCCCTAGCCCCGCATCACCCTATCGCTTTCTCGCCTCTCTTTCCCCTCGATGTAGATGGTGCCGAGCGGCGGCCTCGAGCACCGGCAGTGCCGCCCTCTCTATCTTCGCTGCATCGAGAGATGGGCCGAGGCTATCGTCGGTTCGCCGCCCACGATTGGGCCGCCTCCGGTTGTCGCGCACCACCGGCTCCACCTAACGTGCCCGACCCTCTCCGCTTTCGACCTTCCGGTGACCACATCCCTCCGCGCCTCCATCCATCATCCACAAGGCCACTCCCTGCATCCACCCTCCTAAATTCTCCATACCGGCGGACAATCACCGAAGATCCAAGTTGGCTCGATATCAATTTTCTTACATGCTTTCTTTATCAGTTGGTGATGGGAATGGGTTCCAATTTCTCTCTCTGACTGTGGATTCGCAGGCAAGAAGCGCTTCTACATGCATCCTCCTGTCGGTCCCTAAAGTACCAAGGTAAATGGTTGATGTTGCGTTTGTCTAGGATGATATATGTTGGCTCTGTTCCGGTTCATCCGAGCAGTTTGGTGACTAATTTACTGATAATTTAATTATATTAATTAAATGAGTCGGGTGTATCGTCGTGCATTTATCTTGCCAGTAATGTTCTGTGATGCTCTGATGCATTTTGGGAATTGGTTATCTTGTCTTCAGTGCAGAACATTTGTTTATTAATGCATGAGAAGAATCCTTGTTACTACCTTGAACCTATTTTATAATCCATATTGTTATGCATTAGCGTGTGTGCGTGTGAAATAGATGGATTATGGTCCCGTACCCAATAAGATGAATATGTGTGTGTGTTAGAGAGAGAGAGGGAGAGAGAGTGAGGAGGAGGGAGGGAGAGAGTGTGTGTAAGAATTTGATGGTAAAAAGGTCGTCAATGTCACTTGATATGTATGAAAATATTAAATGTAATATTAACATAATTGATATTGAACTCTTAAAGTTAATGTGTCTCCGTTGCAAGGTGTTCTTCTATTAAAGAAGAGAAAGCCACTCGGCCCATCGCGTCGTCTTCTTCCTCCCATCTCCCCCCCTCTCTCCCCCCTCCCTTTCTCTCTCTATAGAGCACACACACGCAGTGCAAAAACCCTGGTCGTCTCCGGGCGATCGATCCGACCCTGCGCCAGCTCGTCTCTCTAGGGCTCCGCCGCCGATCGGAGATCCCTCAGAGATGGCGGCGGAGATCTCGGCGCTCCTCGACCTCCTGCGCCCCGCCGC
>NC_041389.1:319220097-319232536 GCF_002162155.2 Triticum dicoccoides | reverse complement strand
GCGCCCCGCCGCCGCCGGCGACCGGGACCCGCCGGCCCGCCGCCTCCGCACCGGCGCGGCCCGCGCGGGCCTCGAGGCGCTCGCGGGGGCCCTCGCCGCCGGCCCGCCGCCCGAGCCCGCCCGCGCCGGCGCGGTCCTCGCTGCCGCCCGCGCCGTCGTCTCCACCGTCCTCTCCTCCTCCGGTGAGCTCCCCCGATTCCCCGAACCCTTGGGCGGCTAGCGTTTCGGCCTTCTCCGAGTCGGCTGCCTGCTTTGCTTCTGTCGAGGGTTTTGGATTTGCTCAGTAGGCTGTGCGATCTCGCAGTGGTGAGCTTCGCGGGTGCGAGATGCGCTGCAGCTGCTCCCAGACTGCATTGGCTTGCGAATTATGATCCTCCGCTTGTTTAGTCCCTTTCCGGGAGCAGGATTCGCCTCGTTAGAGCAATGGTTGGATGACTTAGGGCCACGCTTTGGACTGGTCTGCTCAAATCATAGCGGGTTTTCTCCTGCCGATCGATCTAGAGCTTCCATGTTTCGTCGCTTTACACAGCTGGGAAACTTTCCAGCGGTAGTCTGCTGTTTTGCCTTCTCCTTTTTGCACGATCGTAGGGTACGAGTCTGATTTTTCTGCCTAGCTTAGTTTTGCCTTTTCCTTGTTGCTTGCATCATACTACTTCCTGTTTCATGCATCGAGCCTCACTTGCCTTGTTCTGTTTCAATTACCTTGTTTCTGTGTCATGAGAGGATTGCACGCTTGTTTGGGTTTATGTTTTTGTTTTAGCCTGGGTAGTACTATTTGTGCTGTGAGGTCATGCATGCTTACATCTGTGGGCTACCATGAATTGATTCATATACGAGCTACCATGAATTGATTCATACATGAGCTAATCGCAGATGCATGCATGTGCCAGGCTCGTATACTGACTTCATAGCCTAGTGATGTAGTATCGGATCTGCTTTTCTTATTTGCATTGCTCAGGCGCTTGGCGGGTAAAGGTGCTTCTTAGAGCAAACTGATTCTGATTGACTGAGAGGATGATTGACATTTGGCAGGGCAGCGCAAATAGGCTAGATATTGACTGTTCACTGATTTGGTAGAAATTTATGTTTTGTTATTTTTGGGCCCCATTTATTTTTCAAGCAAGGTTCTGTATTTGACCAAAGATTGGCAAGCTTATGCAAGAATCATCTGTGTCTAGTAACTTGTGGTATAAAGCCCGAATGTCTGTTTCCTAAACAACAGCAACAGCAACAAAGCCTTTTAGTCCCAAACAAGTTGGGTTAGGCTAGAGTTGAAACCCATAAGATCTCGAAACCAACTCATGGTTCTGGCACGTGGATAGCTAACTTCCATGCACCCCTGTCCATGGCTAGTTCTTTGGTGGTGTTCCAATCCTTCAGATCTCTCTTAACGGACTCGTCCCATGTCAGGTTTGGTTATTAGCATGCTTTAACTGTCCGCTGTGCACTGCCGCTTCTGGAGGCTTGCGATGTATATGTCCAAATCATCTCAGACGATGTTGGACAGGCTTTTCTTCGATCGATGCTACCCCAACTCTCTCACGTATAATCCTCATTCCAAACCTGATCCTTTCTTGTGTGGCCACATATCCATCTCAACATGCGCATCTCTGCCACACCTAACTGTTGGATATGTCGCCTTTTAGTTGGCCAACATTTAGTGCCATACAACATTGCCGGTCAATTGCCGTCCTATAGAACCTGCCTTTTAGCTTTTGTGGCACTCTCTTGTCATAGAGGTCGCCAGAAGCTTGGTGCCACTAAATCCATCCAGCTTTGATTCGATGGCTCACATATTCATTGATATCACCATCCTTCTGCAACATTACCCCAAATATCGAAAGGTGTCTTTCTGAGGTACCACCTGCCCGCCAAGGCTAACCTCCTCATGCCTAGTTGTACTGAAACCGCACCTCCTGTACTCAGTTTTAGTTCTACTAAGCCTAAATTAGCAAATTAGGTTAGTCTTGGTTAACAGTTGTAATTGTCTTGTTGTTACGTCTGTGAACACTACTTCCAATACCAGGTTTCATGTTTTTTGATTTCTTGAGGCTTCCACAAATGTGCAAATATTTGCTACTCCCTCCATCCCTTTATACAGGGCATAACCCCAAATTTCGTTTTTCCATAATTACTCATCCTAATTAGCTGTCCCATGCATGTCGCCATTAATATATTTCTCTCGCATGTTGTGCGTGGCCTCTCCCATCAATTTTCTGCATGCATCAACCAATTGTTAGCAGCCACGTTAAGTCTTAGCAACCGCATGCAGTGAGGAGGCGAGAGGATTAATGCATTAATGAGTTATGCATGCGAGAGTTTAACGGCGGCTAGCCAGCTATTTGTTGTGATCCTGTTGGCCAAAATCTACTCCCTGAAATTACTCCCAACTTCCATGCTTTTGCCTTGGTATGGGAGATTTGAAAATTAGGCCCTCTAAATACGGATGGAGGGAATAACAATTTCAGTCATACTGGACTTCCTATTCATTCATCCATCTCATCTGAAAACTTATGAAATGTGAAGACATCCCTGTAGATCTTAATTTACTTGCTTTTTGATGCACCTTTTTAGACTCTTCTTTGGTTCTGGATCAGCTTGTTGCTGATTTGATGTTTCGTAGTACCTTGTTTACTATATTGTTTTGTTCTTTGTTTGTGGAGTTTACTGTTGTACTTCAAGAGATAGGTGTGTATTATATACTTATTTCTCTCATATGGATGGATTCTGCTTTGATACATTTCATTACCCTTTTGAGCATCTTGGTGCCTGCCTTATGAATTTGATGCTGTCCAGTAAGTTGTGAGTGCTCTTGTAAGTTAGGAGTATGCTGCTGCTTCTGATGTTACTTTGCAATTATTGTTTCTTTACTTGTATTGTATTTGGAATTTACTTTTACTCCGACTAGGTTGTAAGGCGCCGGTTTAGCAGATCTTAGTGTGGCTTCAACTTATTTCTGATGCCAGTAGGGATTCGGGAGTAAATATGATTGTGGTTGTACTAATGTGTCTTGCAGTTCATGCACTGTTGTAATCGAATGTTGCTTTTCATTTACCTGATTTTGATTAATGCATTTTCTTTCTCCAATGTTATTCCTTCTTTTTACCATTCCCTCTGATTTTGCTTAAATATTTGATCGGCTTCTCACTTTGTCTAGCAAATATTTGATCTGCTTCTCACTTTGTTTTCTTTCTAATCTTGTTATCAGTGGAGCAAGTGGAGTCAACAGTTGTGGAGATTGCGGAGAGGTCTTTGGAGTTTTGTCTCTTGTATCTCGAAAAATCATCATATGCATGTGATGACTTTGGCTTACTGGTAAGTTCTTTCGTCTTGATTTTAATTGAAGGGGATGTTTATTCTGGCCACACAAAGTTCACCTTGCTGTGATCTTATTATTGTGAGATGGTGGCAGCATTTTGTATTGTGCAGAGTTGATTCAGTACTTTGTCAAATGTGCAGAGTTCCCTTAACTTGCACTTTCTTGGATTGTGTTATCGCGCATTCTCAGTAGCAACCATTTGTGTTCATTATGTTTCACATCTTTTCAGAATGAAGTTGCCCTTTTCATGGAATCTGTGCTGCTTAGCGGGTCTCCTAGCAAGGTTTACTCGTTGGAGCCCAGCAATATACATGACGTTATCGAGCAGTGGTCATCTGTCCCAGTCGAATCTGAGCGCATGAGCCCACAGGACAAATATTTCTGCTATTTAAAAGGTGAGTTTCAGATCTTGTCTGTGAAAATGCGGTTCAAGGTTCTATACGCTTTTGATGCTTCATTTGCTGATGTTTGTATATTCTTGACGATTGATTACCAGGCTTCAACTGCTCAAATAGTGGAGATGATCTGCAACGGTTTCGTTTGACCTTATCACCAGAGTGTTTACAGCAAAATTATGCTATTCCAGAGACCACTGAATCACTGCATGCTGCATCTCCTAGTGCCATGGTGTCAATAGCACAACATTTTGCAGTTGTGCATCTACACTGCATACCCCGCCTTCTAACATTGATTCAGAAGCTATGTCAATCTCCAGCTTTGGAAGTTATAGAAGATATCAATTTTAACATGAGATTGTCTTTTACCCAAAGAATCTTGAAGTTAGCCCATGGTCTCGCAATGGAATTCCCTTGTGACGTTTCTGATACCATGATGTTATGCTCAGTAGCAAGGTGTGCTAATAGTCTGCCGGTCTTGTTTGGGCTGAAGTTCAAGTTCTCTAACCATGACAGGGTATTTTCTGGAGATGGTGTTGGAATTATGTTGCTGCAAATACTTGAAGAATTCCTACAGCTGATTCAAATTGTCTTCTGCAATAGTGATATTTGTTGTACTGTACAAGTATGCATACTTGCTTCCCTTCTGGGCATATTTAGTACAAAGACATGGAGATATGGAAAATCTGGTTCTTGCTTAGTACCCCCATTAGCTTACTCTCCTCATACGGTGCAATATGTGCTAAAGCTTCTTGAAAGCACCAAAAGATGGACAAGTCGTGTTGACAGGGACAAATCTTGCAAAGATGTTCTAGATTCTTCATGCAATTCCGAGATTGATGGTTTGTCTTGTCGAGCTCGTTCTGTGGTGGTGCCATTGCTGAAGAAATACACATGTGAGGAGTATCTGAAATTTATCTTCCCTTCAGAAGAGCAATGGTTGGATGATTTGGTGCATCTCATCTTTTTCCTCCATGAAGAAGGAGTAAAATCAATGACTGCACCTGAGAAGCCGCAGATAAGTTGCACTAAACAAGCCGGTGTGTCAGAGGTGGAGTCTGTGGCCAGTCACGAGGAAGACGCACTATTTGGGAATCTCTTTGCTGAAGCCCGCTCTACTGGAGTAGCTGATAGTGTTGAACAGCCAACTTCTCTTGGGAGTGTTTCATCAAGCAGCCAGCATGGGCCTATTCAGCTAGCTGCTGATTTGATATGCTTTATGAAAACATGCATCTTCTCTCCTGAATGGTGCAATGCTACATATATGGATGCTTGCAGGAAGTTTCATACGGATCATTTGGAACAATTTATGTCAATACTTAAGTGCCAAGCTTGTCTTCCTGACGAAAGCAGTGCTGAAAACACATCATCTCACCATATGGAGACTAACCTACTGCACATCAACATGGCCTGTTTTGAATTTCTACAAATGTTCCTTGCTTCTGATGAGTGTCCTGCTTCTTTAAGAGAAGACCTTGTGGAGAAAGTGTTTAATGTTGAGAATGGGAAGTACACTTATAACAACTATACACTTGCTCTAGTTGCCCGTGCAATTATCTCTGGGACAAACTCGGCATATATTCTGGGAAGAAAAGTTTTTGTTCAATATGTTGGTTATCTTTTGGAGAAGGCAGATGACAAGTCATCCAGCTCATTGAATTTTAATGAGTTCTGTGAAACTCTGCCTTGTGCCTTTCATCTGGAAATTCTATTGGTGGCGTTTCATTCAACCACTGGGTCAGAAAAGTCTGATTTGGTTGGCATTGTGCTTTCTTCCTTAGAAAAAATGAAACATTATCCACCTGGGAAAAATGCACCTGGACTCACAAGATGGGCTTTAGTCCTTTCAAGACTTCTGCTCGTGCTGCGACATATTTTGTTATATCCGCAGACACGCCCAACATGGTTGTTTATGAGATTAAGATCCAGGATGCGGGATATCCAAGTGAAGGAAGAGCAGCCACGTTCCATGAATGATTGCTTGCCATCCTTTGCAACTGCTATTGTGGAGGGTTTACTCATGGACACTGTCAAGGAGTATGCTACAGCTAGTAGTCTGTTCTCGCAATTGATTGATGTGACTCCTGCTCATGCTGAGTTCTATTTTGATAAGTCCGCTGTTGGAGCTTTAGGCTTGAACTTGGCTGATTTAAGTGCATCCATTTCAGAAATACTTGGTAGTTGGAGGGATATGAAACCCGAACTGGCTGATGATCTCATCGTTGAAAGATATGTATTTCTGATTTGCTGGAGCACTCTTGCTGATATAGGTTATCATGGCAATGATACCCTCCTACAGAATGTTGATCTGTCCAAACCTGATTTTGTAAATGTCAATTTCTTCCTCACATTTGCTCTCAGTGTAAGTGATGATGCTTCGTCTCTTGTGGGTGCCAACCTGCCGTCTGTAGTATTTGGATTCCTGCAGTTGTTGAATTCTGAGATTCTCAATGCTTCAAGCATGCTGGAAACTTGGGATTTTTCCAGGAAAGGAGCATGGCTTTCTTTTATTCTCTCTCTCATCAATATTGGTGTTTGGAGGAACCAAGCAAGTGAAAAAACTGATGTGGACTCATACGGAAAGCAGGTGGTTTTTTATGGAGAGCAATCTGTTCTTGGAAAGAGTTTGGTGACATACATAAGTGAAAATAGTGGACATTGTTTAAATATTTTATCATCTCTTTTGGAGACCTATCTTCGTACTTTCAGGGAAGCATATCTCTCACTTGTTGATAGAGAAAGGCCTTCTAAGGATCATTGTTATCCTTCTTTGCTGCTTAAGCATTCTGCCTTTGACAAATCCAAGCATCATCTCCTTTTTGAGAAAATTGGTTCTGACATGGCAGTGCTGGAACGTATATGTGATCTTCCATCAAGGATAGATGGAGTTGCTACAAAGCTAGGTGAAGTACAGAAAAATTGTTTTCCCTTGAAGTGCCTGTTACATGGATTTCCATCAGATTACGCTTCTAGCAACAGTGCTCTCCTTTCTTGCATTCTCGTAATACATGACATCATACACACCTTTGATGGATACATAAAGATCATGCAACCAGGAGACAGAGATCAAGTTGATGTGAGTGTTATTTCCAAACTACTTGGAATGGTGATGACTGTTAGATCTGATCGAATATTCAAATCCATTTATGGACAATGTGATTCTATATTTATGAGTCTAATCAACTACAGGGATGATCTAGCTGGATACATTGACCTGTTTACCCTGAAGCAGTTAGAAGGGTTCCTGGCTGACATCAACTCAAAAGAAAGCATCGACCATGGGGCGGAAGAAATTCTGGTTTCTACCATTATTGATCTAGTGGAGGACATTCGTTCAAAAACAGATGTATTTAAATTCTTCCTTGGTGATGCAGAAGGTGCGCCTGAAGGAGCAAGCAGTCTCTTTGCTCCCGAGCATGCTGAAATATCAGTCTTTATTGATATGTTGGACAGATGCCAGTCTGAGCAGGTTAATTTAAAAATCCTTCACTTGTTCACGGATATTTTAGGTGCTGGCCTTTGTCCCGCCCTTAAGGTGGAGTTGCAAAATAAATTTGTTGGAATGGAGGTGTCCTCATTTTCATCTTGGTTAGAATTTAGAATTTTGGGTCATCCTTTGAAACCTGAAAGTGACAGTGGTACTACAGTGGGTTCAACAACCCTAAGAGAATCATCAGTGGATTTTCTTATGCGTCTTATCTGCCCTTCATCTGAGACATTGGCCAAAGAACTTCAACATCATCTCTTTGGTGCAATGCTACTGCTACTTGATAGAGCATTTTTGTCATGTGATCTCCAAACTGCCAAAGCATATTTCCATTTTCTTGTCCAGCTGTCGAGTGAGGAATCACATTTCAAACAGCTATTTGATAAGACACTGATGCTGATGGAGACGATGGTTGGTAATGAGGGTTTGCTTCATACTTTGAAGTTTCTGTTTACTTTTGTGGAGTCAGTGTTTGGCGAGGCTGGATTAAATAGGACTGCCCTTAAGAGGCTTTCATCTAAAAATTCTGGCAACGATTGTGGTTCAGGATCTCTCATACCAAAGCAGTTGAAGAATCCAGAGAACCTAGTTCTTCGCACCAATCAAGAAAGTAATTCTGCTGTTGATTGTGATGCTAGTTCTGGCGAGGAAGATGAAGATGATGGAACATCTGATGGGGAATTGGGGAGCATGGATAGAGATGATGAAGAGGATGGAAACAGTGAAAGGGCACTAGCATCCAAAGTGTGCACATTTACATCCAGTGGTAGTAATTTTATGGAACAGCATTGGTACTTCTGCTATACATGTGATTTGACTGTTTCCAAAGGTTGCTGTTCTGTATGTGCCAAGGTGTGCCATCGGGGTCACCGTGTTGTTTATTCCCGCTCAAGCCGTTTCTTCTGTGATTGTGGCGCTGGTGGTGTGAGAGGAAGCAACTGCCAGTGCTTGAAACCTCGGAAATTTACTGGAACATCCAGTGCACCAGCACCTGCCGATTGCAGCTTCCAGCCGTTGTTGCCTTACCACGATGATCTGGAACAGGTTGCAGATAGTGGCTCTGATTTTGAAGATGACATCTCAACTGATGCTGATACTTCCCTCAAGTTATCTGTGCCAAAAGGCTTTAGTGATGGGCTCCCTGTATTTCTGAAAAATCTTGATATTGAAGTTCGAATGCTTGAACTATGCAAGAAGTTGCTTCCAACAATACTCAGCCAGAGAGAGTTGAATCTTTTGAAAGATAGGAAAGTCTTGTTAGGAGGTGATATGCTGGTGTCACAAGCTTCTGATGTATTCCAACTAAAGAAAGCTTTCAAAAGCGGATCACTGGATCTGAAGATAAAGGCTGATTATCCGAATTCAAGGGAACTCAAGTCACATCTTGCTAATGGTTCTCTTACTAAATCATTGCTGACTGCCAGCAGTCGAGGCAAGCTTGCTGTTGGAGAAGGGGATAAAGTAGCTATATTCGATGTGGGACAAATCATTGGACAGCCTACTGCAGCCCCTATTACAGCGGACAAAACAAATGTGAAGCCACTCTCCAGAAACATTGTCCGCTTTGAAATTGTTCATCTGATCTTCAATCCATTACAGGATCATTACCTTGCTGTTGCTGGATTTGGGGATTGCCAAGTACTGACACTAAATAGTCGTGGTGAAGTAACCGATCGCCTTGCCATAGAACTTGCTCTGCAAGGAGCTTACATTCGTCGTGTGGAATGGGTTTCAGGTTCTCAGGTACAGCTCATGGTTGTAACAAACATGTTTGTGAAAATATATGATCTCTCGCAGGATAACATCAGCCCATTGCATTATTTTACTGTGGCTGATGATGTTATTGTTGATGCCACCCTTGTTCCCTCTTCAATGGGCAAATTGGTGCTACTTGTTCTTTCTGAAGGGGGTCTTCTGTATAGGCTCAATATTGTATTGGCAGGCGATGTTGGTGCCAAAACATTGACTGACACAGTCTTGGTTAAAGATGCAGTATCTATGCACAAGGGATTATCATTGTACTTCTCATCAACCTACAGGCTTATATTCGTGTCTCATCAAGATGGCACTACTTTCATGGGGCGCTTAGATTCTGATTCTTCATCAGTTACTGAGCTATCATATGTATGCGAAGAAGATCAAGATGGTAAATCCAAACCAGCTGGGCTTTACCGTTGGAGAGAGCTTATAGCTGGCAGTGGAACTCTTACCTGTCTATCAAAATTTAAATCAAATTCTCCTCTTGCTGTGTCTTTGGGTCCTCATGAGCTGTGTGCACAAAACATGAGATATGGTACTGGTTCAAATTCTCCAGTGGTGGGTGTTGCGGCATATAAGCCTTTATCCAAAGATAAAACACATTGTCTTCTTTTATATGATGATGGAAGCCTTCATATTTACTCGCATACACCTAGTGGAGGTGATAGTTCAGTGAGCCTTACTGCAGAACAAACAAAGAAGTTAGGCAGCAGTATCCTCACCAGTAGAGCTTATGCTGGCACCAAACCAGAATTTCCTCTTGACTTTTTTGAGAAGACAACTTGCATCACGTCTGATGTCAAATTTAGTAGTGATACAACCAAAAGTGGTGATTCTGAAAGCATCAAGCAGAGACTGACCTCAGATGATGGGTATTTAGAGAACCTGACATCTGCTGGCTTCAAGGTAGGAATTACTGACCTGTTAATCCAAGTGGTGACTACTGTGAATTTTTCACCCATGCTATTGCCCAACTGCTTATATTTTTCTGCTACCCTGTAACAGACGTTTCAGTTACTTATCTGCATTCTATTATTTGGCTGTAGGTATCTATTTCAAATCCAAATCCTGATCTTGTAATGGTTGGTTGTCGAATCCATGTGGGTAACACATCGGCTAGCAATATCCCGTCTGAAATCACGATGTTTCACAGAGTTGTTAAGCTTGATGAAGGCATGCGATCATGGTATGATATTCCATTTACTACTGCAGAATCACTTCTGGCTGATGAAGAATTCACAATTACAGTTGGCCGAACATTCGATGGTTCATCTATGCCTAGGGTAGATTCTATTGAAGTTTATGGTCGAGCTAAAGATGAGTTTGGGTGGAAAGAGAAAATGGATGCTGTACTTGATATGGAAGCCCATGTCATGGGTAGTACTGCCGGTGGGAAATCTGGAGAGAGACCCCAAACGATGCCAACTGCTCCTATGCAGGAGCAGATTTTGGCAGATGCTCTCAGGATCCTCTCAAGGATCTATCTGCTTTGCCAAACAAGCTGCTGCACTGACAAGGTTGATGCAGACATGGAACTTGATAATCTAAAATGCAGAGCTTTGTTGGAAACCATATTTCAAAGCGACAGGGAGCCTCTGCTGCATTCTGCTGCATGCCGTGTCCTTCAGGCTGTATTCCCAAAGAAGGAAGTGTACTATCATGTAAGTTTTGATTATCTTTATGCAAAATCCTAATATTACGGGCTTTCGTTCCCTCTTACTCTGCTGTTACTCTTTTGATTTTATTCTTAATCTTTGCACAGGTTAAGGACACTATGCGCCTTTTGGGAGTGATAAAGTCACTTCCAGCAATTACTTCAAGAATAGGAGTTGGAGGATCTGCATCTAGCTGGGTGATAAAAGAATTTATTGCCCAGATCCATACAGTCTCCAAAGTTGCTTTGCACAGGAAATTAAACTTCGCATCTTTTCTTGAGAATCATGGTAGGGATTCTTACTCTGCACTTAATTAATGCAGAGGACTCCTTCCGTGTCTGATGTTTGTGAATTCTTATTGCCCCAACTAGTGAAAAAAAAGAAGTTTATTTTCTTATCCATTCCAGTGCGTGACCATTTATTGCTTATAAGGATCAATATAACACATGAAAATTGGCATTGCTATACTTGTCACAAAAGGTTATTTTGGTAATATGATACTTATTTGCTAGTGTATATCAATAAACTTAGATCCTAAGTTGTACAAGGCTGCACCAAAAAAAAACGTCATTCTACTGTTGGGATTAGGTTATGCAACAAATTATAAAATTCTTACCTATTGTATGTTAACGTTCTCAAATAGCCACTGTGTTGTGTTGTGATTGTGATGCTAAAGTGTTTCTCTTCAAAAGCCTGATGCATAAAATAGTTGGTTACTTTTGATGCTAGTAGAAGTGATCTGTCGTGTTTAAAAGAAAGTGAAAGTGATCTGTAGTGTTCCAAAAGTTGATGGCAATAAATCGGAGATCCTTGTGATTAAAAAAAAGTAAAAGTAAATTTTAGTGTTCCAAAAGTTGATGGCAACAAATTGGAGATCCCTGTGATTACTGGGGTTTAAATAGGTAACTTGGTTAAAAAAATTGATGCCATTTTGATGGATTGTTTCTTTAAAGAGCATGCAAAAGCTTTGCACATCTTGTCATCAAGTTGAAAATCACATTCATAATATGAGATCATCCCCTCGAGGCAACAAGCCAAGGGGACGGAAATTCAATTAATATATACAACACACACCAGGGCTAGTCCTCCAGTGCCCAGCCTTGGCCATGAGGGCATGGCCAATGGGTAGCTTCAACCTAGTGCTCCGCAGGTCCATGTAGGCTCGGAGCTTGGTTCGGACTAAAAGCTACAGCCTCGTAGGAGATGGTGTAGCCTGCAGAAGAGCCGGCCTCTTGGGTGTAAAAGCTGAGAGAAAGCAATAAAGAAGAAGGTAGGCTGATGCATGCAAGGAGAGAGGTAGAGAGAGGAGAAAGAAAACAGCATGCATGTGAAGGCAGATGGGTCCCCTACAGAGAGTAGCCTGCGTTGGCTAGAATTTTTCACAAACGGTGGTTCTATTACTTTTTGATTAGATAAATAGCTGAGGCAGCATCAGGGTGATGCCTCCATTGTATATGCCCTCAGGTCCATCATTGGTCATTGCAGCAATAACCTTTTTGTTCCCATTGGCGGTCATATGATCCAGCTGAAACAACATAATTTGTGAAAACACGAAAGGAAAATCTCTCTTACAGTTGGGAGACTGGCTGGTTACTAGCGTCCCGGTGGGTTCCAGGATTTGTTCCTAAACCAGAAAAATATTCCTGTAACTACTATGTTCTTATGGTTGTTATGATATACTTAGGTACGTTACATAAACATTCTTGTGGCATGAAGTTGGCAATTTAGACTCAGACACTATGTATGTGAAGGAAGGGCCAGTTCGCTTCTGCTGTGTTGTGGTGTGGACCGCATACTCAAAAGTTGGTTATGGAGTATTTACCAA
>NC_041389.1:319203108-319219884 GCF_002162155.2 Triticum dicoccoides | reverse complement strand
GCGGGCAGTTCTAAAAGATATTAGCTATTTTTTATTGGTTAGTTATACATGTTCAAATGATAGTACTTAAACAGCCAAGGCAATGCCCTTGGTTCTTTTGCTAATTGACCTATTGGCTGCCAGAATAAGACGTGCTCTGCTAAATGTCACAAAAGAATATTCTTATCGATAATATGAGTAGACATGCCGTTTGAATTATGTGTAGTTGCAATGATGTTTCGGTAGTAACTGTTGCTGATGTTGTCTTTGATTAAAAGTGACAGCCTGGTATTAGGAATGTGAATCATATTTTAATTAAACTATGGCCTGTAAAATTGGCATATTTTATACATTGTGGAGATTAATAGCTTATCTTTGCCTTCTGCAGGTACAGAATTAGTTGACGGTCTAATGCAAGTTTTCTGGGACATTTTGGATTTAGACAGGCCAGATACTCAAATGATAAATAATCTTGTTATACCTTGTGTGGAATTTATTTATAGCTATGCTGAATGCTTGTCTCTGCATACAAATGAGAAGTCTACTGTTTCAGTGGCACCTGCAGTTGCTCTATTGAAGAAGCTACTATTTGCTCCATATGAAGCTGTTCAGACTTCTAGCAGGTGATCTTTCTGTATTTGCATGTACATTGACATTTCCCAGTTTTTGTTTTATTGCTATCAGCTCTTGTAGTCTTCCCGATAGCTTAAATTTTGTTTCTTATTTTCAGTTTGGCTATTTCATCACGATTTCTACAAGTTCCTTTCCCAAAGCAGACAATGATAGCTAATGATGACGGCTCTGATAATCATGCAAAAGCAAGTGCTTCTGCTATGAATCCTGCTAGTGGAAATGCCCAGGTTATGATTGAAGAAGATCCTGCCACATCGTCAGTGCAGTACTGTTGTGATGGTTGTTCCACAGTTCCAATACTTAGGCAAAGGTGGCACTGCAACATATGTCCAGACTTTGACTTGTGTGAAACCTGCTATGAGATACTTGATGCCGATCGTCTACCTGCACCGCATTCAAAAGATCATCCTATGTCAGCAGTAACAATTGAACTTGATACATTTGGAGGTGAGGGCAGTGATATTCATTTCTCTATTGATGAGTTAGCAGATACCAGTGTTCCTCCTCCTGCTGCTGATAGAAGTGTCCAGACCTCACAGTCACCAATTCATGTACTGGATGCAAGTGGATCTGCAGATTTCCCTGGGCCCATGGCAGGCCAAAGGACGGTTTCAATTTCTGCATCCAAACGTGCCGTTAACTCCCTACTACTCAGTTGTCTAATTGAAGAGCTCAGAAGCTGGATGGGGACCACAGCTGGCACTCAAGCCATACCTATAATGCAGTTGTTCTATAGACTTTCATCTGCAGTTGGTGGACCTTTCATGGATAGCTCAAAGCCAGAATATTTTGATTTGGAAAAATTTGTCAAGTGGCTCATGGATGAAATCAATATAAGTAAACCGTTTCCTGCCAAAACACGATGTTCTTTTGGAGAAGTATCTATCCTCATTTTCATGTTTTTCACACTCATGTTCCGTAACTGGCATCAGCCTGGGAGTGATGGCTCTCATTCGAAGTCTGGTGGAAGCTCTGATTTGACAGAGAAAGGTCATGTTCAGGTTCCAGTGTCAACGACAGGTCTCTCGTCCTCCAGTGATGACAAGGACAAAAATGAATTTGCTTCTCAGTTAATTCGTGCTTGCTCTGCCCTCAGGCAACAATCATTTCTGAATTATTTAATGGACATACTGCAACAGCTTGTTCATATTTTCAAGTCATCATCCACAAATGGAGAAGGCGGTTCTGGTTCAGGATGTGGATCCCTATTGACAGTGCGGAGAGAGCTACCAGCTGGAAACTTCTCTCCCTTTTTTTCTGATTCATATGCCAAATCTCATCCGACTGATCTATTCATGGACTACAACAAATTGTTGTTGGAGAATACTTTCCGGCTAGTATATAGCATGGTTCGGCCGGAGAAGGAGAAATCGGCTGAAAAGGATAGAAGCTACAAGGTTCCCAACGCTAAGGATCTCAAGTTGGATGGGTACCAGGATGTTCTCTGCAGTTATATTAGCAATCCACATACTACATTTGTTCGTAGATATGCAAGGAGGCTATTCCTTCATTTGTGTGGCAGCAAGACTCACTATTACAGTGTTAGGGATTCGTGGCAATATTCCCATGAAGTCAAGAAACTTCATAAAATCATTAACAAGTCTGGAGGTTTTCGAAATCCTGTGCCGTATGAGAGAAGTGTTAAGCTTATAAAATGTTTGTCTACTCTTTGTGATGTGGCTGCAGCAAGGCCCAGAAATTGGCAGAAGTTCTGCTTGAAGCACATGGATCTTCTTCCTTTTCTGATGGACAACATTTACTATTTCAGTGAAGAGTGTATTATTCAGACTCTCAAGCTTCTGAATTTGGCCTTCCATTCAGGGAAAGATGTCAATCAAACTGTACAAAAAACAGAAAGTGGGGATCTTGGAGGTTCTACAAGAACTGGTTCACAATCTTCAGATTCAAAAAAGAAGCGGAAAGGTGATGATGCTTCGGAAGGCACTTCGGAGAAATCCTGCATGGACATGGATCAGGCTGTGGAAGGGTTCAATGACAAGGAAGGGGATGTGTTGAAGCGTTTTGTTGACACATTCTTGCTAGAATGGAACTCAGGAAGTGTCCGCCATGAGGCCAAATGTGTTTTATTTGGACTATGGTACCATGCAAAGAACCTGTTTAAGGAAACAATGTTGAAAGTTCTACTGCAGAAGGTGCAATATCTTCCCATGTATGGCCAGAACATCATTGAGTACACTGACCTCATGACCTGTTTACTAGGAAAAGCAAATGATTCTAGTGCAAAGCAGAATGAAGCTGAACTTTTGAATAAGTGTTTAACATCTGATGTAATAAGCTGCATTTTTGACACCCTCCATTCGCAGAATGAGCTGTTAGCAAACCATCCAAATTCCCGTATATACAATACGCTGAGTTGCTTAGTGGAGTTTGATGGCTATTATTTGGAGAGTGAGCCTTGTGTGACCTGTAGCTGTCCAGATGTTCCGTATTCAAGAATGAAGCTTGAAAGCCTCAAGTCTGAGACCAAATTTACTGACAACAGGATAATAGTAAAATGTACTGGAAGCTTTACTATACAGTCAGTGACCATGAATGTTTATGATGCACGTAAGTCGAAGTCAGTGAAAGTGCTGAACCTGTATTACAACAACAGGCCTGTAACAGATTTGTCTGAGCTGAAGAATAATTGGTCTTTGTGGAAACGGGCCAAAAGCTGCCATCTTACTTTTAATCAGACTGAATTGAAGGTTGAATTCCCCATCCCAATAACAGCATGCAATTTCATGATTGAGCTCGATTCATTTTATGAAAATCTCCAAGCTTCTTCACTCGAGTCATTGCAGTGCCCACGGTGCAGCAGGTCTGTCACTGATAAGCATGGAATCTGTAGCAACTGCCATGAAAATGCATATCAGTGCAGGCAATGTAGAAATATTAACTATGAAAACCTTGACTCTTTTCTCTGCAACGAGTGTGGATATAGTAAATATGGCCGTTTTGAATTCCATTTCATGGCAAAACCAAGCTTCTCGTTTGATAACATGGAAAACGATGATGATATGAGAAAAGGATTGGCAGCAATTGAGTCAGAGTCAGAAAACGCTCATAGGCGATACCAGCAACTGATGGGATTTAAGAAGCCTCTCATCAAACTTGTATCCAGCATAGGTGAACAGGAGATAGATTCACAACAGAAAGATGCTGTCCAGCAGATGATGGTGTCCTTGCCTGGTCCCACTTGCAAGGTAAATCGCAAGATTGCACTTCTTGGTGTTCTGTATGGTGAAAAATGCAAAGCAGCTTTCGACTCAGTCAGTAAAAGTGTTCAGACGTTACAAGGACTGCGCCGTGTTCTAATGGCATATCTGCACCAGAAAAGTTCTAATGATGCCAATGCATTGCCAGCCTTTTCAATACCAAGGTCTCCAAGTAGTTGCTATGGATGTAGTACTACGTTTGTTACGCAATGCCTAGAGCTATTACAAGTGCTATCCAAACACACGAACTGCAGGAAGCAACTTGTCAGCACTGGCATTTTATCTGAGTTATTTGAAAACAACATTCATCAAGGCCCTAGAACTTCACGCACTCTTGCCAGGGCTGTGCTATCTTCATTCTCTGAAGGTGATGCAGATGCAGTCCAGGAACTGGACAAGTTGATTCAGAAGAAGGTAATGTATTGTCTTGAGCACCATCGCTCCATGGATATTGCACAATCAACACGAGAAGAGTTGCAGCTACTTTCAGAGACATGTGCCCTTGTAGATGAGTTTTGGGAAGCGAGGTTACGTGTTGCCTTTCAGCTTTTGTTCTCTTCTATTAAAGTTGGAGCAAAGCACCCTGCAATTTCAGAGCATATTATTCTTCCTTGTCTGAGAATAATTTCTCAGGCTTGCACACCTCCAAAATCTGATGCTGGGGACAAGGAGTCAGGTGCGGGAAAATCTGGCTTGATGTTGCAATCGAAGAATGATGATACCACAGGTCACTTGGCAACTAATGTATCCTCTTCCAAGGTTCAGTCTGATATATCTGGAAAAAGTCCTGATGGTAGTCGAAGATGTCAGGATATGCCACTGCTGAGCTATGCAGAATGGGAGAGTGGTGCGTCATATCTGGATTTTGTGAGGAGGCAATACAAAGTATCACAGGCAGTGAAAGGAGTACAGAAAGCACGTCATGATTCGCAGAAATCAGATTACCTTGTTCTGAAATATGGACTAAGATGGAAGCGTCGTGCATGTCGGAAGTCATCTAAAAGCGATTTCTCAAAATTTGCCTTGGGCTCCTGGGTTTCAGACTTGATTTTAAGTTCCTGTTCTCAGTCGATAAGATCTGAGATATGCACTCTTATAAGCTTGCTATGCCCGTCAAACTCTTCCAGACAGTTTCAGTTACTGAACTTGCTCATGTCTTTACTTCCTCGGACACTGTCAGCTGGTGAGAGTGCAGCGGAGTACTTTGAGTTACTGGGGACAATGATTGATTCAGAGGCTTCACGTCTGTTCTTAACTGTTCGTGGTTGCTTAGCCACACTGTGTTCCCTGATAACAAAAGAAGTGTACAATGTTGAATCGCAGGAGAGAAGCCTTAGCATTGACATATCACAAGGATTCATTCTTCATAAACTTGTGGAGCTCCTGAATAAATTTCTCGAAATTCCCAATATTAGAGCAAGGTAAATCTCAATATATTCTCATTCGGAACCCCACCATCTTGTATTTACATTTCCTCCATGTTGCAGATTTATGAGTGACAAGTTACTGTCCGAGGTGCTTGAGGCCTTCTTGGTTATTCGTGGGCTAGTTGTGCAGAAGACGAAGTTAATCAATGACTGCAATCGGCTTTTAAAAGACCTTCTTGATAGTTTACTTATAGAGAGTACTGCAAACAAACGCCAATTTATTCGTGCTTGCATCTCTGGATTGCAGAAGCATGTGAAGGAGAAAAAGAGACGGACATCTCTGGTACAAGCACACATTTATTTTTGTTTGGATATTGTGCTTAACTTCATTTCCTGTTTCTATCAACGCTCATAATAAAATGCAACTTAATTGTGATCATGCTCTTTTGCAGTTTATTTTGGAGCAACTCTGTGATTTGATTTGCCCAGTGAAACCAGAGCCTGTTTACCTTTTGATTTTAAACAAGTCACATACTCAAGAAGAGTTCATCAGGGGTTCCATGACAAAGAGTCCATACTCCAGTGTGGAGATTGGCCCACTAATGAGAGATGTGAAAAACAAAATATGTCGGCAACTTGATTTGATTGGACTTATAGAAGATGACTATGGTATGGAATTACTGGTTGCTGGGAATATAATTTCACTTGATCTTAGCATCTCCCAGGTCTATGAGCAAGTGTGGAGAAAGCACCACGGCCAAACTCAGCATTCTTTGTCGAGTGCCAGTACACTCTCTGCTACGTCATCTGTCAGAGATTGCCCGCCAATGACGGTAACCTACAGACTACAGGTACATTATGAGGGTTTAACTTATTTTTTGTTGCCTTAAATTCTTTACCGCGTATGTAACACCTTGCTAGTTGTAGCAGTTTTTTGATATCTTGATGCTTGTTTCCATGCGCTGCTCCTTGGCCATATACAAGTTTGCGTTAACCTTTACCCCTGCATTGAGGCTATGTCGAGCCAAGAGCATTTTCATTACTATGGAAAATGTTTAATCGTGTCCTCTGTGAAGCACCAAATCTCTCTCTTTTAAAAACTGTGAAGCGCCAAACCTTTGAACCGGTATTGTGTGCACATTACAATTGTATACATGCCTAGTGTTCCATCATAGCTTGTATTGGTAAATCATATTGCTGTACATGTATCATGTATTGAGTAATTCAGTAATTTGAGGATAGTCTATTTGGTCTGAAACTAGTTAAGGATCGTGCATGGTTTGATTTTCTGCCTCCTCTTGGATTAATATACATCCCGAGTTATTCACATCATTCGCTGTTGTGTCGATATTTTTTTCCCCGATCAGGGTTTAGATGGTGAAGCAACTGAGCCCATGATTAAAGAGCTAGAAGAAGAAAGGGAGGAATCACAAGATCCTGAAATTGAATTTGCCATATCAGGTGCTGTTAGGGAATGTGGAGGTCTGGAAATTATATTAAGCATGATTCAGGTATGTTCTGTCAATACTTTTGGTTTTCTTGTCCCTCAAGTGCAGTGTCATGAAGTTGAAAAAGTTTACATTTATTCAACTGTTATGCTTCAGTTCTGTTATTTTTATTGAATCCCAGTTTTCTTTTTGCCAGAGCCTACGTGATGACGAGTTAAGATCTAACCAGGATGAGTTGGCTTCAGTTCTTAACCTTCTCAAGTATTGTTGCAAAATCCGTGAAAATAGATGTGCCTTACTACGTCTGGGTGCCCTTGGTTTGCTACTTGAGACAGCCAGGCGCGCGTTCTCAGTAGATGCAATGGAACCTGCCGAGGGTATTCTATTAATTGTAGAAAGCCTTACATTGGAAGCTAATGAGAGTGACATAAGTATCTCGCAAAGTGTATTTACAACTAGTGTTGAGGAGACTGGAGCGTGTGAGCAGGCCAAAAAAATTGTTCTCATGTTTTTGGAGAGGTTATGTCATCCTGTAGGCACCAAAAAATCAAACAAGCAACAAAGGAATGAGGAGATGGTTGCCAGAATCTTGCCTTACCTGACCTATGGAGAGCCAGCAGCTATGGAAGTTCTGGTCGAACATTTTGAGCCCTACCTTAGGGACTGGAGTGAGTTTGACCGGTTGCAGAAGCAGCACGAAGAGAATAAAAAAGATGACAATTTAAGCCAAAAGGCATCAATGCAGAGATCTGCTGTTGAAAACTTTGTTCGAGTGTCGGAATCACTCAAGACGAGTTCATGTGGTGAGAGGCTGAAGGAGATTATTCTAGAGAAGGGCATTACAAAAGCTGCTTTAGGGCATCTGAAGGAAAGATTTGCTTCTGCAGGGCTGGCTAGCTCTAGAACTAGTGCAGAATGGGCAGCTGGATTAAAGCTGCCATCTATTCCATTCATCCTATCAATGCTGAAAGGGCTTGCAAAGGGTCATTTGCCTACACAGAAGTGTGTCGATGAAGAAGGCATTTTACCACTTCTCCATGCTTTAGAAGGGGTGCCTGGTGAAAACGAAATTGGTGCACGAGCAGAAAATCTTTTGGACACCCTAGCGAACAAAGAAAATAATGGTGATGGCTTCCTGTGGGGGAAGATTCAAGAACTGCGGCATGCTACGAGGGATGAGATGCGACGCCGTGCTCTCCAGAAAAGAGAAATACTACTTAAGGTAACCGCTACAGATATAGTTTCATCAGCTGTTATGTTTCAACCGATTGTTTTAACCCTGTTTTTCAAAGATTATTCTGCAAATGCGCAAAATCATGTTGAATCTTGAACTGAAATTATAGGCTATTGATTATTCCTTGTTTTTATTTGTGTAGTTTATGCTTTGTTGTTTGATCTCAATGTCTACATTTGCACCACAAAGTAACATATTTTGCTGCTTTCTTTCTCTCTAGGGGCTAGGAATGCGGCAAGAATTTGGTTCGGATGGAGGTAGACGTATCGTTGTCTCTCAGCCTATAATCGAAGGTTTTGATGATGTGGAAGAAGAGGAAGAAGGGCTGGCCTGTATGGTCTGTAGAGAAGGGTATACTTTAAGACCAACAGACATGTTAGGAGTCTATGCTTTCAGTAAACGGGTGAACCTGGGTGCAACAAGTTCTGGCAGTGGCCGTGGGGATTGTGTATTCACTACTGTTAGCCACTTCAACATCATACACTACCAATGTCATCAGGAAGCCAAACGAGCTGATGCTGCACTGAAGACTCCTAAAAAGGAATGGGATGGGGCAACCCTGAGAAACAACGAGACATTGTGTAATTGTATCTTTCCGCTGAGGGGGCCATCTGTTCCACATGGGCAGTACAACCGATGCGTCGATCAGTATTGGGACCAACTGAATTCTCAAGGACGGGCAGATGGAAGTCGTCTCCGGTTGTTGACATACGACATTGTTCTGGTACGTGGCTGTTGCTATCTTGATCTCCTTTTTAAAACAATATAAGAAATGAATCTAAGGGTTTGTACGATAACAGTTGGGTAGAGCCCTACTGGTTATATTAACAAAAAGCAGCAAGGTTACAAAATTCTGTGCAGAGTCAACAAAACCAAGTAATGAAAACCATCTACAAATAGAATAGGTGATGAACTCCAAAAACAATTCCAAACTGAAGAGAAAATATTCTTTAACAAATGTTGGTTTATTTTACTTGAATGAAAAGTTGAAACATCTAGTGTAATCTACACTCTTTTGTTTTTTATTTTGCCAAACACCCTGTACAGCGTGTAATTTTGTGATCTGATGGCAATATGACACTGAAATCAATGGCCACATGCCTATTGTAAGGATGCAAAATCTGGTGAATATTATTCTTGTCTAGTTAGTCTCCCCTATTGTTACCTAAGGGGAGAGGCAAACACTGGGTTTGGGACTTCAGGGAACGTAAAATTTGGCCTAGCAATTCACTGAATTGTTGTTAACATTTCCGTGGATAGATTTTCTGTTCTTTCACATCTTACAAATGACTAATTGCAGAAAACTGTTGTGTTGTTTTTACTAGATGCTGGCCAGGTTTGCCACAGGCGCTTCCTTCAGCACCGACTGCAAGGGTGGGGGGAAGGAGAGCAATTCACGGTTTCTTCCTTTCATGATCCAGATGGCTTCTCATCTTGTAGATGGAAGTGCCAACCAGCAACGCCATTCGATGGCCAAGGCCATCTCTACTTACCTGTCCAGTTCTCTCTCAACTTCAGAATCTCCCAGTCGGGTTTCAGCTTCTCCCCCTGGAGCTCGGGGTAGTCCAGGGTCTCCGGAGGAAACTGTGCAGTTTATGATGGTCAACTCTCTGCTGTCTGAGTCTTACGAGAGCTGGACACAGCACCGCCCTGCTTTCCTGCAGAGGGGCATCTACCATGCTTACATGCAACACAAGCATGGGCGATCCGCCCTCAAGCTTTCCGCCGAGTCGTCTTCCTCCACGGCCCGGTCAGATGAAGGTTCGTCCGCTGATCCAAACGACGACGGCAAGAGGCTCTTTGCCATTGTCCAGTCGATGCTGGTGTACACTGGGTTGGTCGAGCAGCTGCAGCAATTCTTGAAGAAGGGCAAATCATCTGGGACTAGCAAGTCTAGCCAGAAAGACGAAGCAAGCAGCAAGTGGGAGTCGACGATGAAAGAAAGGCTGAGCAACATGAAGGAGATGGTGGGACTATCAAAGGATCTGCTCTCATGGCTCGACGACATGACCTCGTCTGAAGATTTGCAGGAGGCCTTCGACGTCATGGGGGCGCTGCCAGACGTGTTCTCCAGTGGGTACACGAAATGCGATGATTTTGTCCGGGCAGCCATACAGGCTGGGAGGAGCTGATCAGCCACAACTCCTCTCCACTGTTTGTGTTGATATAAGGCACGACCCTTTTTGTTTTGTATGATGAGATATGCAGCTTATGTGTGTAAACAGTCTAGCACTTGGACATCAGCTGGTTGAACTTGTATAATATTATGTCGTGGAATTGCCGGCCTTCATTCTCAACATGCTTTGCTCCTGCTGTCATCTGTTACGGTTTTTTTTTTTCTCTCCCTTTTCGCTTGCGCTGGTTTTCTGCTGCGGCTCGGGATTGTTTCGGATGGGTTCTCTTCAATATACGAGTCTGGCATGTTTAGCTGTTAAGTGGCTGAGTTGAATGAAATTGGCGGCCGGGTTGCACGTATTGAAAGGGCCACCGAAACTTGATTAACTACCTAGTTGTTGGCTTGTAGTACGAGCTCGGTCCTAGTACGTTGCATGAAACGAATCACTGAAGTGCCAAGATTGGCGGCTGCAAGAAGCCACCGCCTCAGAGATGGATGAGCAAGAAGCTCGGCTCATCCTTCACCAATCACCATGCGTAGCGGCGCGCATCGGTGCGGCAGCGCTATATAAATCTTACGCTCGGTGTACATGTGCACGCAGCCACTGCCCACAGGCACAGCACGCGAGAATTTGAACTAGAGAAACATGTCCTCACGGCGACATGCCATGCCCGTGGTCTTGGTCCTAGCGCATGCCGTCCTGGCACTGGCACTCGAACGCGCCGCCGCTGGTCCAGGCGAGGTCCCTGCGGTGATTGTGTTCGGCGACTCCACCTCGGACACTGGCAACAACAACTTCATCCAGACCGTAGCCAGGGGCAACTACGCTCCGTACGGGCGGGATTACGCCGGCGGCGTCGCCACCGGCCGCTTCTCCAACGGCCGCCTCCCCGCCGACTTCGTCTCCGAGGCGCTGGGCCTGCCGCCATCCGTGCCGGCGTACCTCGACCCGTCCCACACCATCCACCATCTCGCCTCGGGCGTCAGCTTCGCCTCCGCAGGCTCCGGGCTGGACAACATAACCGCGCAAATCCCGGTAACCATGCATACTGTAGTAGTACAAGTTCAATCAAAAAAAGAAAAACTAAAGTTGAATTGGATGGACGCAGTCGGCGATGACCCTGAGCGAGCAGATCGACCACTTCAGGCAGTACACGGAGAGGCTGAGGCGGGCGAGAGGCGAGGCGGCGGCGCGCCACATCATCGCCGGCGCCCTCTACATCTTCAGCATCGGCGCCAGCGACTTCATGCAGAACTACCTCGTGTTCCCCGTCAGGGGCTACAGCTTCACCCCGGCGGAGTACGAGGCGTACCTCGTCGGCGCCGCGGAGGCGGCCATACGGGCGGTGCACGGGCTCGGCGCGCGCGCGGTCACCTTCGCCGGCCTGCCGCCGCTGGGGTGCCTGCCGCTGGAGAGGGCCGTCAACCTCCACAGACCGGGGGACTGCAACGAGGCGTACAACATGATGGCCATGAGCTTCAACCGCAGGCTCGAGGGGATGCTGGGCAGGCTCGGCCGGGAGCTGCCCGGGGCGCGGGTGGCGTACGTCGACCAGTACGGCCTCCTGTCGGCCATGATCGCCAGGCCGTGGGAGCATGGTTTTGAGAGCTCGGCCCAAGGATGCTGTGGCAGTGGCACGGGGTATGTGGAGACGGGGGCGCTGTGGGGCTTGGACAGCGCGCTGGCGTGCGACGACGCCGGCAAATACGTCTTCTTCGACGCCGTCCATCCGTCTGAGAGAGCGTACAGGATGGTAGCCGGCGCAATCCTAAATGCTAGTACGTCCCACTCGCGCTCGCACCGGTTCCACTGACGCTTCTCCGAATTCGGACGTCAGATACACAGTTCCTAGAATGATGGAGGCAGATTCCATACATGTAAAACAAACAAGTAAAAAGTCTAGGGACCAACTGCAACACGATGTTGGAAGTAAACCCAACGTCCGGTCTGATTAGTACTCCGTGTCCAACTAGTATATGAGTTAGTTGCCGTGTAGGAGTAACTAGGCAGGCTAGCTGCCATTTATACCCGTGCAAGTCCCTTGTAAACCAAACCGTGAGTTGAAAAGAAGCACTTCGTCGAGTTCAGTCAGCGAGTTGGTTCGTCATCGGTCGTTGTTGTAGTCGGAAATTACTCGGCGTCGGGACTGAACCAACGCACGATCGAAAGAAACAGTGTAGCGAGCAACTGGGCTTTGTAGATGCAGCCCAGAAAGAAGCTACGTAGGCGCCAGATCTCCTAATTCAAATGGCCTTTCCCCAACCCGGCCGTCAATCCAAACCAACCGCTCCCCTCCTGAAACCCTAACCTCTTCTTCTCTCTGCGGCGATGGTTGCTAGCAATTTCAGTCCGACCGAGCAGCAAATCGATAAGCAGCCCACGTTCGTTGAGCTGGTGCGTGGCACTGACCGGTGTAAACTGGCTGATCTGCACACGGAAAAAGTTAAGGCACTCTTGATTTACGATCCCAAGAGGAAAGCTGTAGTCCCTAGCCGTTTCTGCAGCTTCCACCTGGCCAGCTTCGACCATGATGAAGAAAGTGAGTATCTCGACCTCCTTCTAGCTCTAGCTATTATAATCGGAAGCGTTCATGCTCTTGTAGTCTTGTTTGTTCTGATTTGTTTCTTTGATCTTTGTTAATTTGCAGCAAAAGTTCCACTTGGGCCACCATATGAATCTGATGCGGCTGATATGGCGGGTTCATCCATCAATGTCATCTCCTTGAGGGTTGTTAAAGCTGGCCCTGAGCACACATACCCGGTCGAGGTTTATGGTAGAGTTATTGCGAGGGATGAGGTTGATTACAAATCTGTCTTTCTGTTTGATCGTGAAAGGAAGGATGCCCAGTTCATCAATTCGGAGGTATATATTTGTTCCTTTCTTCATTCTTATACAGTACGCCCAATTTAGATGTAGTTACCCTCTTCACTGTAAATCTGCCATGGACCTTGGTTGACTAGTTATATTATCTTCCTTTTAAAACGTTTTAATTGACTGGAACATTATAGTGCTAGGAGGTTGTCATCATGTGCTATCTATTGTTTTGTCGATATAGCTTACTAGTAATCTGCTTTTTCTTGTCAAGAAACAACACCTTTTCATCAATTCTGCCCTCTTTTATTTTCTGTGAGATTTCTTTATTGAGGTCCTGTCACTTGTTTAATCTGTTTCTGTGTAAAGTTGGATTATTTGAATCAGGAAATGTTTTAATGTTTGCAAGTTTTAGTCTTATGTCTTGCTCATTTGACCATACATACAGGTCACAAATGTATAGACCCTCTGTAGAAACAGCAGTGCAGCAACAGAATGTTGTTGAGTATGATTTTTGAAATAGTTTTAGTTTCTCTGACTAGTCATGGTTTCCATGTCCAACTTTGTAAGCTTGTTCAACTACCTGGAGTCATGTTTTGATTCTAATTGTTGTTCTGAACCCTTTGTGCAGAAAGATATGTTAGCTCTGACAGGTCCACGCCGAGCATTGGTTACTGATGGCTTGATGTGTTTCGAGTTCGATTTAAAGGTCAAGGGCAAGGGTGGGCCTGATCGTGATGTACAGTTCAGCAAAGGTGTAATACTCTACCGTCACAACTTCTACAACAAGCGCATGATCAGTCAGCTACCTAGTTTCCAGAGTACACTGAAATTGGTATTGCAACATGTGGCATCTCCAATGGCAGCTAGTGTTGAAGTCAGTCTTGTGAAAAAACAACAGCTTGGTGATCGTGCTGAACACTTCAACGGTAAAATAACAGTTGGGACTACTAGAAATTATAGACAGCATATGGTTGTTTATTATAGTAGTCTGCCTAGTGGGGACTTGGTGACGGAAACTGGCTCCCTTGTGTTGGATCGTAACCTGTTAGCTGTCCCGCGGCGTATACGAGACAACACACTCAAGGGAGATGAACAAGAGACGATCTATGTGTGTTTTCTTGGTGCTGGTTCTGAGATTGAGGATGAGGATTATATCAGGCCTGAGGAAGAAGATGAAGATGAGGATGACATTACGTCTGACGAAGAAGGCAGAGAGGAACCTGATGAAATGGAAAGCGCGGGTGCAGAGGAGGACGGGGACGACCCTACTAATCTTGTTGCTCTCAAATACCCTCTGAGTGAGACTCTGTGCGAATACGGCTTCCTCAAGCTGAAAGTGAAGGTTCATTGGACTGCTATCATTGAGGCGCCGCTGCATGGTGAATTCTTGACAAGATTGGGTGTCCTTCCAGAAGGTTATAAGTTGCCTGATTATCGACGGGGTTCGGCCGATGGTTCTTTCTGTGAGTGAGTGTTTGTATTTTCCTGGTTTTCTATGCTTATTCTCGTGGTTGAACGCTGATGTAATTATTGGAGGGCATGGCAGCCTCTCCCTTACCTATGTCGTAGCAGTAAGAATTGTGGTCTTCTGCCTCCCTTGGCAATGAATGTAATTTTCTTTTTCAGACTGCAGAATAGTTTGTAAAATCTTGTGCAACGATCTAAGAGCAAGGAAAACTGCCATGTCATAAAAATCAGCCTTATTAATTAGTTATGTAATAGAGTTGGAGGTTACTACATTTTTCTCTTCTCTTTCCTCATATTTAGGGGTTGTTTGGATAAGAAGATTTTGCTAAATCAACTTTCCCTAAATGTGTCTTGGGTTAAATTTTTCCGGGTGACTCTGAAGCTATACGAGGTTACCCATTGGACGTTTATAGAAGGATACATTTTTTTTTTTGAGAATCTTATAGGAGGGTACATGGGCATGGGAACTTGAGCGTCATGGAAATTTCAGTGTGAGGTCTGCCTACAGAGCTAATCTAGCTGGAAGCAGAATGCTGAACATGTATTACTTCAAGTTCATCGTTCAAAGCAGAATGCTGAACAGTTCGGGCCAAATCCTGAAAATAATAATCAAAAGCGTTGTTGATGAGCCTGCGTAGAATTAGGTATTTGGTCAGGTAAAGTCTGACCAAGCCAATAATTCTTAGCTGGTATTGTTGGATGATCGGACTGAGACAGGCCCAGTCGTTTCTTTATTTTATTATTACTAGCAAAAGGGCCGGAAAAAAATCATAATCTCTGACGGCCATGATCACATTTTGATGCATCATTGAAATAAACTATTACTCTCAATTTCGTGAAATCATGAACAATTTTTTTAAACTCGTGAACATATTTGAAATCATGAATGCTTTTTAAATTTGTGAACACTTTTATAACTTTTTGAACTCATGAACATTTTATACTATTTGCAAACATTTTATAACGAATTTGTGAATATTTTTGTAAACAATTTTCTTGAATCGGCGGACATTTCTAGGATCGACGAACATTTTCCTGGAAACTGGTGGAACAATTTTTATAATTCACGAACATTTTCTTTGATGTAACGAACATTTTCTGAAATGCATGATTTTTTAATCAGCCAACATTTTATGAATGAATAAAAATATTTGTAAGTCACGAACAGTTTTTGAATTTTGAGGATATTTTTCATTCATGAAATTTTTTTGAATTGGGAAAATTTTTGTTCAATTTCATTAGCATTTTTAATTCATGGATTTGTTTTTTAAAAATCATGAACATTTTTTCCGAACAATTTTTTTCAAAATTTCGAACATTTTTTGAATAAGCAAACATAGCCGCGAACATATTTTGAATCCACAAACAATTTATGATTTATGAAATACTTTATTTTAAAATTCTCATTTTAATGTTTGAAAGTTTTTTTGAAGTCCCAAATCATTTAAAGTAGAAAAAACCAAAAACAGAAAAGAAAAATAAAAAAAATAAAAAACGATATTTAGATACCAGGCCGCCCGGACATGGGCTGGCCCAAACGGGAACTCCGCGTCTTCTCCCAGCACGTAGCGCGCGCGGGGATTCCCCTCCGTAAAACGTGTTTTTATCACTTATAGGTGGCATTGGTAAGTAATATTTTGTAAGTTTGAGGGCAATTTCTGTGACGTACCGCCAGAAGCAATAGCCCTTTATTATTACTATCAAAACGGCCCGTGAATTGCAACGGGAGGAAAAAAATCACCAATGACCATGACCATATTTTGCTGCATCATTGAGATACACTATCACTCTTACTTTCGTGAAATTGTGAACAATTTCTGAAAATTAACAACATATTTCTTAAAATCGTGAACATTTTTCAAATTTTCGAACATTTTACAAATTCACGAACATTCTTAAATATTTTCGAACATTTTTATAAAACAATGAACATTTTTTGAATTCATGAACATTTTATAATGTTGGCAAATATTTTTAAAACATTCGAACATTTCTTAAAACATTTTTCTTGAATAGGTGAACATTTCTAGAATCGAAGAACATTTTTTTGGAAATTGGTGGAATAATTTTTGAAATTCATGAACTTTTTTTAATTTAATGAATATTTTTTGGAATGCACGATCACGTTTTGAATCAGCGAATATTTTATGAGTCAATAAACTATTTGTAAGGCACGAATAGTTTTTTAAATTTTAAGGTTAATTTTCAATTCATGAACATTTTTTAATACATGGGCTTTTTAAAAAAATTATGAACATTTTTTCATTTCCTGAACATTTTTTCAAAATTGCGAACATTTTTTAGAAATCACAAACATTTCTGAATTATTAAAATAATATAAAAAAAATTCGTAATTTTAATTTTTTTGAAAGTTTTTTGAAGTCCCAAATTATTTAAAGTAGAAAAAAGATGGAAAAGGAAAAATATAAAAACGAATGTTAAAAACAGGCCGTTTGGAGATGGGCTGGCCCAAACAGGCGTGCTGCGTGAAAGGTTTTC
>NC_041389.1:319082420-319202727 GCF_002162155.2 Triticum dicoccoides | reverse complement strand
GGCATCACTTGGTAATATTTCACAACTTTTGGGGTAATTTCGGTGACATACCACGAGAATCAATAGTCTCTTTATTCTTATTATGTATATGTATAGATAGGTATAGATATGCAATAAGAAGAATTCTTCCATTCTCTATTTTTCTTTCTACGGTCACTAGGATTCTTATAGGTTAAGATTTTTAATGGAATAGAATAAATATTTATGTTTGGCACATAATACCCTAGAAGGCATAGGATATGGATAGTCTTTAGAATGCAATAAAATAAGTGACACCATGTCTATTTTCCTTTGCTAAGAACATTTCTAATCGATCCCTTATAAAGCAGAGTAAGCCTTGGAGTAAACCTTAGTGGAGTATATTTACTCCACTAAGTTTTGACTGGACCTAGCTGAAACCCTATATATAACGGAGTAAAATCTCCATTTGCCTCATGAATTTCGTCGAACACTTGCTATGCGCCTCCGCGGGAGCGACGACGATGGTGACCATGCTGACGAAAACAGTGGACACGTCACACGAGTAATAGTGGACAGTGAACTTTAGTGCAACAGTCGGCTCGGCTTGGCACGGCTGGGCCGTGCCTCCATGGTTTCTAAACCATCTCTGAATTGTTCTTTATCTAAAAATATGGTGGAAGGGTTTGCCTTCCTAGCAAAGTTTGCCGTCGAGGGCACTCTGGAAGAGCTGCTCCTGGCCAGCGCAAGTACGCTCTGGAGGTAGCCACTAAACGACAAGACTCCTTGCTGCACCGCCTTGTCCAGCGCGTATATGGTGTCCTCCAGCACCAAATTCATGGCCGCGGGTTGAACTTGTCCAATGCATGTGTGTCGCCGAGCACCGGTCGTCCTGTTTACCGTGACGTTTTGCAGGCGGCGCTCCAGCGTTTCCACCTCCTCCCTGCCCAGCGCACCACACAACTCGGCCTGCACCACAAACAAGGCACCACGTAGGCCATGGCAGCAAGGACCTCACGCCCGCAGGCCTTGACGGTGTGGACGAGCACCACCTGTGGTGGCCTTGTGACGTGCCTCCCGTTCCTCGTCGTCGCGGTCACTGCACTCGTCGTCTACCTGGGGCTTCGCCCCACCAAGTTGTCCTTCTACCTGCAGGGCGCTCTGATACGTCTTCAACCTATCTATAATTTTTAATCGTTTCATTATAGTAGCAATCTTGGATGTTTTATATGCATTTACAAGTAATTATATATTATTTTTTGGGACTAACCTATTAACTTAGTGCCCAGTGCTAGTTGTTGTTTTTTTTGCCTATTTTTGGTTTCCTAGAATATTAGTATCAAACGAAGTCCAAATGCCACGAAATTTTTTGGAGATTTTTTTCTGAACAAAAGAGACCCTACAAGCTTCGGGAGAGGGCCAGGAGATGAAGGAGGGGCCACGAGGCGCCACAACGCACCCTGGTGGCTCGTGGGGCCATGTTCACCCGCTTGACCTAATTTTGCCTTAATAAATTCTCTAAAATCGGGAAACCAACAGAGCCAACCAAAATACTTTTTCCGCCACCGCAAGTTCCTGTTCTCGAGAGATCCCATCTGGAGGCCTTTTCCGGCACTCTGCCAAAGGGGGAATCAATCATGGAGGGGCTCTACATCAACCTTGCTGCCCTTCTGATAGATGTGTGGGTAGTTTAACATAGACCTACGAGTCCATAGTTAGTAGCTAGATGACTTCTTCTCTCCTTTTGATCTTCAATACAATTTTATCCTCAATCTTCTTGGAGTTCTATTCGATGTAATCACTTTTTGCGGTGTGTTTGTTGGGATCCGATGAATTATGAGTTTATGATAAGATTATCCATGAATATTATTTGAATCTTCTCTGAACTCTTTTATGCATGATTATTATAGCTTTGTATTTCTCCCCGATCTATTGATTTGGTTTGGCCAACTAAATTGGTATTTCTTGCAATGGGAGATGTGCTTCGTGATGGGTTCGATCTTGCGGTGCTCAATCCTAGTAACGGAATATGACACATATTTGTATCATTGACATTAAGGATAAAGAGATGGGATTTATTCATGTGTGAGTTTACTTTGTCTACATCATGTCATCTTGCTTAAGGCGTTACTCCGTTCTTTATGAACTTAATCCTCTATATGCATGCTGGATAGTGGTCGATGTCTGGAGTAATAGTAGTAGATGCAGGCAGGAGTCATTCTACTTGTCTCGAACGTGATGCCTATATACATGACCATTGCCTTGGTTCTCGTCATGATTATTCGCTTTTCCATCAATTGCCCAACAGTAATTTGTTTATCCATCATATGCTATTTTCAAGAGATAAACATCTAGTGAAAACTATGGCCCCCGGGTCTACTTTTATCATGTATTAAAATCCAAAAATGCCTTGCTATAATTTTTCTTTACTTTATTTATTTCTGTCTTATTTATCTATCAATCACTACAAAAGTTAATCTTTGCAAATAACCGGCGAGGGATTGACAACCCCTTGTTTGCGTTGGGTGCAAGTATTTGTTATTTTGTGTGCAGGTACTGCTAGCAAGGTGTTGCGTGGTTCTCCTACTGAATTGATAACCTTGATTATTAACTAAGGGAAATACTTATCTCTATTGTACTGCGTCATCCCCTCTTCAGGGAAATCCCAATGCAACTCACAAATAGCAGGAAGAATTTCTGGCACCGCTACCGGGGAGATATCATCAACATCTATCAAGTGCCTATGCATAAACTTTATCTCCTTGCATTTATATTATTTGCCATTTGGCTCCGTTTTCATCTCCCCCACTTCTATTTTTTTTACAAAAATACAAAAATATTTTTCGTTTGCCTTTTTCGTGTTTGCTTCTTTGTTTGCTTGCTATCTTGCTTGCTTTGTCGCGATGTCTCGAGAGAATTATCATGATATCTCTTGTAATAGAAGGTTGGTCGAAATTGAGAAAAATACTAAGGACTTCATGTTTACGCAATTTGAGCATAACATTTTTTTCACTGGAGAACTTAAATAACACTCTACCTAGATGCTATTGCAAAATAACTCGATGATGTTAATGAAGAAGTTGCTAACCTTCAATCTTAGTTTGATCTTACTGAAAATTTGTTAGGGAAAATTTCGGATGCACAAACTACATTAGTAAACCAAATGGCAGCTAAGACGGAATCATTTGCACTTGGTAAGGATGAAGATATTAAAATGATTGGTGTCACACCCATTGAATCTTTTTTTAGTGATATTAAACTTGATGAAAAGGGGATTGAACAATAGTCAACTTTAGCTAGAAGGCGTCCCCATAATTCGGAGGGTGAAAATCTTAACGAGAAATTGATAAAAGTGGGTTTGGAGAGGTTAGAACTTTAAACAGTGATGTGCCCACTCTTTTGGATTTCAAGAATTTTAATTATGATAGTTGTTCTTTGATTGAGTGTATTCTGTTGCAATCCATGCTAAATTCACCCAACGCTTATGAACAATATAAGACTTCTACTAAACATATTGTAGAAGCGATGATGAAAGCTTTAGAAGAAAAGCTAGACTTGGAGGTTTCAGTACCTAGGAAATTATATGATGAGTGGGAACCCACCGTTAAAGTCAAAATTAAAAATTATGAGTGCAATGCTTTATGTGATTTGGCTGCTAACGTTTCCACAATACCAAAATCTCTTAATTTGCACTTAGCGGATTCCACTATTATGAAACCTTTGCGCAGAATAAATGATGTTCTTATTCTTGCAAATAGGAATTATGTGCACGTTAATTTCACTGTGCTTGATATTGATTGGAATCCGTCTTGTCCCATAATACTTGGTAGGCCTTTCCTACGAACCATAGGTGTCGTTATTGATATGAAAGAAGGGAATATAAAATGTCAATGTCCCATAATACTTCCCTAGAAAGAGAACTAAGCCACCATATGAATCTATTATGAGGGCCACTTATGGAATTAATTTAAGGATGACACACTTGAACCTATGCATTACGCCTAGCTAGGGGCGTAAAACGATAGTGCTAGTCGGGAGGCAACCCAATAGTTATCTTAATTTTCTTGTTTCTTTTTCTATTTTTTGTGTGCGCACAATTACATTACTGTTATGGTTGTGTTTTCTTGTTTTAATTAGTGTTTGTGCCAAGTAAAACCTTTGGGATTATTTGGAAGCTAGTTGCTTTGGTTCTGGGCAAAAACAGAAACTTTTATGTCTAGTAGCAGAATTGTTAAAATTTGCTGGAGTGTGATAAAATTCTGAATTGTTTACACATAATTGATATACAAATTTCCAACCTTGTCCTATTTTTTCAGAATTTTTGGAGTTACATAAGTATGGTCATTGTTCGAATTACTACAGACTATTCTATTTTTGGCAGATTCTGTTTTCGTTGTGTTGTTCACTTGTTTTGATGAATCTATGGATTGTATTAGGGGGGGGGGGGAATAAGCCATGGTAAAGTTAAAATACAATAGGTATAATGAAATAATAAAATATGAATGTGCATTCAACAATACCTTAAGTAGTGATTTACTTTATTATACTAACGGATCTCACGAAGGTTTTCTTGAGTTTTGTGTGCTGAAGTTGTCAAGTTTTGAGTAAGATCACGATGGATGAAGTAATAAGGAGTGGCAAGAGCATAAGCTTGGGGATGAGGCACCCCAAGGTAATATTCAAGGACTCCCAAACATCTAAGCTTGGGGATGCCCCGGAAGGCATCCCCTCTTACTTCTACCGACCATCAGTAATGTTACTTGGAGCTATATTTTTATTCATCACACGATATGAGTTTTGCTTGGAGCGTCGTGTATTATATGATTATTTGTTTGCCTTTTAGTTTGTCATAATCATCCTTGCTGGACACACCTTTTTGAGAGGAACACACATTTTTCGTGATTTGTTAGAATACTATATGTGTTTCACTTATATCTTTTGAGCTAGGCGGTTGCTCTAGTGCTACACTTATATCTTTTAGAGCAGGACATTGATTAAATTTTGAAGAAATAGGTGAACTCTCATGCTTCACTTATATTATTTTGAGATTTCATAATAGTAGTGGTAATTTGCACAAGATATGAATTTGGTCCCGATGTGATGAATATTCAAGAAGGATATAATAAAAACTTTCATGTAGATCACTGGATATGATAAGTTTGATTCCTTGCAATAGTTTTGTGATATGGAGATGATAATCTGTGAGTTATGCTAGCGAGTAATTGTGATCTAGTAAGAATTTGGTGTTAAGGTTTGTGATTCCCTATGCATGCACATAAACTCAATAGTTATGTAACGAAGTTATATCCTACTTATGGCGCATTATTCAGTGTTAGTTATTCTCAATGCATGTTTATGATCGTTTTTGATTTTCGGTTGGTTGCTTCTTGACGGTGTACAAAAGTATGGGCTCTTCTGTACCCCTTACTTATGCACGAGTAGTCGTAGCACCGCCTGCGGCAGGGCTTGGCGGGGCAGGAGGAGACAGGAGACAAGACTACCAAGACAACATTCAAGACAGTGAACAGAGCAGAGGACAAGCTGGACCTCCCCCGGCAACATCTTTGTCGGGGCGGCTTGTGTGGCCCCGGCAAGGTCCTTACCGGGGCAACCCATGAAGCACCAGCAAGGCCATCACCCCTGGGGCTGAGAGTTCTGACATCATTGACAACTTCAAGGCCAAGGCTCGGGGGGCGCGTGCATTGTAGCATGCAGATCTTTGTGAAGATTGATAGCTTGCTGGTCCACATGGGAATAGAAGACAAAGACCCCCAGCAATACCCTTGTCGGGGACGACCGCGAGGGCCCGGCAAGACCCTTGCCGGGGACAATTGCGGGGCCATAGCCAGGACCGCTCCCGACAAGGTTTTCGCCACCTCACGCCCATTCCAGTGTAACGGCCAGCTTGCCAGCTAGGCAGACGCCTCCGTGGCGGCATGAAGATCTTCGTGGAGGCTCTACCACCGCGCCAGCACAGCAGCTAGCCAGCCAGCCTAGCGTTGCATGCCTCGTCAGCCTGGACGCGTGTCAAGGCAAGGAGAGGCAGCGACGGACGGGATGGGCTCTGTTACCACCCCCGATAAAGTTAGAGGGCACGTAGGGAGCGCATTAATGTGTTTGTCCTACGATGTTAGTGATAAGCATGAGCACTGCTGCTTTCCACCTCCTGTGTGCCGTTGTGGCAACGCCTTTGACATAAAAAAGGAGGCCTAAGGCGTACTGAGAGAGGATTCGGATTTTTTGGACTGGGCAAGCACCGCAGCTAGTTCAAGAGCTCAAGGACACAGAATATACACACAAGCAGGACTAGGATTTTACGCACAATTGCGGCCTGAACCTGGGTAACAATTCCTCGCGCTGATCACTAGACCTGCCTTTGCGCAGCTCTTCTCCCCGCTAACCGTAGAAGGGATCCCCATGATCCCATAGGCGTCGTTTCCCCGACATCTTTGGCGCGCCAGGTAGGGGGGCGAAGTTCTGAAAATCTGGTCTAGTAGTTAGTGCAGTAGCTCCTTCATCACCATGGCTCCGAAGAAGAAGATGATCGTGGCGGTCGATTCGTCTGGAGTCGGTCCGCCCGTGCCAGTGCGGACATGCAACGTGGAAGGCGCCGGTGGCGGAGGAGACCAAGATCATCCACGCCACCCTGATACTAGAAGCCAGGCGAGTGGCGTCGTCCGCAGCGGCGACGACGATCCGCCCGCCGTCGCACCCAAGGATGGAGCCGTGTTGCCTGCGGGCGACGCGGGGACCTCCAAGGGTAGGAGGACGACCCCGCCGACGCACGCACCGCAGTCCTCCCAGATCATGCGCGAGGAGCAGCGCCGCGATGTGGGTGACCCTGGGTGTCATCGCGGCAAGAGCCCTCAACGCCATTCTCAAGATGCGCTGGGTCAACATGCACACCAAGATGTTGTTGAAAAGGGTGTGCGACCGCGGAATCGTGCTCCTTCCAACATAGTTAGGAGTCTGAGCTCCTCCCGTTCCTCGCGCTTGTCGCTGCCACCGACACGAGCAGAAGTGTTGGCACGAGCGCAGCTACTCCTTGACTTTCCCTCCTGCTGCGGAGAGGCAAGAAGAGTGGAGAGATGCTATCCAGAGCCTTATTGGCCACGCCAACAGGGATGGCCACCGGGAGGCAAGTCCGTCACGGCGCCGGACCACGGAGCCGGCGCCCGTTGACAGTGGAAGGGCTGGAGGCGCCGCAACCACGATGCACTCCCCTCCACCGTAGCAACGGCGGTCGCCAGCTCGTCGGGTTGACACCCGTGATAACGTGTCCACGACGTCGTCTGACCCACGAGCACGTCGCGACCAACATCAAGTTCTTTGGGAACGGGCTCAAGGAGGACGCCCGAACCACCATCAAGCAACGACGGGAAGCGCGCCACCAATCCGATAGGTGTGCAGGGCCTACCACGTACAGGCCCGCGCCGGGGGATGCTGACGACTTGCCTTACGCAATAACCTGTCCATCATTCACCCGTGATTTGCGGCAGTTCGAGTGGCCCACAACCCGCACGTTCAAACCAGAGGTCCCGGAGAAGTACGATGGTAAGACCCATCCGTTCGAGTTCCTGAGCGTTTACACCATCGCGATGCAAGCTGCCGGGGCTCGAGATGGCAAGGTGCTCGCCAACTATTTCCCGTTGGTGCTCAAGCCCAATGTCAGGTCATGGCTAATGCACCTACCAGTAGATTCCATCTCCTCTTGGTCGGATCTGTGCCACGAGTTTTTTGGCGCCTTTACTAGAGGCCACGTAGCTCCTGGCCAGGCAAGTGATTTGCATGTCATCCCTCAGAAGGATGGCGAATGTTTGCGCAAATATATACAGAGATTCAGCCGTGGAAGTGCAACTAATCCCTGAGTGGTTTTGGTAATTCTTAACAACATATAGCTCATTGAACTAATGCTCTTTCAAGATGATCATTTCAGAAAGTTCAATGATTGGCATGGCATGGACTAGAGATGCGGACCCCTCAAAATGCTAAGGACACATATTGGCAACAAGCTCGAGACTCTACATTTTTATTTAAGTGATCCAAGATCACATTGAGTCCATAGGAAAGCCAATACTATTGAAAGGGGATGAGGTGTTGCTTAATGGCTTACTTGCTCAAAATGCTTAGTGATATGCTCCAAATCCCTCAACCACTTTCTCATTTCCACATATGTCCTAAACCTAAAATTCAAACTCGGCCACACCGATTTTATCTATCCGACGCCACCGAGTTCATTTGACTTAGCCACTGCTACAAACCCTAGTCACTTTGATTTCACCGATAGAGATCTCGGTCTCACCGATATGGGATTGCAAACTCCATGTTTCCTTTTCGTAACGTTTCGGTCCCACTGAAATGAGCGAACCGGTCCCACCGAGTCTGCAATGCAAATTCACTATTTCTTTTTCGTAACACTTTGGTATCATCGAAGCGAGCGAATCGGTCCCACCAAGTTTGCCCGACCAACTCTCTATGTGCCTATTACTGAATCGGTCTCACCGAGTTCATGTGATCGGTCACACCGAGATTACATTATGGCCTAACCCTAACTTATCGGTCCCACCGAAAACTCTAACGTTCATATTTTGACCTGAGTCGGTCTGACCGAGTTCTACCATTCGATCTCTCCGAGTTTGGGAATCTGTGTGTAACAATTAGATTTAGTGTGGAGGCTATATATCCCCCTCCACCCACTCTTCATTCAAGGAGAGAGCCATCAGAACATGCCTACACTTCCAGCATTCATTTTTTGAGAGAGAACCACCTACTCATGTGTTGAGACCAAGATATTCCATTCCAACCACAAGAATCTTGATCTCTAGCCTTCCCCAAGTTGCTTTCCACTCAAATCATCTTTCCACCATAGCCAAATCTGAGAGAGAGAGAGAGAGTGTTGGGGAGACTATCATTTGAAGCACAAGAGCAAGGAGTTCATCATCAACACACCATCTATTAACTTTTGGAGAGTGGTGTCTCCTAGATTGGTTAGGTGTCACTTGGGAGCCCCCATCAAGATTGTGGAGTTGAACCAAGGAGTTTGTAAGGGCAAGGAGATCGCCTACTTCATGAAGATCTACCCAAGTGAGGCAAGTCCCTCATGGGCGATGGCCATGGTGGGATAGACAAGGTTGCTTCTTCATGGACCCTTCGTGGGTGGAGCCCTCCGTGGACTTGCGCAGCCGTTACCCTTCGTGGGTTGAAGTCTCCATCAACGTGGATGTACGATAGCACCACCTATCGGAACCACGCCAAAAATCTCTGTGTCAACATTGTGTTTGCTCCCTCCAAACTCCTCCCATTTACTTTCTTGCAAGTTGCATGCTTTACTTTCCGCTGCTCATATACTCTTTGCATGCTTGCTTGAATTGTATTGTGATTGCTTGACTTATGCTAAGTTGCTAAAATCTGCCAAGAACTAAAATTGGAAAAGGGTTAAGTTTTTATTTGGTCAAGTAGTCTAATCACCCCCCTCTAGACATACTTTTGATCCTACAAGTGGTATCAGAGATTTGGTCTCCATTTGCCTTGATTTCCATAGATGTGGTGATCATAGCCTTGGTTTCACAACCTAGGATAGTATGGCGTCTAGCGAGGGAAATTACCACCATAGAGGTCCTTACTTTGATGGTACTAATTGTTGGGGAACGTAGTAATTTCAAAAAAATTCCTACGCACACGCAAGATCATGGTGATGCATAGCAACGAGAGGGGAGAGTGTAGTCCACATACCCTCATAGACTGTAAGCGGAAGAGTTTATCAACACGGTTGATGTAGTCGTACACCTTCACGATTCGTCCCGATCAAGTACCAAAACTACGACACCTCCGCGTTCAGCACACGTTCAACTCGATGACGTCCTCGCCTTCTTGATCCAGCAAGAGGGGCGAAGTAGTAGATGAGTTCCGGCAGCACGACGACGTGGTGACGGTGTTGGTGAAGAACAATATCCGCAGGGCTTCGCCTAAGCACTACGAAAACTATGATGAAGGATAAACTAGAGGGGACGGGGTTGCGGGCACACGGCTTGGTGTTCCTTGATGTATCTTTGGTGCCAGCCCTGCCCCTCTATTTATATGTTGAGCCTTGGGGTCGAAACTTGGAGTAAAAGCCTCCACAAAGTCGGTTTCACCCGAAAGGCAAGAGTCCTTCTCGGACTCCAGGGCCAGACGCCAGGGTTCCCGGCGTGGACCCAGACGCCAGGGACCCTGGCGTCTGGCCCCTGTACTCCACAAAACTTCCTTTTGCACTTTCCAAAACCTTGTGGGCTTTCCCCTTTGGCCCAAATAAAGTGTTCTTGTACCCAAACATTTCGGGAAACATCCAGAACCCCTTCCGGTGAATTCCGGAACCCTTCCGGTGACCAAACACTATTATCCCATATATCAATCTTTACCTCCGGACCATTCCGGAGTTCCTTATCATGTCCGTGATCATATCCGGGAATGCGAACAATATTCGGTTACCAACATACATAACTCATATAATACTATATCGTCAACGAATGTTAAGCGTGCGGACCCTACGGGTTCGAGAACTATGTAGACATGACCGAGACACCTCGCTGGTCAATAACCAATAGCGGAACCTGGATGCCCATATTGGCTCCTACATATTCTATGAAGATCTTTATCGGTCGAACCACATAACAACATACGTAGTTCCCTTTGTCATTGGTATGTTACTTGCCCGAGATTCGATCGTCGGTATCATCATACCTAGTTCAATCCCGTTACTGGCAAGTTTCTTTACTCGTTCCGTAATACTTCCTCCTGCAACTAACTCATTAGTCATAATGCTTGCAAGGGTTATAGTGACGAGTATTACCGAGAGGGCCCAGAGATACCTCTCTGACAATCGGAGTGACAAATCCTAATCTCGATCTATGCCAACTCAACAAGTACCATCGGAGACACCTTTAGAGCACCTTTATAATCACCCAGTTACGTTGTGACGTTTGGTAGCACACAAAGTATTCCTCCGGTAATCGGGAGGCGCATAATCTCATAGTCATATGAACATGTATAAGTCATGAAGAAAGCAATAGCAGTAAACTAAAACGATCAAGTGCTAAGCTAATGGAATGGGTCAAGTCAATCACATCATTCTCCTAATGATGTGATCCCATTTATCAAATGACAACTCATGTCTATGGTTAGGAAAGCTTAACCATCTTTGATCAACGAGCTAGTCCAGTAGAGGCATACTAGTGACACTATGTTTGTCTATATATTCACACATGTATTATGTTTCTGGTTAATACAATTCTAGCATGAACAATAAACATTTATCATGAAATAAGGAAATAAATAATAACTTTATTATTGCCTCTAGGGCATATTTCCTTCAGTCTCCCACTTGCACTAGAGTCAATAATCTAGATTACACAGTAATGATTCTAACACCCATGGACTCTTGGTGCTGATCATGTTTTGCTCGTGAGAGAGGCTTAGTCAACGGGTCTGCAACATTCAGATCCGTATGTATCTTGCAAATCTCTATGTCTCCCACCTGGACTTGGTCACAGATGGAATTGAAGCGTCTCTTGATGTGCTTGGTTCTCTTGTGAAATCTGGATTCCTTTGCCAAGGCAATTGCACCAGTATTGTCACAAAAGATTTTCATTGGACCCGATGCACTAGGTATGACACCTAGATAGGATATGAACTCCTTCATCCAGACTCCTTCATTTGCTGCTTCTGAAGCAGTATGTACTCCGCTTCACACGTAGATCCCGCCACGTCGCTTTGTTTAGAACTACACCAACTGACAGCTCCACCGTTCAATATAAACACATATCCGGTTTGCGATTTAGAATCGTCTGGATCAGTGTCAAAGCTTGCATCGGCGTAACCATTTACGACGAGCTCTTTGTCACATCCATAAACGAGAAACATATCCTTAGTCCTTTTCAGGTATTTCAGGATGTTCTTGACCGCTGTCCAGTGATCCACTCCTGGATTACTTTGGTACCTCCCTGCCAAACTAATAGGAAGGCACACATCAGGTCTGGTAGACAACATTGCATACATGATAGAGCCTATGGCTGAAGCATAGGGAACATTTTTCATTTTCTCTATCTTCTGCAGTGGTCGGGCATTGAGTCTGACTCAAATTCACACCTTGTAACACAGGCAAGAACCTTTCTTTGCCTGATCCATTTTGAACTTTTTCAAAACTTTATCAAGGTATGTGCTTTGTGAAAGTCCAATTAAGCGTCTTGATCTATCTCTATAGATCTTGATGCCCAATATGTAAGCAGCTTCACCGAGGTCTTTCATTGAAAAACTCTTATTCAAGTATCCTTTTATGCTATCCAGAAACTCTATATCATTTCCAATCAATAATATGTCATCTACATATAGTATTAGAAATGCTATAGAGCTCCCACTCACTTTCTTGTAAATACATGCTTCTCCAAAAGTCTGTATAAAACCATATGCTTTGATCGCACTATCAAAACATTTATTCCAACTCCGAGAGGCTTGCACCTGTCCATAAATGGATCGCTGGAGCTTGCACACTTTGTTAGCACCTTTTGGATCGACAAAAACTTCTGGTTGCATCATATACAACTCTTCTTCCAGAAATCCATTTAGGAATGCAGTTTTGACATCCATTTGCCAAATTTCATAATCATAAAATGCGGCAATTGCTAACATGATTCGGACAGACTTAAGCATCGCTACGGGTGAGAAATTCTCATCGTAGTCAACTCCTTGAACTTGTCAAAAACCTTTCGCAACAAGTCGAGCTTTGTAGACAGTAATATTACCGTCAGCATCAGTCTTCTTCTTGAAGATCCATTTATTCTCGATGGCTTGCCGATCATCGGGCAAGTCAACCAAAGTCCACACTTTGTTCTCATACATGGATCCCATCTCAGATTTCATGGCCTCAAGCCATTTTGTGGAATTTGGGCTCATCATCGCTTCCTCATAGTTCGTAGGTTCGCCATGGTCAAGTAACATGACCTCCAAAATAGGATAACCATACCACTTTGGTGCGGATCTTATTTTGTTTGACCTACGAGGTTCGGTAGCAACTTGATCTGAAGTTTCTTGATCAATATCATTAGCTTCCTTACTAATTGGTGTAGGCGTCACAGGAACCGGTTTCTGTGATGAACTACTTTCCAATAAGGGAGCAGGTACATTTAGCTCATCAAGTTCTACTTTCCTCCCACTCACTTCTTTCGAGAGAAACTCCTTCTCTAGAAAGGATCCATTCTTTGCAATGAATGTTTTGCCTTCAGATATGTGATAGAAGGTGTACCCAACAGTCTCCTTTGGGTATCCTATGAAGACACATTTCACCGATTTGGGTTCGAGCTTATCAGGTTGAAGCTTTTTCGCATAAGCATCGCAGCCCCAAACTTTAAGAAACGACAACTTTGGTTTCTTGACAAACCACAGTTCATAAGGTGCCGTCTAAACAGATTTAGATGGTGCCCTATTTAACGTGAATGTAGCCGTCTCTAAAGCATAGCCCCAAAACGATAGCGGTAAATCAGTAAGAGACATCATAGATCGCACCATATCTAGTAAAGTACGATTATGTCGTTCGGACACACCATTACGTTGTAGTGTTCCGGGTGGCGTGAGTTGCGAAACTATTCCGCATTGTTTCAAATGAAGACCAAACTCGTAACTCAAATATTCTCCTCCACGATCAGATCGTAGAAACTTTATTTTCTTGTTACGATGTTTTTCCACTTCACTCTGAAATTCTTTGAACTTTTCAAATGTTTCAGACTTATGTTTCATTAAGTAGATATACCCATATCTGCTCAAATCATCTGTGAAGGTGAGAAAATAAAGATACCCGCCGCGAGCCTCAATATTCGTCGGACCACATACATCACTATGCATGATTTCCAACAAATCTGTTGCTCGCTCCATTGTTCTGGAGAACGACGTTTTAGTCATCTTGCCCAGTAGGCATGGTTCGCAAGTACCAAGTGATTCATAATCAAGTGATTCCAAAAGTCCATCATTATGGAGTTTCTTCATGCGCTTTACACCAATATGACCTAAACGGCAGTGCCACAAATAAGTTGCACTATCATTATCAACTCTGCATCTTTTGGCTTCAACATTATGAATATGTGTATCACTACAATCGAGATTAAAAAAAATAGACCACTCTTCAAGGGTGCATGACCATAAAAGATATTACTCATATAAATAGAACAACCATTATCTCAGATTTAAATGAATAACCGTCTTGCATCAAACAAGATCCAGATATAATGTTCATGCTTAACGCTGGCACCAAATAACAATTATTCAGGTCTAAAACTAATCCCGAAGGTAGATGTAGAGGTAGCATGCCGACCGCGATCACATCGACTTTGGAACCATTTCCCACGCGCATCGTCACCTCGTACTTAGCCAATCTTCGCTTAATCCGTAGTCCCTGTTTTGAGTTGCAAATGTTAGCAACAGAACTAGTATCAAATACCCAGGTGCTACTGCGAGCTTTAGTAAGGTACACATCAATAACATGTATATCACATATACCTTTGTTCACCTTGCCATCCTTCTTATCCGCCAAATACTTGGGGCAGTTCCGCTTCCAGTGACGAGTCCCTTTGCAGTAGAAGCACTCAGTCTCAAGCTTAGGTCCAGACTTGGGTTTCTTCTCTTCAGTAGCAACTTGTTTGCTTTTCTTCTTGAAGTTCCCCTTCTTCTTCCCTTTACCCTTTTTCTTGAAACTGGTGGTCTTGTTGACCATCAACACTTGATGATCCTTCTTGATTTCTACCTCTGCAGCCTTTAGCATCGTGAAGAGCTCGGGAATTTTCTTTTCCATCCGTTGCATATTATAGTTCATCACGAAGCTCCTGTAGCTTGGTGGCAGTGATTGAAGAATTCTATCAATGACACTATCATCAGGAAGATTAACTCCCAGTTGAATCAAGTGATTATTATACCCAGACATTTTGAGTATATGTTCACTGACAGAACTATTCTCCTCCATCTTGCAGCTATAGAACTTATTGGAGACTTCATATCTCTCAATCCGGGCATTTGCTTGAAATATTAACTTCAACTCCCGAAACATCTCATATGCTCCATGACGTTCAAAACGTCATTGAAGTCCCGGTTCTAAGACGTAAAGCATGACACACTGAACTATCGAGTAGTCAGCAGCTTTGCTCTGCTAGACGTTCACAACGTCCGGCGTTGCTCCTGCAGCGGGTCTTGCACCTAGTGGTGCTTCCAGGACGTAATTCTTTTGTGCAATAATGAGGATAATCCTCAAGTTACAGACCCAGTCCGTGTAATTGCTACCATCATCTTTCAACTTAGCTTTCTCAAGGAACGCATTAAAATTCAACGAAACAATAGCTCGGGCCATCTATCTACAACAACACAGACAAGCAAAATACTATCAGTTACTAAGTTCATGATAAATTAAAGTTCAATTAATCAAATTACTTAAGAACTCCCACTTAGACAAACATCCCTCTAATCATCTAAGTGATCACGTGATCCAAATCAACTAAAACAATTCCAATCATCACGTGAAATGGAGTAGTTTTCAATGGTGAACATCACTATGTTGATCATATCTACTATATGATTCACGCTCAACCTTTCGGTCTCAATGTTTCGAGGCCATATCTGCATATGCTAGGCTCGTCAAGTTTAACCCGAATATTTCTACGCGTGCAAAACTGGCTTGCACCCGTTGTATGTGAACATAGAGCTTATCACACCCGATCATCACGTGGTGTCTCGGCACGACGAACTTTGGCAACGGTGCATTCTCAGGGAGAACACTTATACCTTGAAATTTAGTGAGAGATCATCTTATAATGCTACCGTAAATCAAGGCAAAATAAGATGCATAAAAGATAAACATCACATGCAATCAATATAAGTGATATGATATGGCCATCATCATCTTGTGCCTTTGATCTCCATCTCCAAAGCACCATCATGATCACCATCGTCACCGGCGAGACACCTTGATGTCCATCGTAGTATCGTTGTTGTCTCGCCAACTATTGCTTCTACGACTATCGCTACTGCTTAGTGATAAAGTAAAGCAATTACATGGCGATTGCATTGCATACAATAAAGCGACAACCATATGGCTCCTGCCAGTTGCCGATAACTCTGTTACAAAACATGATCATCTCATACAATAAAGTTTAGCATCATGCCTTGACCATATCACATCACAACATGCCCTGCAAAAACAAGTTAGACGTCCTCTACTTTGTTGTTGCAAGTTTTACGTGGCTGCTACGGGCTGAGCAAGAACCGTTCTTACCTACACATCAAAACCACAATGATATTTCGTCAAGTTAGTGCCGTTTTAACCTTCAACAAGGACCGGGCGTAGCCACACTCGATTCAACTAAAGTTGGAGAAACTGACACCCGCCAACCACCTATGTGAAAAGCACGTCGATAGAACCAGTCTTGCGTAAGCGTACGTGTAATGTCGGTCCGGGCCACTTCATCCAACAATACTGCTGAATCAAAGTATGACATGCTGGTAAGCAGTATGACTTGTATCGCCCACAACTCACTTGTGTTCTACTCGTGCATATAACATCTATGATAAACCTGGCTCGGATGCCACTATTGGGGAACGCAGTAATTTCAAAAAAATTCCTACGCACACGCAAGATCATGGTGATGCATAGCAACGAGAGGGGAGAGTGTAGTCCACATACCCTCGTAGATCGTAAGAGGAAGCGTTTATCAATACAGTTGATGTAGTTGTACACCTTCACGATCCGTCTCGATCAAGTACCGAAACTACGACACCTCCACGTTCAGCACACGTTCAACTCGATGATGTCCTCGCCTTCTTGATCCAGCAAGAGGGGTGAAGTAGTAGATGAGTTCTAGCAGCATGACGGCGTGGTGACGGTGTTGGTGAAGAACAATCTCCGCAGGGCTTCGCCTAAGCACTACAAAAACTATGACGGAGGATAAACTAGAGGGGACGGGGTTACCGTCACACGGCTTGGTGTTTCTTGATGTATCTTTGGTGCTAGCCCGTCCCCTCTATTTGTATGTTGAGCCTTGGGGTCGAAACTTGGAGTAAAAGCCTCCACAAAGTCGGTTTCACCCGAAAGGCAAGAGTCCTTCTCGGACTCCAGGGCCAGACGCCAGGGTTCCCAGCGTCTGGACCCAGATGCAAGGGACCCTGGCGTCTGGCCCCTGGACTCCGCAAAACTTACTTTTGCGCTTTCCAAAAACCTTGTAGGCTTTCCCCTTTGGCCCAAATAAAGTGTTCTCGTACCCAAACATTTCAGGAAACATCCGGAACCCCTTCCGGTGAATTCCGGAGACCAAACACTATTATCCCGTATATCAATCTTTATCTCCGGACCATTCTGGAGTTCCTCGTCATGTCCGTGATCATATCCAAGACTCCAAACAATATTCAGTCACCAACATACATAACTCATATAATACTATATCGTCAACGAACGTTAAGCGTGCGGGCCCTACGGGTTCGAGAACTATGTAGACATGACCGAGACACCTCTCTGGTCAATAACCAATAGCAGAACCTGGATGCCCATATTGGCTCCTACATATTCTACGAAGATCTTTATCGGTCGAACGGCATAACAACATACGTTGTTCCCTTTGTCATCGGCATGTTACTTGCCCGAGATTCGATCGTCGGTATCATCATACCTAGTTCAATCCCATTATCGGCAAGTCTCTTTACTCGTTCCGTAATACTTCATCCCACAACTAACTCATTAGTCACAATGCTTGCAAGGCTTATAGTGATGAGTATTACCGAGAGGGCCCAGAGATACCTCTCCGACAATTAGAGTGACAAATCATAATCTCAATCTATGCCAACTCAACAAGTACCATCGGAGACACCTGTAGAGCACCTTTATAATCACCTAGTTACGTTGTGACGTTTGGTAGCACACAAAGTATTCCTCCGGCAATCGGGAGTTGCATAATCTCATAGTCATAGGAACATGTATAAGTCATGAAGATAGCAATAGCAGTAAACTAAAACGATCAAGTGCTAAGCTAACGGAATGGGTCAAGTCAATCTCATCATTCTCCTAATGATGTGATCCCGTTTATCAAATGACAACTCATGTCTATGGTTAGGAAACCTTAACCATCTTTGATCAACGAGCTAGTCCAGTAGAGGCATACTAGTGACACTATTTTTTGTCTATATATTCACACATGTATTATGTTTCCGGTTAATACAATTCTAGCATGAACAATAAACATTTATCATGAAATAAGGAAATAATAATAACTTTATTATTGCCTCTAGGGCATATTTCCTTCACTAATTTTGCTAGTTGGAAACATAAGATGAAAATGCATATTCTTGGACATTACCCCGCCGTTTGGGCTATTGTGTGTATTGTTTGCAAGGTGAATTCTTTGATGGGAGAGAACCGAATCGTGAAGCTACCGCGGAAGAATTGAAGATGTTGCAATAAAATGCTCAAGCTTGCGATATCCTCTTCAACGGATTGTGCCCTGAAGAATTCAACAAAATCAGCCGTCTTGAGAATGCAAAGGAAATTTGGGATACTTTGATTGATATGCACGAAGGTACCAACTCCATCAAGGAATCCAAGTTGGATGTGCTTCAAAGTCAACTTGACAAGTTGAAAATGAAGGATGGTGATGCTGTCGCTAAAATGTACTCTAGGATTGCTCTCATCACAAATGATATTGCCGACTTAGGAAGTGAAGAGATGACCGACAAATTCATCATCAAGAAGACCTTGAGAGCATTGGATGGAAAATATGATATCGTGTGCACTTTGATCCTAATGATGCCCAGCTACAAAGATCTCAAGCCAACCAAAGTCATTGGACGAATTGTTGCTCATGAGATGTCACTCAAGGATAAAGAAGAGCTTCACAACAAGTCTAGTGGTGCTTATAAAGCCTCATGTGATGCTCCTACATCATCAAATGAGAAACAAACCTTCAATGAAGAATTGAGCTTATGGTGAAGAACTTCAACAAATTCTACAAGAGTAGAAGCAAGGAAAGAAGTTCCAAGTCAAGGTCCTACAATGACAAAAGATCTTCTAGTCGTGAGTGAAATTGCTACAATTGTGGAAGACCCGGACACTACTCCAACGAGTGTACGACTCCCTATAAAAGAAGAGAAGACTCACCTAAAAGGAGAAGCAAAAGGGAAGAATCACCTCCAAGAGAGAGAAGGAGTAGAGATGATCGCTATGAACGAAGAACCTCTCATAGAAGCAAGGATTCAGAAAGGAAGGACAAGTCATCAAGGAGCTACACAACAAGAAGACATCAAGAGCATGTTGGTGAATGGGTATCTGGCTCCGACTCCGACCATCACTCCGAGAGAAGTTATCACTCCGACTCCGAATATACTCAAGATGAAGGTGTTGCCGGTCTAGCACTTGTGTCAACCAACTCCTATGACATATTTGATTCACCAAATGAATGAATTGGGAGATGCTTCATGGCTAAAGGCCCCAAGGTAAAACACCCCGAGTATGTTGATTTCAATAGTGATGAAGATGACTTGCTAGGTGATGATGATTTACTTGTTGACAAATCTAGTGATGAATACTATGATGAAAATGCTATTAATCATGCTAATCAATATGAAATGAATGACAATGATAAGAAGGAGATTGAGCGTCTAACTAAAGAACTAAACACTCTTAAGTTATCTCATGAAACTACTTTAGAAGATCATCGAGAACTTTTAAAAACTCATGAGAAGTTACACTTCGAAAAGCTCAATCTTGAGCAAGAACATGGGTTCTTAAAAGCCATCAATGATGATCTTCGAAAGAAAAGTTCTTCGTACATTGCCAAGCGTTTACTCTTGTCTACTTACATGCCACAAGTAAAATCTAGCAACAGGAACAAGAAAGATTCTTCTTCTAGTAGTAACAATAATCATGCTAAATCCAATATTGTTGCTTCTAGTAGTTCTCTTGATTCCACTAATGATTCTCTTAGCCAAGTTACACTTTAGCAAGAAAATAGCTTATTGAAGGTAATTATAGAGAAATGTGTTTACAAGAGCCTTGCCAGAAGTAACAATTTGAGGAAATTGTATACAAGCAAGGAAGGCACCGGAAGAATCAAGGTGTTGGTTTTGAACGGAAGTTCAATGCCAATGGAGTTGAGTGGGAAGAAGATCAATATCCTAAGATGAAATTTGTTCCTCAACAAGAGAAGTATGATCCCACTTCCTTCAAGGAGACACAAGCTCAAGATGATCTTCCACCACAAGACCACAAGCTAAAGGGCAAGGACAAGCTTCAAGAGGAGATTGATGCATTTGAAGATGCTCCAAAGGCCTTGGTCAAGTGGGTTCCCAAGACTATATCAAGTTCTACTTCATCAAGTACATCTACAACTCCAAGGATTCCCACCAAGATGATGTGGATCCCGAAGAAGAAGAACTAGAGAGTTCTTGAGGGTGACTCCGCAAACATTCTTCACTCATATTCATTTTGGCAAGAACAAGTGCAACCAACTTCCACATCTTGCACTAGTTCAAGGAGTCACAAACTCTCTTGTTGGTAAGACAAGGGACAAGGTAACCTAATGTTTTCATGGACATCATCATGTGTGTGCTTCACTCCATGTCTATGGATATCCTTGTTTGTTCCTTGTGGGACTAACCCATGTAGGTATTGAGAGTGAAACTCACTCCAATGGATTGCTTCAAATGATCTACATCAACTATGAGCATCCACATCTTCAACATCTACATGAAGTCATCATCGACAAAACCCAAGGTTAGTTCATCCCTCTTTGGGGGGATATCACATTTAGGGGGAGCTTTACTCTATGAATTGAGCTAAAGCAACTCTAATGGTGTGAACACAACAATGCTTTATGTAAAAGTGGTAACCCCACTTGTGCTTAAACGATGAGTATGACCTATGATCAAATGTTCTCATTTGACTCCTAAGTCAATATACTCATATATAGATGACCTAGTCATCGCCAATTGCTTGATAGATGCTAGAGTGATTGTGCATGCTTTGACACATATTTCATTTGTCATTTTATTGTGTGAGCATGTTGATTGCATATTTTTCTCATTCGAGGACATCCATTTGTTGCTTTGATTGTTTGGCTCTTCTTCTTTTGCCAAATGGATGGACAAGAATGCCTAAGAACTTCCTATAGCTATCTATGATTTTCTCATCTCAAACTCTTTTCATGCTACATCACAAAGTTTGATCTAAGTCAAATTCAAACCCTCTGGGTGAGGAGCACTCGGAGTCCCGATTTGTCATAGACTTAAACTTCCAAAACCTCTCTGTGCATTTTGGCCTGACCGATTCATCCATTTTGGTCGAGTTCATTGAGTTGATCTAGTTTTCAATCTCGGTGCAACCGATTAGAACTCTTCGGTCTCACCGAGTTGTAGCAACCGCTTGTGATTCTGTGCCTTGGTGCCACCGAGTTGTTCCACTCGGTCACACCGACAGTGCCAGGATATATATACCGACGGGTCAAATTTTGGAAATTCCTCCAAAACCTCTTCGCCCACGCGTGTCCTGCTCTGCCGCCTCAGGTCTTCGGACCGTCTTCTTGTCGCCAGCCACCTCCCACCACTGGTCTCTGCCGCCGTCAACGGAAATCTCCCCCCTGTTGCCGCCATAGTGAGCTCATCGCCAAGTTAGGGTATGAGTTCGAAACTTTGTGCATTCTTTTAACTCCGATTCTTAGCACAAAGGCAATGCCATGTTTCTTTCCAAGTATGAGATCGATCTATCCACAGAAAACATCCTTTAGATTAGTTTTGATTTGAAAATTTAGGGTTAGATTTCCGCCGGACTCATCTCGGACCGACCGAATTGTAGAAATCGGTCTCACCGATTTGGCTTAGGCCATTGCACATGTGATTTTCGGGCTGACCGAAAATTTCAAATCGGTGTTACCGAGTTCAGGACTTTGTGAAACCCTAGCAAACTCGGAGTCACTAAACTGTGTCTCGGTCTGACCGATTCCACTAGTTTAGACTCCAAAGTTGCTTCGGTTTCACCGAGTTTTACAAATCGGTAGCTCTGAAATGCTTCCTGTGGAAAACTAAAACTAAGTTTTTAACTCATTCTTTTTGCAAAAACTCTGCACTTTGTGATGCTCATCTATTCTATCTCATCTACAACTATTCACAGGGTCAACTCTCAGTTTGCAATGCAGTATGTCTGATCAAAGTGATAGCCAGAACAAGTCAGAGGAGCAGATGGACTTGAGTGAGGGCACTAGTCCCTCTGGCAGCTATGATGAAGATAGTAGGAGCACACCAAGCAACCTGCCTAAGGCTCAGACTAGGCAGAGGAATAAGAAAACCTTAGACTCTGAGGATGAGGACTTTGAGGTTGAAGAAGTCAGCTCAAAGAAGAAAGTGCTTAAGAAGGAGTCTGTTGCTGCTTCCACCAAGCCAGGACAACACAAGAAAGCACCTGCCAGGAGAGTGCCAATGTCTAAGGCCAGTGCATCAACTCAAGAGACTATGATATTTACATTTGAGCCAAGAAAAGGTGATGAGGGCAAGAAAAGGGTCAGGAAAACTACTGCTAGAGTGCTTGGGAATCCATCTATGAGGAGAGATTCTGCTAGTGAGGAGGAAGAAGAGGATGTTGCACCTCCTCCCAAGACACAAAAGCTGATGAGGGATGCCATCAAGTTTGGGGCTGCACCTTCAAAGCCCAAGACAGCCCCCAAAGCTCCAGCTCAAGCCTCCAAGACTGCACCCAAGAGAAGCAGCAGGAACATCCCTGCTGCAGAGAAGAACAAGGCCCCAGTGCCTGAGGTTGAACAAGAGGATGATGAAGCCCAAGTGCTCAGGAAACTCAAGCCAAAATTCCAGACCATGATGACAATCATCCAGTGGCTGAGAATATGAAAGAAAGGAAAGATGCAGGTCTCAGATTGTGGAGACAAGCTGATCCATATGCATTGAGGAGAAGGACATCTATGGACTATAGATTCCACACCAAAGAACAATAAGATTTCTATGAGACAGTGTTGCTTGACAAGAAGCCCATTGTCAGTGATATGAAGTGGGTTGATTGGGAGTATATTGATGAGAATGAGGATAATTTTCCAGGAGTGCATGAGAGCTTCAAGCTTAATGGTGGTGATAAGTTTGTGGGTCAAAAGTTGACCAAATGGAATGATGAGCTCATTATGCAGTTTTACTCTACAGCTCATTTCTATCCTGATGGGAAGATTATGTGGATGACTAAAGGTACAAGGTACCAGTCTACTATTGATGAGTGGGCCAAGCTCATAAATGCCCCCAAGGAGCATGAGAAAGACATTGATGTCTATGCTGAGAAGAAGAAGGATCACAACTCCATGGCCAACATGTACAAAGAGATACCTGACAAGGCCTTGGAGACTCACAAGCTAGGCTCAGTGTACTACTTAATGTCTGGATTGGCCACAATGAACACCATATTGAGGCACACTCTGTTGCCCAAACCAGGAGATCACAAGATGATCAGAGGCCATTCCATTAATTTTCTTTAGATGTTTGATTTGCCCCAAAAGTTCAAAGTCATGAGTTTGATTGTTGAGACAATCAAGAAAACAACTGCTGACTAGAAGAGGTCATGTGGGTATGCTCCACACATACAGATGCTAATTAGCTCCAAAATGCCCAAAGGAGTGTATTTTCTAGATAAGGAGCACCTTCCCTTGAAGCCTGATTTTGAGGACAACACTGTTGTCATGACTGCTGAAAATCCAACATCTCTAGAGGCTCAAGAGAAGGGATAGAAGGCAAAAGCAGAGAAGGCAGCAAAGATACCAAGTGCTGAAGAAGCTTTAGAAGTGTTCCTCAAGTCAAAGCAAGACCAGCTTGGATATCTTATTGAAGCAACCTTGAGAACTGAGAAAGGACTGTCCACCCTGACTCAGAACCAGGAGAGCTTGCAGAGGATCATTGAGACAAAATTCTATGATCTTGACTTGAAGGTGACTGAAATTCAGACAACAGTTGAGTAGCTCCAGGAAGAAGCAGAGGAGAAGAAGGGGAAAGCAACTATAGAAATGTTCCAGAGAGCACTACAAAAAAAGACACATCCGTGACATTTTGGGCCGAACGAAAAAAAATTCTATCATACTTATGACACTTCTATGAAGATAATTGTGACAAAACCCGGTATCATCATAGATGTGGTGGGCTCCTACTTCTATGACAAAAAATCATGATAGAAAATGGGCTTTTCGTCCTGGGCGGGCCGGAGACGCAGCTGCATGACATTCTTTGGGCCGTCCATGACGGAAAAAACCATGGAAGAAGCGAGGGCGAGGAAAATATCAGAGTGTTCTCGATTACGGTGGGTGGTTGATGATCCACAAGTGTAGGGTATCTATCATAGTCCTTTCGATAAGTAAGAGTGTCGAACAACAGGTGCAAAAGGAAATGACAAACAGTTTTCAGTAAGGTATTCTCTGCAAGCACTAAAATTGCAGGTAACAGATAGTTTTGTGATAAGATAATTTGTAACGGGTAACAAGCAATGAGAGTAAATAAGGTGCAGCAAGGTGGCCCAATCCCTTTTGTAGCAAAGGACAAGCCTGGACAAGTTCTTATATAGAGAAAAGCGCTCCCGAGGACACATGGGAATTATCGTCAAGCTAGTTTTCACCACGCTCATATGATTCACGTTCGTTACTTTGATAATTTGATATGTGGGTGGACTGGTGCTTGGGTACTGCCCTTTCTTGGACAAGCATCCCACTTATGATTAACCCCTATTGCAAGCATCCACAACTATAAAAGAAGTATTAAGGTAAACCTAACCATAGCATGAAACATGTGGATCCAAATCAACCCCTTACGAAGCAACGCATAAACTAGGATTTAAGCTTCTGTCACTCTAGCAACCCATCATCTACTTATTACTTCCCAATGCCTTCCTCTAGGCCCAAATAATGGTGAAGTGTCATGTAGTCGACGTTCACATAACACCACTAGAGGAGAGACAACATACATCTCATCAAAATATCGAACGAATACCAAATTCACATGACTACTAATAGCAAGACTTCACCCATGTCCTCAGGAACAAACGTAACTACTCACAAATCATATTCATGTTCATAATCAGAGGGGTATTAATATGCATTAAGGATCTGAACATATGATATTCCACCAAATAAACCAACTAGCATCAACTACAAGGAGTAATCAACACTACTAGCAACCCACAGGTACCAATCTGTGGTTTTGGTACAAAGATTAGATACAAGAGATGAACTAGGGTTTGAGAGGAGATTGTGCTGGTGAAGATGTTGATGGAGATTTGTCGGAGTAAATGACCAAGGGTAGCTTGACCGGCTCCTCCTGACTCTTCAAAAAACATCAGGCCGACTGGGCCCTCAAACATCCAAGACGAAGGGCCGCCTTCCCCTGGCCGGCTTTCCCATTGGCCGGTTGCTGGAAGGCGGCGAGGCTCAACGAGCCCTCTCTAAGTAGGCCAACTCCTAGCAGGCGGCCACCAGAGTGGCCAACTCCTAGCAGGCGGCCTGACCTATACCCTCAAAGTTTGCACCCACGTAACAGCGGTAAGATGGGGCATGGCTATAGTGAAGCCTGCCACCCCCGAATCCCGGAGCAAGCGTGGCCACAGTGCGCCGTACTGGGCGGCCATCCCCCGTCCGGCGCAGCACTATTGCCATGTTGACTGTGACGTCGCCCACGACTGGCTGTCAGTACGGACCGCAGGCGGCGGGTTCCTCCTGCCAGGTAGACTTGACTAGTCGGCACGGGGGGAGGCCGGCTCCCAACAGCCGGCCTGCCCTTGCCCTAGAAGTTTGTGCACCATTAACCAGATGAGACGGGGTAAGGCTACAGTGAATGCTCACTAGGTGGCGGCACTATAGCCATGCTTACCCCGACAAAGCCATCGTCACCAAGAGCGAGGCTACAGTAACTAGCAGCCGACAAGACCCCCGGGCGGTGGGCCCAGCCTATCGGCCAAGAGGCCGGTAGCCGACGGGACCCACCAGTCGGCGGGCCCCAGCAGCTGGCAGAGAAGCCGGCGACCATAGACACTGACAGCCTGGACCCACATCCAGCCGGATTACCATTGTACCCCTGGGGGGTAGGCCTATAGAAACCCCCAGGGCACCCATGCAAAGGGTTGATCCATGAGAACTACACACACCACATAGAGAGAAGGGGAGAGCTAGCCTTGACCTTCTCCTTCCTCTAGCCAAACAGCTCAAGGAGCATCTTGTAGCTACTAGTTGATCTAGTGATCATGCGGAGACCCCGTAGAGCAGGACTAGGGGTGTTATCTCCTAGGAGAGCCTCGAAACTGGGTAAGATTCGCCGGCGTGCATGTCTTCGCCTTATCCCGTTTCCAGGCACCGGCGACATCTTACTGGCTCCCACAATGATTAGCCACCCGTTGGCACATGTCGCACCTACCACCCCACATTTGGCGCCCACCGTGGGCCAGGTGCACCGTCGTCCGAAGACCTGCTCTGGACGTGAACCCTCTTCCTCCCTAGAGAGCGTAGCCAGCCCGGCACGCCCGATGGCGCTTGCCCGGACGTGCCGCATGGCGTCGACGACGCCTGCGCAGCGAGCTGCCTTGCTGACGTTCTCGGTGAGGTCCGCATCTCCGATGAGCCTGCACTAGGCGTGGGTGCAACCAGCTCCGAGAGCTGCCTCGTCGACTTCCTTGGCAAGCTCGACATCGCCAAGGAGCTCACCTCCGACCTGGAGTCGATTGGCTCCACCGACCCGATGCTCGTCGACTCCGACATGGCATCCCTTGACGCCTTCCCTACCAACGTGGTGGTCATCGATGACCCTCTTCCTCATGCCGACAGCGGCGGCAACACCATCACTGAGGTGCTGGTCATTAGTCACGGCGCCGCCTCCGGCGGAAACGTCCACGACACTTTGCAGACGGTGCTGCATGATCTGTCCGCCCCCATTACGGCTGACACCAACGCCGATACGCTGGAGGTCCATCGCCTTGCCATCATCGAGAACGGCAAGAATATAGCCTCATTGAGACGCCTCACCGAGGCTTATCAGCGCGAGGTCGATCGTGCCACCTCTGGCATGCCGCCTGCTGGCGGCCCCAGCCGACTTGGCGCTATCAAGAAACACGACATGGCCATTGCCAGCATGCTGGGTGTTGATCGCCCAGTCTATGCCACGCCCCTCGAGAACCTGCGTGCCGCTCAGGCGGCAGTAGACGAGCTGGAAGGGTTGGACGGCGACGAGCTTCACTGCATGACGAGATGCATCCAGCAGCTCATTGACGCGGCCACGAAGTGGCACGAAGCCGACGTCCACGCCGAGAGTCCTCCCCCACACCGAGAGCATGATGCAACCACCCGGACACCGACCGCCGGCAGTACCCGTGAGTGAAAAGACAAGGAGCCGACTGCTAGCCGCAGTAGGACGCGGCCCACCATTGAGCGTGATGCAGAAGGCCGCCCCCGAGCCGTGGAGCGGTGAGGCTATAACCTGCCTCCTCCTCCACCCCGCAGAGAGAGAGATATCCCTTGCCGCCGCCTGTTGAGCACCCGACGCTCAGCGGCCGACTGGGACGCCCCGAAGGAATCGACGAGAATGACGCCCACCATCGGATCGACCGCCTAGCGCGATCCCTGGCGCTGGAAGAAGAAGATGATGTCGGCCCGCCTGTTTCGGCCCCCGCATCCACGACGAGCCTTTTCCCAAAGGGTTCTCGCTCCCAAGAGACACGCCCAAATACAACGGCTCCGTGAAGCCAGAAGACTGGTTGATAGACTACTCCACTGCGGTTAGCATAGCAAACGGCAACAGGCGTGTTGCCGTGAAGTAAGTCCCCCTCATGCTTCAAGGCACGGCATGCACCTGGTTGAACAACCTCAGGCCTTATAGCTTCAACAGCTGGCTAGACTTCACAGAAGTCTTCATTCGCAACTTCACCAGCACGTACAAGCGGGCGCCCAAGCCACGTGAGCTTTCCTTATGTGTCCAAGGCCCGACCGAGTCCAGCCGCGACTACCTGACACGCTGGGCCGAGCTCCGCAACTCCTGTGAAGGGGTGCACGAGGTGCAAGCAATAGAATACTTCACCACCGGGTGCCGAGAGGGCACCCTCCTCAAGCACCGACTTCTCTGCGATGAGTCAGCTACACTCGACGAGCTACTGATGATAGAAGACAAGTATGCCACCGCCGACTCCTCAATGAAGACCGAGCTTCGGGTGGACGCCTTTGGAAAGGTGCTTCCTCCGGCTCCAAAAACACCGGCTGGCGACTCCAATCGGCGCCCGCATCAGAATGATAACAAGCGCAAGGCTTCGATGCCGACTTCCACCAGTCGGCAAGTGGCGACGGTCGAGGACGAGCAGCCTGAAGGGCAGCCTATGCCCAAGCGTCCGGAAGGCGGCAGGCCAGCTTGACAGCCTGCTTTCTCCTATGAGCAGACCCTTGATGCCCCTGCAAGTTCCACATCGGCGCGAAACCGTCCAACCACACCCGAAAGTGCCATTGGCTCACTCGAATTTCCAAGGGCGAAGGACTGCTGCCGCCTCCACCTGCTGGCAAGGTGCAAGGGAGGCCTGGGCCATGGTGAAGACGTGATACACCAAGGCTGACCCGAACCACATGGCCAAGGTCCGACCTGTAGGGTCGGATGGGAAAGAGATCCCCGTTAGTCTGGTATATGACCAGGTAGGTTTAGCTGCAAAGTATTCCCAACAGGATTGTAGGCTAGACAACCTGTTGGATGGTATAGAAGAAGAATTTATTCAGTCTAAGTGACTGTGTACTTCAAATGACATATTTTGTCCCTAGCCGGATTGTAAATCATTTGTCATGGCGGACCTTTTTGCTTCAACCTCCGGACCCGACAGTCCGGAGTGTATCTGAATACCCGCTCAGTTATGTAAAAATTGGGGTACGCGTGGAAACCAGGCATAGGGGTCATAAGTGCTTGAACAGACAAGTACCCAACTAGCTATGTTATATTACATGGATAGTAAGAAACATCTTCCAGGGAGAATAGTTCCGTTAAGGGTTCCTTTCCCTGGGTACGCATGCGTTAATGTGCATGTCCGAACTGCGAAAAGAGACGCAGGATATAAACATCTAGGGGCATGTATTGCGATAGGTAAGAAACATATTTTGTTCACCGACCGAATATTCCCTTAAGAACGCTAGCTTTCGGCTTCACCCAGTCTGAGGTACACATGCGGCTGACCCGGCAGTAACAATCACAGAGGTGCTCCCCTTATGCCCTAGCCGAACTAACGAGAACGTAGGGCATAAACACAGGAGCCAGGCAACCCAGCTTGGCCAAAACTTAAGTCATATCGATGCATATAATGGCGAAAAAAGGTACATATGGAGAAGCGACACATATGTAGTGGGCATAAAGCCCGGGAGATAATTATATTAAGCTTCTGTATAAGAAGCTCCCAGGTATAATGAGCGCGCATGGCGCGTCAAGATTGTGTAGTCGAGACACACTTTAGGCTTTTAAGGCCATAAAGAAAAAGGAAGAAAGAAATAAAGAAAGAAAGTGGATATATATAAAAAAGGGTGGAGGTAAGGAGACGAACACAGAGTCCGGTACTAGGCGTAGAATCTTCGGAGTCTGGCTGCGTTCCATGGGTTTGGCTCGAGTTGATTGTCAGATGTGTCACACAGACGGTATGCTCCACCGGTGAGAACTTTATCGATGATGAAGGACCCTCCCACTTGGGCTTGAGCTTGTCCTTTTTCTTCTTTGGTAGGCATAGAACGAGTGCACCAAAGTTATAAGTTTTGGCCCGTACTTCTCTACTTTGATACCTTCGAGCCTGTTGCTGATAGAATGCGGAGCGGGCTTTTGCGATGTCACGCTCCTCCTCCAGGGCATCTAAACTGTCCTGCCGATGAAGCTCGGCTTCTTTCTCTTCGTACATGCGCACTCGAGGTGAGTCATGAATGATGTCTCAGGGCAATACCGCCTCTGCACCGTACACCATAAAAAATGGTGTGTATTCGGTAGTGCGATTCAGTGTGGTCCGCAGCCCCCATAGTACGGAGTGGAGCTCCTCAACCCAGTGCGTATCTGATTCCTTCAAGGATTGCACTAGTCTGGGTTTGATGCGCTCATAATAAGACTATTTGCTCGTTCGACTTGACCATTTGTTTGGGGGTGATAGACGGAGGCATAATCGAGCTTAATGCCCATGTTGCCGCACCAAGTTTTCACCTCGTCAGCTGTGAAGTTCGAGCCGTTATCGGTGGTGATGCTGTGTGGGACACCGTAATGGTGTACGACCCTGGATATGAAGTCTACCACTGGTCCGGACTCGGCCGTTTTAACTGGTTTGGCTTCTATCCATTTGGTGAATTTATCCACCATGACCAACAAGTATTTTTCTTATGGCTTCCTCCTTTAAGGGGTCTAACCATATCAAGCCCCCAGACTGCAAAGGGCCAAGTTATGGGGATTGTTTGGAGAGCGGTAGGTGGCATATGGCTTTGATTTGCAAAAAGCTGGCAACCGACGCAATGTTGGACGAGGTCCTGTGCGTCTGCTCGGGCTGTCGGCCAGTAGAAACCTGTACGAAAGGCCTTGCTTACAAGGGCCCGAGCTGCAGCGTAGTGGCCACCGAGTCCAGCATGAATTTCTGCCAAAAGCTACCATCCTTCCTCTTCGGAGATGCACCTTTGGAGTACTCCGGTAGCGCTGTTCTTATAAAGCTCTCCCTCGTGAACCTTGTAGGCTTTAGACCACTTCACAATGCAACATGCCTCATTTTGGTCCTCAGGGAGTTCTTGCCTATTTAGGTAGGCCAGGAAGGGTTCTGTCCACGGGGCGATGACAGCCATAATCACGTGGGCCGAAGGTGTTATTTCAGTGGCGGAGCCTCCGATTACATCAGAGTGTTCGGGATCTGGGGTTGTGTTTGGATCCGGACTGGTATTGCTGGTCTCCCCTTCCCACACCACGGATGGCTTGAACAGCCTTTCCAAGAAGATATTAGGTGGGACGGGGTCGCGCTTAGCGCTGATGCGGGCAAGGATATCCGCCGCTTGATTGTTTTCTTGGACCACATGGTGGAATTTGAGCCCCTCGAACCGAGCTGACATTTTGAGGACGGCATTGCGGTAAGCCGCCATTTTTGGGTCCTTTGTGTCAAAGTCTCCATTTATTTGAGATATTGCGAGGTTCGAATCCCCATGCACTTTTAGGCGTTGAATGCCCATGGAGACTTTCATCCGAAGGCCATGCAACAGAGCCTCATATTCGGCTGCATTGTTGGAGTCTGTGTATAGTATTTGGAGTACGTATTGGACTGTATCTCCGGTGGGGGAAGTCAGGACAATGCCTGCTCCCAGACCAGCCAGCATCTTAGAGCCGTCAAAGTGCATGATCCAATTGGAGTACGCGTCGTACTCTTTAGGGAGTTCGGCTTTTGTCCATTCGGCAACGAAGTCAGCCAGTACTTGCAATTTAATGGCTCGCCGTGGTTTGTATATGATGCCGAACGGGAGGAGCTCGATAGCCCACTTAGCAATCCGGCCCGTGGCATCGCGGTTATTTATTATATCGTTTAGTGGTACTTCAGAGGCCACCGTGATCGAACACTCTTGAAAGTAGCGTCGTAGTTTCCAGGATGCCATGAAGACCGCGTATGCTATCTTTTGATAATGTGGGTACCGTGACTTGCATGGAGTGAGGACAGTGGATACGTAGTATACCGACTTTTGAAGCGGGAACCTATGTCCATCCGTCTCTTGTTCGACGACGAGCACTGCGCTTACAACCTGGTGTGTTGCAGCTATACATAGTAGCATGGGTTCGCCGATATTTGGCGCGGCTAGGATTGGATTGCTGGCCAAGAGGGCCTTTATTTCTTCTAGTCCGGCCGTAGCCGCGTCCGTCCACTCGAAGTGTTCGGTGCATCGAAGAAGGCGATAAAGAGGTAGTGCCTTTTCTCCCAATCAGGAGATAAAGCGGCTTAGGGCAGCCATGCATCCAGTTAATTTCTGGATTTGCTTGAGGTCTGTTGGGGTAGCCAACTATGACAAAGCTCGGATTTTAGCCGGATTTGCTTCAATTCCTCTATTGGAAACGATGAAGCCCAAGAGCTTTCCGGCAGGCACGCCGAAAACGCATTTTTCCGGGTTGAGCTTGATGTCATATGTTCGGAGATTGTCGAACGTAAGCCTCAAGTCGTCTATTAAAGATTCGACGTGTCTGGTTTTGATGACCACATCGTCTACGTATGCCTCCACTATTTTGTCAATTTGTTTTTCCAGGCATGTCTGAATCATGCGTTCATTGGTTGCACTGGCATTTTTGAGCCTGAAAGGCATGGTGTTAAAACAGAAAGGGATGTATGGTGTGATGAATGCCGTTGCGGCTTGATTGGACTCTGCCATCTTGATTTGATGGTATCTGGAGTATGGATCGAGGAAGCACAATGAGTCGTGTCCTGCGGTAGCGTCGATGATTTGATCGATGCGGGGGAGAGGGAAGGGACCCTTCGGGCAAGCCTTATTAAGGTCCTTGAAATCGACACATAGGTGCCAGGATTTGTCCTTCTTTGGTACCATCACCAGGTTTGCTAGCCAATCCGGATGTTTCATTTCTTTGATGAATCCGGCCTCGAGTAACTTGGCTAGCTCTTCTCCCATGGCTTGTCGCTTAGGTTCTGAAAAGAGCTGAAGGGTCTGCTTGACCGGCTTGTATCCCTTTAGTATGTTTAGGCTATGCTCGGCTAGCCTGCATGGGATACCTGCCATGTCTGAAGGATGCCAGGCGAAGATGTCCCGGTTCTCATGCAAGAACTCTCGCAGTGCGGTGTCTATTGTGGGGTTCAGCTGTCCCTCGATGGATGCTGTTTTTGTAGGGTCCGTTGGGTGGACCTGGAATTTGACTATTTCGTTCGCTGGTTTGAAAGAGGTGGACTTGGATCGTTTGTCGAGTATCACGTCGTCCCTGTCGACCGTGGAGCGCAGCGCAGTTAGTTCTTCGGCCGTGAGGGCTTCGGATAATGCCTCAAGGGCCAGTGCGGCGGTTTTATTTTTGGCGCGGAGTGCTACGTCGGGATCACTAGCTAGAGTGATGATTCCATTGGGCCCGGGAATCTTGAGCTTCATGTACCCGTAATGGGGTATAGCTTGGAAGCTCGTGAATGCATCCCGCCCTAAAAGGGCGTGGTATCCGCTACAGAACGGGGCCACTTGGAATGTGCTTTCTTCGAACCTATAATTCTCCGGCGTGCCGAATACCACATCTAGTGTGATTTTTCCCGCGCATCGTGCCTCCCGACTAGGGATAATTCCTCTGAAGGTCGTGCTGCTTTGCTCAATGCGGCTCTTGTCGATTTCCATTTTGTTAAGAGTTTCCTCGTAGATGAGGTTTAATCTGCTGCCGCCGTCCATGAACACTTTAGTAAGCCAGAAGCCGTCCAAAATTGGACTAAGGACCAAAGCGGGTGGTGCTCGGACTGTTCGGAATTGAGGTTTGTCACTGGCATTGAAGGTTATGGTCGGGTCGTTCCATGGATTTATTGTTGCGACGTGGTAGACTTCAGCGAGGCTGCGGAGTGCTCGCTTGCGCCTATTATTTGAGGTGAAAGTCTCGAAGACTATCAATACTGTACTGTTATTTTCCGCGGGATGGTGCTCTGCGGTATTGTTGATGAGGAGATCCTCGCCGCTCTTGGCCACCTGCCGGAGTATCCAACATGCTCTAAGGCTGTGTGTTGGTATGGTATCCGGTGTACTGTGAATTTTGCATGGCCCATTGAGCCATCCCTCCAATACAGTTCCACGCCCTGTAGTGGGCTTTGGTTTCTTTGTAAGTGGATTGGGTGACTTGCGAGAGTGCACCCTTTTAGTTGGGATGAGGGGTTTAGTGAGAGCCGGAGGATCCCAGAATTTTGGTTGGGTTTTCTAGGCGCTTTCCATCGCTTCTGTACTATGGCCACCAAGTCAGCAAAGTGTGCTATGTCACTGCGACTTATGGCATTGAGGATTCCCCTGTTCGTGCAATTTTTGCAAAAGAATGAAATTGCGTCTTCCTCGCGACAGTCCTTGACCTTGCTCATTAAATGGAGGAATCTGGCCCAAAAGTGATGAACTGTCTCTTGGGGCTCTTCTCTGATGTGGGAAAGATCACTTGTGTCTGGGTGGGTGGGTAGATTTAGGTCCAAACCCTGACCCGATCTGAGACCCAGGGGTCGAGGAGCTTCCGAGCTTGGCAGTTCGGGCTCCGGGATATTGCCCAATTTTTCTGGACCGCTGTTCGATTCTAGGTTTGGAGCTTGGGCCATGTCCTCCCATAGACGGGTACCCGGCTCGGAGAGCTCGGAAATCCGGACATAGTTCGTCCTCAAAATAGAGGAAGAATCGCTGCATTGCTCCTCCACCACCGAGAGTTAATCTTCCTTTGGTCGGGTTTAAGCCCGATCCGATCATAGTCTGTAGCGACTCCTAGGGTGGCGATGCGATCCAAGAGCTCGTTCAAGGAGGAGAGCTCCATTGGATCCATCTGCTCGGTGAATTCCGAGCTGACGTGGAGGCTGTTTTTGATGACCCGAGAAGTCAACGTCGGCGCGATGGCCGAACGAGCGGTCATGACGAAGCCGCCTAGTCGGAGAGTTTGGCCTACAGCCAGGGCTCCCCTAGGGGTGATGTTGTCCTTGGCAAGAAGGTGAGCCATCAAGCCTTACTGTGACGGCACAGTGGAACCCTCAATGCAAGCACCAATGTCGGTGTCAAAACCGGCGGATTTCGGGTAGGGGGTCCCGAACTATGCGTCTAAGGCTAATGGTAACAGGAGGCGGGGGACACAATGTTTACCCAGGTTCGGGCCCTCTCGATGGAGGTAATACCGTACTTCCTTCTTGATTGATCTTGATGATATGAGTATTACAAGAGTTGATCTACCATGAGATCGTAGAGGCTAAACCCTAGAAGCTAGCCTATGATTATGATTATTGTCGTCCTACGGACTAAACCCTCTGGTTTATATACACACCGGAGGGGGGTAGGGTTACACAGAGTCGGCTACAAAGAAGGAGATCTACATATCCGAATTGCCAAGCTTGCCTTCCATGCAAAGGAGAGTCCCATCCGGACACGGGACGAAGTCTTCAATCTTGTATCTTCATAGTCCAACAGTCCGTCCAAAGTATATAGTCCGCTGTCCGAGGACCCCCTAATCCAGGACTCCCTCAACCCCATAGAGCAGGACTAGGGGTGTTATCTCCTAGGAGAGGCTTGAACCCGGGTAAGATTCATGCATGTCTTCGCCTTATCCCATTTCCGGGCACCGGCGACGTCTTACTGGCTCCCACAATGATTAGCCTCCCGTTGGCATATGTTGCACCTACCACCCGACAAGATTGACCCCCTCCCGATGAGAGGATCGTTGGTGATGACGATGGTGATGATTTCCCCCTCCCAGAGGGAAGTTTCCCTGTCAGAACAGCTCCACCAGAGCCCTAGATTGGTTCCGCCTCGTGGCGGCGGAGTTTCGTCCCGTAAGCTTGCTTATGATTTTTTTCAGGGTAAAACCCCTCATATAGCAGAAGATGGGCACCGGAGGGCTACTAGGTGGCCCACGAGGCAGGGGGCGCGCCCAGGGGGGTAGGGCGCGCCCCCACCCTCGTGGCCAGGGTGTGGGCCCCCTCTGGTACTTCTTTCGGTCAATATTTATTATTAATTCCCAAAATGACTTTCATGGAGTTTCAGGACTTTTGGAGGTGTGCCGAATAGGTCTCTAATATTTGCTCCTTTTCCAGCCCAGAATCCCAGCTGCCAGCATTCTCCCTCTTCATGTAAACCTTGTACAATAAGAGAGAATATGCATAAGTATTGTGACATAACGTGTAATAACAACCCATAATGCAATAAATATGAATATAAAAGCATGATGCAAAATGGACGTATCAACTCCCCCAAGCTTAGGCCTCGCTTGTCCTCAAGCGGAAGCCGATATCGAAAAATATGTCCACATGTTTAGAGATAGAGGTGTCGATAAAATAAAATACAGACATGAGGGCATCATGATCATTCTTATAACATCAACTTATATATATATATATTGCCATATGGTTTCTTATGATAAAGTAACAATCTATTCACAATGTCAAGTATGAATCAGAAGCCTCATTAAAAACTTAACAAACTATAATCTCAGTCATTGAACCAATTGCAATTTATCATAACATCGGAAAGAGTCAATATAAGAGCTTTTCAGCAAGTCCACATACTCAACCATCATTTAGTCTTTCACAATTGCTAACACTCACGCAATACTTATGGTTATGGAGTTTTAATCGGACACAGAGAAAGATAGGGGCTTATAGTGTTGCCTCCCAACCTTTTACCTCAAGGGTAATGTCAACAATAATAGTTCATGCTAACTTACATCCAATTGGATATATATCAGGATCTTTCCAACACGAGGTGCTAGCCAAAGGATAAAATGTAAAAGGGAAAGGTGAAGATCACCTTGACTCTTGCATAATGTAAAAGATAGGCCCTTCGCAGAGGGAAGCAGAGGTCGTCATGTGCTTTGATTGTTGGATGCATGAAATCTTACTGCAAAAGAATGTCACTTTATATTGCCACTTGTGATATGAACCTTTATTATGCAATCTGTCACTTTTACTTCCATATCACAAGATCGTATAAAGCTTATTTTCTACACACTAATAAGTCATACATATTTAGAAATCAATTTTTATTGCATGCAACATGACAACTTACTTGAAGGATCTTACTCAATCCATAGGTAGGTATGGTGGACTCTCATGGCAAAACTAGGTTTAAGGATATTTGGAAGCGCAAGTAGTATCTCTACTTGGTGCAAGGAATTTGGCTAGCATGAGGGGGAAAGGCAAGCTCAACATGTTGGATGATCCATGACAATATACTTTAATTTAGATATGAGAAAACATAACCCATTACGTTGTCTTCCTTGTCCAACATCAACTCTTTAGCATGTCATACTTTAATGAGTGCTCACAATCATAAAAGATGTCCAAGATAGTATATTTATATGTGAAAACCTCTCTTTCTTTATTACTTCCTATTAATTGCAACGATGACCAAAACTATGTTTGCCAACTCTCAACAACTTTTATGTATCATACTCTTTATATGTGAAGTCATTACTCTCCATAAGATCAATATGATCTCTTAATTTCTTTTTATTTTTTCTTTCAAGATCATAGCAAGATAGTATAGCCCTTGACTCTACACTAATCTTTATTATATATATAGCTCACGGACTCAATTACATAGAGGGATTATGAGGAAAAACTCAAAGCTAATTCATACCAAAACTTTATTCTACTAGATAAAGATATTACTAAACTGATCGAACTAAGAAAAACGGTAAAGATAGGAATGTGATGGTGATACGATACCGGGGCAACTCCCCCAAGCTTGGCAGTGGCCAAGGGGAGTGCCCATACCCAAGTGATTATGTTCTCGGAGGTGGTGATGATGGAGTTGTTGATGATGTAGGCTTGTCGTCCGTCTTCCAAGGCATGGGCTCACCATCATAGAAGGATGATCGAGTCTCCGGGATCCTCAAATCTGCAGCCAAACTCATCCTCTTGAATCTATATTCATACCCACAATTTTGGTTTTGCAGGTCATAGATCTAGGCTTGGAGATGCTCGATTTTCTCATGAAGCTTGAAGATGGTCTCCCCAATTTTCTTGGCATCTAGCTTGTGGTTGTTGTTGAACCCTGCGATCATCATCTGTTTGGCGTTGAGTCCGCGTTCCACCATCCCTTGGCACTTGAAAACTTGTTGGTTCATTGCTTCAAGCCTTGTCTCCATGCTTCCAGTCCTCCTTAGTCCCTCAACATCGCGGATGTGCAGCACCCCCTCATGCATCTCAATGGTTTGAGGGTGATGCAGAACCTCAGCGAGGTAGGGGTTGATGACCTTCTTGAAAAACTTGTCCTTGGGGGCGCTTGAAGACGTCATGGTGATCTAGATCTATCAGAAAAACAGCTCGGAACAAAGACAGAGGATATTTGCATGATACGGTGGTCAAAACCTTTGGGAGATTATATAATGAATTTTTACCGACCAAAAGAAGTATCATGCAAGAAAACGGAGCCCGGAGAGCACACAAGGTGCCCATGAGGCAGGGGGCGCGCCCAAGGGGGTAGGGCGCGCCCTCCACCCTCGTGGATGCCTCGTGTCCTTCCCCGAGTACTTATTTTCCTATTTTCTTAAATATTCCAAAATGGAGAAAAATTGCTATTAGAACTGTTTTGGAGTCTGTTTACTTACCGTACCACATACCTGTTCCTTTTTGGAGTCTGAAACATTCTGGAAAGTGTCTCTTATGTATTCCTCCGGGGTTACGGTTTCAATAACATTAGTTTCAACATTTATAGGATTACCTGCGATATAATGTTTGATTCTTTGACTGTTCACCACCTTTGGATTTGTGCCTTTGAAGTTGTTGATTTTTATGGCACCGGAATGATAGACCTCCTCGATAACGTAAGGGCCTTCCCATTTAGAGAGAAGTTTTCCTGCAAAAAATCTTAAATGAGAGTTGAAAAGCAAAACATAATCACCTACATTAAACTCACGCTTTTGTATCCTTTTGTCATGCCATCTTTTAACTTTTTCTTTAAATAGTTTGGCATTTTCGTAAGCATGGGTTCTCCATTGATCAAGTGAGCTAATGTCAAATAACCTCTTCTCACCAGCAAGTTTGAAATCATAATTGAGCTCTTTAATGGCCCAATATGCCTTATGTTCTAGTTCGAGAGGTAAGTGACATGCTTTTCCATAAACCATTTTATATGGAGACATACCCATAGGATTTTTATATGCAGTTCTATAAGCCCATAATGCATCATCAAGTTTCTTGGACCAATTCTTTCTAGATCTATTAATAGTCTTTTGCAAAATTAATTTAAGCTCTCTATTACTCAATTCTACTTGACCACTAGACTGTGGGTGATATGGAGATGCAATTCTATGATTAACATCATACTTGGCAAGCATTTTACGAAAGGCACCATCAATAAAATATGAACCACCATCAGTCATTAAGTATCTAGGGACTCCAAACCTCGGAAAAATAAATTCTTTAAGCATCTTAACAGAGGTGTTATGATCAGCACTACTAGTTGGAATAGCTTCTACCCACTTAGTAACGTAATCAACAGCAACTAAAATATGTGTATACCCATTAGAGGAAGGAAACGGCCCCATATAATCAAAGCCCCAAACATCAAATGGTTCAATCATAAGTGAATAATTCATAGGCATTTCTTGACGTCTACTAATATTACCAATTCTTTGACATTCATCACAAGACAAGACAAACTTACGGGCATCTTTGAAGAGAGTAGGCCAATAAAAACCCGATTGCAACACCTTATGTGCAGTTCTATCTCCAGCGTGGTGTCCTCCATATGCCTCGGAGTGACATTTGTGTAGGATCTGTTCCTGTTCATGCCCAGGAACATAACATCTAATAACACCATCTACTCCTTCTTTATAAAGGTGTGGGTCATCCCAGAAGTAATGTCTTAAAGCATAGAAACACTTTTTCTTTTGCTGGTATGTGAAACTAGGTGGTATAAATTTAGCAACAATGTAATTAGCATAATCAGCATACCATGGAGGAGTACAAGAAGCATTTATGACTGCTAATTGTTCATCAGGAAAGCTATCATTAATAGGTAGTGGGTCATCAAGAACATTCTCTAACCTAGACAAGTTGTCTGCAATGGGGTTCTCATCTCCCTTTCTATCAATATTATGCAAATCAAATTCTTGTAGCAAGAGAACCCATCTAATGAGTCTAGGCTTAGCATCTTTCTTTTCCATAAGGTATTTAATAGCAGCATGATCAGTGTGAATGGTTACTTTAGAATCAACAATATAAGGTCTGAACTTATCACAAGCGAATACAACTGCTAAGAATTCTTTTTCAGTAGTAGCATAATTTCTCTCGGCACTGTCTAGAGTTTTACTAGCATATTGAATAACATTTAGTTTCTTATCAACTCTTTGTCTTAGAACAACACCTACATCATAATCACTAGCATCACACATAACTTCAAAGGGTAAATTCCAATCAAGTGGCTGAACAATAGGTGTAGAAACCAAAGCTTTATTAAGTATTTCAAATGCTTCTACACAATCATCATCGAAGACAAAAGGAATATCTTTTTGTAATAGATTAGTCAGAGGCCTAGAAATTTTAGAAAAGTCCTTAATGAACCTCCTATAAAAACCGGCATGACCAAGGAAACTTCTTATACCTTTGATGTCCTTGGGACATGACATCTTTTCAATTGCATCAACTTTAGCTTTATCAACTTCAGTACCTCTTTCAGAAATTTTATGCCCCAAGACAATTCCTTAATTAACCATAAAGTGACACTCCCAATTCATAACAAGACTAGTATCTTCGCATCTCTGCAAAACTTGTTCAAGGTTGCTCAAGAAATCATCAAAAGAGGATCCATAAACGGAGAAATCATCCATGAATACCTCACAAATCTTTTCACAAAAGTGAGAGAATATAGCCATCATGCATCTTTGAAAGGTAGCAGGTGCATTACATAAACCAAAAGGCATACGTCTATAAGCAAAAGTACCGAAAGGGCAGGTAAAAGTGGTCTTTTCTTGATCCTCTGCTGACACATGTATTTGAGAGAAACAAGAGTAACCATCTAGAAAGCAAAAATATGTATGTTTGGATAGTCTTTCTAGCATTTGATCAATAAAAGCTAAAGGGTAATGATCTTTTTAGTAGCTTTATTTAACTTACGGATCAATTACCATCCTATAACCTGTAATAATTCTTCGCGGGATCAATTCATCTTTATCATTAGGAATGACAGTAATACCTCCCTTCTTAGGGATACAATGGACAGGACTTACCCACTGACTATCAGCAACGGGATAAATTATACCTGCCTCAAGGAGCTTTAGTATTTCCTTTCTTACCACTGCTTTCATCTTAGGATTTAACCGTCATTGGTGATCAATGACTGGTTTGGCGTCTTCCTCCAATTTTATTGTGTGTTGGCATAGAGTGGGACTAATGCCCTTAAGATCATCAAGAGTGTATCCAATAGCAGCACTGTGCTTCTTCAGAGTTTTCAATAATCTCTCCTCTTCCTGCTCTGAAAGGTTAGCACTAATAATAACAGGATATATCTTCTTTTCATCAAGATAAGCATATTTAAGAGTATCAGGTAATGGTTTAAGCTCAAACACGGGATCACCCTTGGGTGGAGGAGGAACCCTAGGATTTCAACAGGCAAGTTGTGTTTCAAATAGGTCCCTGTTTGAAGAATACTTCATCTATTTCCCTTCTTTCATTCATAAACATATCATTTTCATGGTCTAGCAAATACTGTTCTAAAGGATCATTAGGAGGAACAGCAATAGAAGCAAGACCAATAATTTCATCCTTACTAGGCAATTCTTTATCATGGGGTTGTCTACGAAATTTAGCAAAATTAAACTCATGAGACATATCTCCCAAACCAATAGTAACAACATCATTTTCGCAATCTATCTTAGCATTAACAGTATTCAAGAAGGGTCTTGTGACGCCAGGATAATTAAGCTACAGTAACCATCTACTAATGATGCCACGTCACCTCGATTACTATTGGTAATCTCGCGTTAGTTCGAAACCGATTCAAATTCAAATTCAAAATCAAGCAAACAATAAAAGTTTTCAAATGTTAAAACTAAAATGTCCGGGGTGAGCCAAATAATGCATAGGTAAGTATGGTGGAGAAACCATACTTTTAGAAAAGGTTTAATACTCTAAAAATATTTTAAACAGTAGCAAAAACAATTAGTTGAATGCCTTTTACAAAAAAATAAAATATTAAACTATTTTATTTAGTCGCCCAAACTTGTGTGGCAGTAGCCTATTTACTAACGCTAAATTAGGGTCTACTTTTATAGTTTACAAAACTAAAATAAAAGAGGAACAAAAGTAAAAAAAGAAAAGCAGAACCTAACTAAACTAAAAAAACAAAAGCCTGCCCCTTCCCCCCCACTAGGCCTCGGCCCAGCTGTCCATCGAGCCAACTAGGCCAGCCCACCTGCGCCTACTAACCCCCACCCCGGTCAAACTCTATCCCACCGATGCCCCCACTCCCCCACTCGCTCGCCTCTCCCTCTCCCCCCTCTCCTCTCGATCCCATCTGGATAGGGGATGGGCCCGACCCTGACGCCGCCCGTCGCCCAGCCTTGCCGCCATCGCACCTGCGCGCCATCCCCATCCCCTGCCGCGCCGGAGCCCCACCACCGCTGCCGCGTCCGCGCCAGGGGATCCCCCGCCTATCGTCGTCCTCGCACCGCCGCCATGCAGAAGCTCCTGCCATGGCCGCACCCGCCTGGCCCTCCGCGTCCGTGCCGCGCCAAGCCGCCTCCTCGCCGGAGAGGGACGAATTCTGGGGGCCCTATCGCGGATCCGGCCTCCCTCGCCTTGCTCCACCTCGCGGACGCCACCTCCACGCTGGGAGCCACAGCATCGAGCCCCATACCGCCATCTTCCTGCTCGGCCCCGTCGAGCTTCGCCATCGGTTCCGGCACCTCCGAGCCTTCCCCGAGCCCACTAAGCACATCTGCAGGCTCAATGTGAGCTCATCCACTTCCTCGATTATTCCTGAGCTCGGATTCGAGCTCGAGCACCTTACTGCCGCTCCATAGCTGTCGACGCCACCGCGGCCGAAACCGCTATAGCATCGTCGTCTAGCTCGCCCGTGGACGCGCTGGAGTTTCTCCACGCACGTGTTCTCCCTCCCGCTCGCTGCTACTGGTCTACAGTGCCCTCACCGCGCGCCCATCGGTCACCCCACGCTGGCCGCCGCGCCCGCACCATGGCGCTGCTTGGCCGCCCCGCTGCCTGCTGTTGTGCTGCTGCCCCAGCCCTGCTCGGGTCACCGCCCGTGTGGCCCCTGGCCACCGGCGCTCGCGCCTGCGAGCCCTGTGGCTCTGCTCCGCTCCACCCCCGTTAACCCGCGCCCGATAAGCCCCCCTGGCCAAATGACAAGGGGCCCCACCCCAGACCGAATTTAAAAAAAGGAGTTAAAATAAATAAATTAGTAATTAATTAATTAATCAGTTAATTAAGTTAATCAATCCTATTTAAATAATCTAACTAAAAATGAATTAACCTAATCATTTAGTTAACTATTTAACCATGTTTAATTAACTTGAGACTATGATGAATGGGCCCCACGTGCCAGGGTTGACCTAGTCAACCTTTCGACCTGCTAACATCTTGTTGATGTCACGTTGACCCAATAATTACCTTTTCTAATTAATTAAAATCTGTTAATTCCAAAATTGAATTAAAACTTTAAAAATTAAAATAAAATAAACTGTAGCTCGGATCGAAATACTTTGTACATGAAAGTTGCTCAGAACGACAAGATGAATCCGGATAAACGGCTCGTTCGTCCGCCACACATCCCTAGCATAGCAAACACGCAACTTTCCTCCTCCGGTTCATCTGTCCGAAAACGCGAAACACCGGGGATACTTTCCCGAATGTTTTCCCCTTCGCCGGTACCACCTCCGACCGTGTTAGGGCACACCTAGCACCGTGCATTGTCATGTCTTCCATCGTCATGCTTATGTTTGCATTATATTTATTGTTTCTTCCCCCTCATCTCTCGTTAGACACCAAGACCGACGCCGCTGCTACTGAGTCCGACTACGGTGTTGACGACCCCTCCTACTTGCCAGAGCAACCAGGCAAGCCCCCCCCCCCCTTGATCACTAGATATCGCCTATTCTTCTCTCTACTGCTTGCATTAGAGTAGTGTAGCATGTTACTGTTTGGTTACTCCTATTCTGTTGCATAGCTTGTCATTGTTGCTACATTCATTGATACCTTACCCGCAATCCTAAATGCCTAGTATAGGATGCTAGTTTATCATCATTGGCCCTACATTCTTGTCAGTCTGCCTTGCTATACTATCGGGCTGTGATCACTCGGGAGGTGATCACGGGTATATACTATACATATATACATACTATACAGATGGTAACTAAAGTCGGGTCAGCTCATTGAGTACCCGCAAGTGATTCTGATGCGGGGGCTGGAAGGACAGGTGGCTCCATCCCGGTAGAGGCGGGCCTGGGTTCCCGACGGCCCTCGACTATTACTTTGTGGCGGAGCGACAGGGCAGGTTGAGACCACCTAGGAGAGAGGTGGGCCTGGCCCTGGGCGGCGTTCGCGGTTACTTCATAATAACACGCTTAACGAGATCTTGGTATTTGATCTGAGTCTGGCCACTGGCCTATACGCACTAACCAACTACGCGGGAAAGATATGGGCACTCGACATCGTGGTATCAGCCGAAGCCTTCATGACGTCAGCGACTGAGCAGCGCGCGCCGGATTGGAACGCAAGCCTGCTCTTGTATTAAGGGGGCTAGTTCTGCTTCCGGCCGCCCTCGCAACATGCAGGTGTGCAATGGGAGATGGGCCCAGACCCCTGCGCCATAGGATTTAGACCGGCGTGCTGACCTCTATGTTGTGCCTAGGTAGGGCTGCGATGTGTTGATCTTCCAAGGCCGAGCATGACCCAAGAAAGTGTGTCCGGCCAAATGGGATCGAGCATGTTGGGTTATGTGGTGCACCCCTGCAGGGAAGTTTATCTAGTCGAATAGCCGTGTCCCTCGGTGAAAGGACGACCCAGAGTTGTACCTTGACCTTATGAAAACTAGAACTGGATACTTAATAAAATACACCCAGACAAGTTCCACAGACAACCCGGTGATCGCTTTTCCACAGGGCGACAAGGGGAGGATCGGCGGGTAGGATTATGCTATCGATGCTACTTGGAGGACTACAATCTACTCTCTTCTACATGCTGCAAGACGGAGGTTGCCAGAAGCGTAGTCTTTGATATGACTAGCTATCCCCCTCTTATTCTCGCATTCTGCAGTTCAGTCCATCGATATTGCCTTTTTACACATATACCCATGCATATGTAGTGTAGCTCCTTGCTTGCGAGTAGTTTGGATGAGTACTCACGGTTGCTTTTCTCCCTCTTTCCCCCCTTCCCCTTCTACCTGGTTGTTGCAACCAGATGTCTGAGCCCAGGAGCCAGACGCCACCGTCGATGATGACTCTTACTACACTGGAGGTGCCTACTACTATGTGCAGGCCGCTGACGACGACCAGGAGTAGTTTAGGAGGATCCCAGGCAGGAGGCCTGCGCCTCTTTCGATCTGTATCCTAGTTTGTGCTAGCCTTCTTAAGGAAAACTTGTTTAACTTATGTATGTACTCGGATATTGTTGCTTCCGCTGACTCGTCTTTGATCAAGCACTTGTATTCGAGCCCTCGAGGCCCTGGCTTGTATTATGATGCTTGTATGACTTATTTTATTTTTAGAGTTGTGTTGTGATATCTTCCCGTGAGTCCCTGATCTTGATCGTACACGTTTGCGTGTATGATTAGTGTACGATTGAATCGGGGGCGTCACAAGTTGGTATCAGAGCCGACTGACTGTAGGAATCCCCCTTCCACACTCCTTGGCCGAAGTTGAGTCTAGTCGATGAAAACTGTTTTACTAACATGGTTGTGCGGCCCATGGGCCCACGTCGCCATTAGGTGGTATTAGTATCTTTTACTCCTCGATCCTTATTCTGGGACTCTGATCTTTCTTCTATTTGGGTTAAATGATTTTACTAAATTTGACTCTAGGTTCTCGTAACTACTTCTCCCGGAGAGCCCCTTATCACAGATGATCGCCTACCGCACAAGAAGATTTTGAAGATACTCTTCAATCAGTCCCGAGACCCTTGTGCCCTCTGCCTTTTCAATTCCCTATTACCGATATATCCATATGGATAACGACATACACTTGTTGTTCATATAATTACTCTGAGTTTCTCTTGTTATTACAAGATGCATCGAATTGCTCGCCGACTCTTAAGAATCCCTTGTACCACTGCCTTGTAGTTCCTTGCCGCAGAAATACCCATACAGATAATTCCTCGCACTTATCGAGTATCCACTCATTCCCAGTGTTCTTGTGTTCCGCAAAAGACTTCGAAATACTATTTGATCCTCCAAAAATCCTTAGTAGCTTATTGCTCTGCAATACCTGTCTGCTTGCATTATGGATGCTTTCCATATGTTTGGCAATATTCGTTAGTATCCTTAGACACCGTCATTTTGATCCTATTGATTCAACCTGAGTGCGAATGCACACAATCATCAGTTGATCCTTTTAAAGTTATCTTTCCGACTCAGACGTCATTCCTGACATGAGTTGGTTCTCGGCAATTCAAACCTTTATTGATTGTCCAACTAAGTGTTTTCAACTTATCCATCCTTGATCAGAGCATCTGCTTCTGATCCTTCATTTTGGATACCATAATTTCTTTCTATTTAAGCATCAGACTAATCAGGCGATTCTTGAATCCGATACCTCTGCATTCTTTATTCGTATGAGTGAGTACCGATACTCACATCAGCTCTGTTGTGGATCACGTGATCATTTGTTGGATTTTTATCCGACAGTGTCCTTCATATTCAATCACCTTGTGAGATCTTCCTCTGCTTGACCAACCATGCTCTGCTTTCGAGCTTGTGTATTTACTTTTGAAACTTGTGGTATATGTTACTAAGATGCCCGATGGGTCGAACCTATGTCTTCCCCTAATCCGTGAGAACCCGAAAGTTTTCGCAAGTCATACTCTTCCGGTGTTCTACCAGATAAAATTCCAACACTAAAGTTATATCAAAGCGAGAGGTGAATGAAATGATATGCATTAAACAAGTGGGAGTCGACCTTGAACTTTGTGTTCATGCCCATGAAAATGATGTAGACCGTCTCGGAAGCTTCTTGCAAAATGATTATCCAGTTGTATGATTCTTTCGGTATTCTTGAAAATTGATTCCTTACAGTTATGGTTCCGACCATGCTGTCCTGATCTAATATATCTGATGGGAATTCATTCCAGTGCCTCGTCTATTTTTGGCAAGGTTGAAGTATCTACTATCATAGGTCAATGACCCGGTTCTACTTCTATCATGTTCTACCTTTGAGTATTACCCCCTGGTATCCCGAAGATGTCTTGCCATTGCACCACATCTTACTAACTTGGTTGAAGTAATGTATTTCCTTGTCGTAATCACTCTATGGGTTCTGGGTTGTTGTCAACCGAGGACACCGACTAGTGAAATTATTCCGCACTACAAATCAAATATCCCTAGTATTTTTACTAGGAAATTCTAAACTCAATCTCGTCATTCCTAGACTATCGGCTGCATCCTGGTCTTGCTATCTTTGACTGTGCTACCTCGTCCTTCTCTACTGCACGAATTCTTTAGTGTGTGAGCACGACTTACATCGAGCTTTCAACATCATGTTGCTTGTCTTGAAAGGTAACCTTGGTTCCGAGCTTGCATCTTATATATTGATCCTATAAGTTGCCACTTTGTCATTCCCTTGCTTGTTGCCGTTGTTGTTTGATTACATCCTCTCGAAACCTCCTGACAAATGTGTCGGATCACCTTCAACACTTTGACTTCTTCCGAGATGTCAACTGTGTTCATGATGAGAAATACCCTCCTTGCCCTCGATGATTTTTATTATCATCGACAACACCCTTGACTTCCTTTCATCGCGAACTTGTCCACATTATGAATACAACTTTCTCTCCAGCTAGTGTTGTGTTCTGCCTTGAAGTATTACTGTCTTTTCTGTCGAGAATGTTGTGGGGATTGCTCCACCTCTTAAAAATTCTTCGTATGATGATACTTCTCACCATCACCATTCTTCCTTGATCCCCATGTTGTTATTAACCAGGATACCGATATGCTAACAATGCTGTTTGACTTCTGTACTTCTAGCAACGCTATTGCTTTGAAGTTAACGACCGATAGTTCGTTCTTAGACTGTTGGTTATTGAATCATCACTCTAACATTGATCTTGCTTCCTAAGGTCATATTTCGGGTACACCTTTGAACTAATGATGGATCGTGTATGTTTTCCTAGAGCATACAACAATATATCATTTGAATTGACATGTGTCATCTTCTTGTTCACATTATTATGCAAATCCATCCGTTTGGAATTCTCGATGATTTGTCGCTGAGCCCATCAGCCATCTCCTCATCCCCTCCTTGGTTTAATGATGAACTATTGCTTCAGGAACCCGCTCCCATAGTTCATTTCCCAAGAATCTTCCAATGTCATTTTGTCGATTTGTGTCACACATTTTCTTCTCGGACATCCTAAGTCCGAGGTATCATGACACCAATCGGATCTGAATCTCGGCCAGATATGATGGTTGGGACAACTTTCCAGGAGTTATGATGTTGGTCCTTTGATGACCCGGTAATATGATGTCATGCCTACCACCCCTGGCTGGAGGACCTATCATTATAATTTATTTTGCAAGGATAACCATTCTCCCTGGAGGAAATTGTAAGACTTATTTATAAGTTGCTCCTGATGGATCATTTGTGTATCTAGAGTTTGGCCCTTGATTGAAACACCATATCATTGCTACCTCAAAGCATGACTATGATACCCTGCTCTTCAACAAGAACATTGGAGGCGTGATGCTAAATGTTTCTTGGTCAGTTATCCAAACACCATTGTATGGGTAACATCTTGATTAATCCTTGCCTCTTATCTGAATGGTTGGGTACTTGCTCCCCTGGCATGTATGCCATGTTCTGCTTGTACATGGGAAGGATATACTCCTAAGAATTATGTGTTTAAACACATTTTTCTTTCCATTGTTCTGATTAAATTTGATAAACACTTTTCCGTTTCCATTGGTTTGTTTAAACCCTTTCTATGATCTATATTATATAAGTAGTAATAATTCCCCGCTTGTGCAAACACCTCGGTGTACAACTTTGTCAGTAAGACCCTGTTACTACTGTTGATGACATTCCGGTAACCACCGATGGACGAGAACTTTACCTATTGGTCCGCCTCGTTTCAACGAGCAGGAAAATGGTTCTCTTCATCCCTTGCCCTTGCTACCGATGTTGTTACTGACATATAACTGGCAGGCTGACCTCTGACATGCCTTGCTTACATGGTCGTGCAAGACGTCATCGCCCTTCCTACTTTTAACCCACATGGTGGGCCCATAACCCACAGGTCCCAGGATCGAAACCTGACTCTCCTGTACGCCATGGTTTTCCTCAGGATTGGCTTCGTATGTATTTCACGAGCCACCTTCCGAGAAATCATCAATTCTGGTATAAAACACAAGACTTATTCCCGTTGCTTTGAACCCCTTTCACGCCCTATTTCAGGCATCGAATGGTTGCCTGCTCGCTCGAAACTTCCCATAAAACCTCATTACTTTGCTCTCGATATTTTCTTAAGTTTCAATTTGAGAGTTACATTCCGCCACCTTCCCCGATGTTATCGACCAGATAGTCACCCTTGCAGAGGTCCGTTCTCCCGGAATAACCCCCTTTATTCTTTCGTAAGTACGATGGAGTTCTCGAAGAAAGGATGATGACTTCATCATGATGACTTGAAGCAGAGAAATGAAGACAACAATGTAATGGATCAACCTCTTCGAGAAGAGCAACCAAGGCCGAGAATACTCGTTAGAATTTTGTAACCAAATCTTCCCCCCTTACACTACCACTTAAATCTTGGGACGAGATTTCTTGTAGTGGAGGAGAATTGTGACGCCCGGATAATTAAGCTACAGTAACCATCTACTAATGATGCCACGTCACCTCGATTACTGTTGCTAATCTCGCGTTAGTTCGAAACCGATTCAAATTCAAATTCAAAATCAAGCAAACAATAAAAGTTTTCAAATGTTAAAACTAAAATGTTCGGGGTGAGCCAAATAATGCATAGGTAAGTATGGTGGAGAAACCACACTTTTAGAAAAGGTTTAATACTCTAAAAATATTTTAAACAGTAGAAAAAACAATTAGTTGAATGACTTTTACAAAAAAATAAAATATTAAACTATTTTAATTAGTTGCCCAAACTTGTGTGGCAGTAGCCTATTTACTAACACTAAATTAGGGTCTACTTTTACAGTTTACAAAACTAAAATAAAAGAGGAACTAAAGTAAAAATAGAAAAGCAGAACCTAACTAAACTAAAAAAAAGCCTAGCCCTTCCCCCCACTAGGCCTCGGCCCAGCTGGCCATCGGGCCAACCAGGCCAGCCCACCCGCGCCTACTAACCCCCACCCCGGTCAAACCCTATCCCACCGATGCCCCCACTCTCCCACTCGCCCGCCTCTCCGTCTCCCCCCTCTCCTCTCGATCCCAGCTGGATCGGGGAGGGGCCCGACCCCGATGCCGCCCGTCGCCCAGCCCCGCCACCGCGCCGGAGCCCCACCACCGCTGCCGCGCCCGCGCCGGGGGATCCCCCGCCTACCGTCGTCCTCGCGCCGCCGCCACGCAGAAGCTCCTGCCATGGCCGCACCCGCCTGGTCCTCCGCGTCCGTGCTGCGCCAAGCCGCCTCCTCGCCGGAGAGGGACGGATCCCGGGGGCCCTGTCGCGGATCCGTCCTCCCTCGCCTTGCTCCACCTCGCGGACGCCACCTCCCCGCCGGGAGCCACCGCATCGAGCCCCACACCGCCTTCTTCCTCCTCGGCCCTGTCAAGCTTCGCCGTCGAGTTCGGCACCTCCGAGTCTTCCCCGAGCCCACTAAGCACATCTGCAGGCTCAATGTGAGCTCCGCCACTTCCCCGATTATTCCCGAGCTCGGATTCGAGCTCGAGCACCTTACTGCCACTCCATAGCTGTCGACGCCATCGCGGCCGAAACCGCCATAGCACCGTCGTCTCGCTCACCCGTGGACGCGCTGGAGTTTCTCCACACACGCGTTCTCCCTCCCGCTCACTGCTACTGCTCTACAGTGCCCTCACCGCACGCCCATCGGTCACCCCGCGCTGGCCGCCGCACCCGCACCATGGCGCTGGTTGGCCGCCCCGCTGCCTGCTGTGTTGCTGCCGCCCCAGCCCTGCTCGAGTCGCCGCCCGCGCGGCCCCTGGCTGCCGGCGCTCACGCCCGCGAGCTCTGTGGCTCTGCTCCGCTCCACCCCCGTTAACCCGCGCCCGATAAGCCCACTGGCCAAATGACAAGGGGCCCCACCCCAGACCGAATTAAAAAAGGAGTTAAAATAAATAAATTAGTAATTAATTAATTAATTAGTTAATTAAGTTAATCAATCCTATTTAAATAATCTAATTAAGAATGAATTAACCTAATCATTTAGTTAACTATTTAACCATGTTTAATTAACCTGAGACTATGACGAACGGGCCCCACGTGCCAGGGTTGACCTAGTCAACCTGTAGACCTGCTGACATCTTGTTGATGTCACGCTGACCCAATAATTACCTTTTCTAATTAATTAAAATATGTTAATTCCAAAATTGAATTAAAACTTTAAAAATTAAAATAAAATAAACCGTAGCTCGGACCGAAATACTTTGTACATGAAAGTTGCTCAGAACGACGAGACGAATCCGGATACACACCCCGTTCGTCCGCCACACATCTCTAGCATAGAAAACACGGTCCTTTCCTCCTCTGGTTCACCTGTCCGAAAACGTGAAACACCGGGGATACTTTCCCGGATGTTTTCCCCTTTGCCGGTACCACCTCCTACCGTGTTAGGGCACACCTAGCACCGTGCATTGTCATGTCTTCCATCGTCATGCTTATGTTTGCATTATATTTATTGTTTCTTCCCCCTCTTCTCTCGTTAGACACCGAGACCTACGCTGCTGCTACTGAGTACGACTATGGTGTTGACGACCCCTCCTACTTGCCAGAGAAACCAGGCAAGCCCCCCCCCCTTGATCACCAGATATCGCCTATTCTTCTCTCTACTGCTTGCATTAGAGTAGTGTAGCATGTTACTGTTCGGTTACTCCTATTCTGTTGCATAGCCTGTCATTGTTGCTACATTCATTGATACCTTACCCTCAATCCTAAATGCCTAGTATAGGATGCTAGTTTATCATCATTGGCCCTACATTCTTGTCAGTATGCCTTGCTATACTATCGGGGCGTGATCACATGGGAGGTGATCACGGGTATATACTATACATATATACATACTATACAGATGGTGACTAAAGTCGGGTCAGCTCGTTGAGTACCCGCAAGTGATTCCGATGTGGGGGCTGGAAGGACAGGTGGCTCCATCCCGGTAGAGGTGGGCCTGGGTTCCCGACGGCCCCCGACTGTTACTTTGTGGTGGAGCGACAGGGCAGGTTGAGACCACCTAGGAGAGAGGTGGGCCTGGCCCTGGGCGGCGTTCACGGTTACTTCATAATAACACGCTTAACGAGATCTTGGTATTTGATCTGAGTCTGGCCACTGGCCTATATGAACTAACCAACTACGCGGGAAAGATATGGGCACTCGATGTCGTGGTATCAGCCGAAGCCTTCGTGACGTCAGCGACTGAGCGGCCGCGCCGGATTGGAATGTAAGCCTGCTCTTGTATTAAGGGGGCTAGTTCTGCTTCCGGCCACCCACGCAATGTGCAAGTGTGCAATGGGCGATGGGCCGAGACCCCTACGCCATAGGATTTAGACTGGCGTGCTGACCTCTCTGTTGTGCCTAGGTAGGGCTGCGATGTGTTGATCTTTCGAGGCCGGGCATGACCCAGGAAAGTGTGTCCGGCCAAATGGGATCGAGTGTGTTGGGTTATGTGGTGCACCCCTACAGGGAAGTTTATCTATTCGAATAGCCGTTTCCCTCGGTAAAAGGACGACCCAGAGTTGTACCTTGACCTTATGACAAATAGAACTGGATACTTAATAAAATACACCCAGACAAGTTCCACAGACAACCCGGTGATCGCTTTTCCACAGGGCGATGAGGGGAGGATCGCCGGGTAGGATTATGGTATGCGGTGCTACTTGGAGGACTACAATCTACTCTCTTCTACATGCTGCAAGACGGAGGCTGCCAGAAGCGTAGTCTTCGATATGACTAGCTATCCCCCTCTTATTCTCGCATTCTGCAGTTCAATCCACCGATATTGCCTTTTTACACATATACCCATGCATATGTAGTGTAGCTCCTTGCTTGCGAGTACTTTGGATGAGTACTCACGGTTGCTTTTCTCCCTCTTTTCCCCCTTCCCCTTCTACCTGGTTGTCGCAACCAGATGTCGGAGCCCAGGAGCCAGACGCCACCATCGACGACGACTCTTACTACACTAGAGGTGCCTACTACTACGTGCAGGCCGCTGACGATGACCAGGAGTAGTTTAGGAGGATCCCAGGCAGGAGGCCTGCGCCTCTTTCGATCTGTATCCCAGTTTGTGCTAGCCTTCTTAAGGCAAACTTGTTTATCTTATGTCTGTACTCGTATATTGTTACTTCCACTAACTCGTCTTTGATCGAGCACTTGTATTCGAGCCCTCGAGGCCCCTGGCTTGTATTATGATGCTTGTATAACTTATTTTATTTTTAGAGTTGTGTTGTGATATCTTCCCGTGAGTCCCCGATCTTGATCGTACACGTTTGCATGTATGATTAGTTTACGATTGAATCAGGGGCGTCACAGGTCTACCAAATATAGTGGGACAAAATTCATCTTGTGGGGAACCAAGAACAAGAAAATCAGCAGGATATTTAACTTTTCCACACAAGACTTCAACATCTCTAACAATCCCAATTGGTGAAATAGCATCTCTATTGGCAAGCTTAATTGTAACATCAATTTCTTCTATCTCAGCAGGTGCAATATCATGCATAATTTCTTTATATAAGGAATGAGGTATTGCACTAGCACTAGCACCCATATCACATAAGCCATGATAACAATGATCTCCTATTTTAACAGAATAACATGCATGTCTACAACAGGTCTATGTTTATGTTTATTATCTGGTCTAGCAATTCTAGCAGCTTCATCACAGAAGTAAATAACGTGCCCTTCAGTATTATCAGCCAAGATATCTTTAAGCATAGCAATACTAGGTTCAACTTTAATTTGCTCAGGTGGTGTATATGTTCTAGTATTACTCTTACGAACTACAGTTGAAGCTTTAGCATGATCCTTTATTCTAACAGGGAAAGGTGGTTTCTCAACATAAGTAGTAGGAACAATAGGATCGTTATAAGTGATAGTATTTTCTTCAACTTTAATAGGTGCAACTACTTTTACTTCAGTGGGAGGATTATATGTAAACCACTTCTCCTTAGGGAGCTCAACATGAGTAGCAAATGATTCACAGAAAGAAGCTACTATCTCAGAGTCAAGTCCATATTTAGTGCTAAATTCACGGAAAACATCAGTATCCATAAAAGATTTAACACAATCAAACTTAGGTGTCATACCTGACTCCTTACGTTCGTCGATATCCCAATCTTCAGAGTTGCGTTAATTCTTTCAAATGAATGCCATTTGAATTCCATAGTCTTCATCATAAAAGACACAACATAAGAAGTATCAAGCATGGAGCGATTGTTGCGAGAAAGCCGAGAATAAAAATCTTGAATAATCATTTCTCTTGAGAGCTCATGATTGGGGCATGAATATAACATTGACTTAAGCCTCCCCCAAGCTTGAGCGATGCTTTCTCCTTCGCGAGGCCAAAAACTATATATATAATTGCGATCACGATGAACAAGATGCATAGGATAAAACATCTGGTGAAATTCCAATTTCAATCGTTTGTAGTCCCATGATCCCATATCATCACATAGCCTAAACCATGTGAATGCATCTCCCTTCAAAGATAAAGGGAAGACCTTCTTATTAACAAAATCATCGGGCATACCTGCAAGCTTAAATAATCCACAAACTTAATCCACATAGATTAAGTGTAAAATGGGATGCAAAGTTCCATCTCCTGTAAAGGGATTAGCTAGCAGTTTCTCTACCATACCCGAAGGAATTTCAAAGTAAACATTTTCAGTAGGTTCAGTAGGTTGAGGAGCAACTCCTTGCTTTATTGCTCGGGGTGAAGATACCCCGAACAAGCCCCTCAAAGGATTATGTTCCATAGTAACAAGTGACAGTAAATTTCAGCACACTATATAACTATTTCCTTACCAAGTTCCACTTACCAAAGGCACTTCACTCCCCGGCAACGGCGCCAGAAAAGAGTCTTTATGACCCACAAGTGTAGGGGATCTATCGTAGTCCTTTCGATAAGTAAGAGTGTCGAACCCAACGAGAAGCAGAAGGAAATGACAAGCGGTTTTCAGTAAGGTATTCTCTGCAAGCATTGAAATTGTAGGTAACAGATAGTTTTGTGATATGATAATTTGTAACGGGTAACAAGCAATGAGAGTAAATAAGGTGCAGCAAGGTCGCCCAATCCTTTTTGTAGCAAAGGACAAGCCTGGCCAAGTTCTTATATAGAGAAAAGCGCTCCCGAGGACACATGGGAATTATCGTCAAGCTAGTTTTCATCACGCTCATATGATTCACGTTCGTTACTTTGATAATTTGATATGTGGGTGGACTGGTGCTTGGGTACTGCCCTTTCTTGGACAAGAATCCCACTTATGATTAACCCCTATTGCAAGTATCCGCAACTACAAAAGAAGTATTAAGGTAAAACTAACCATAGCATGAAACATGTGGATCCAAATCAGCCCCTTACGAAGCAACGCATAAACTAGGGTTTAAGCTTCTGTCACTCTAGCAACCCATCATCTACTTATTACTTCCCAATGCCTTCCTCTAGGCCCAAATAATGGTGAAGTGCCATGTAGTCGACGTTCACATTACACCACTAGAGGAGAGACAACATACATCTCATCAAAATATTGAACGAATACCAAATTCACATGACTACTAATAGCAAGACTTCACCCATGTCCTCAGGAACAAAAGTAACTACTCACAAAGCATATTCATGTTCATAATTAGAGGGGTATTAATATGCATTAAGGATCTGAACATATGATCTTCCACCAAATAAACCAACTAGCATCAACTACAAGGAGTAATCAACTCTACTAGCAACCCACAGGTACCAATCTAAGGTTTTGGTACAAAGATTGGATACAAGAGATGAACTAGGGTTTGAGAGGAGATGGTGCTGGTGAAGATGTTGATGGAGATTGACCCCCTCCCGATGAGAGGATCGTTGGTGATGACGATGGTGATGATTTCCCCCTCCCGGAGGGAAGTTTCCCCGGCAGAATAGCTCCGCCAGAGCCCTAGATTGGTTCCGCCTCGTGGCGGCGGAGTTTCATCCTGTAAGCTTGCTTATGATTTTTTAGGGTAAAACCCCTCATATAGCAGAAGATGGGCACCGGAGGGCTACCATGTGGCCCACAAGGCAGGGGCGTGCCCAGGAGGGTAGGGCGCGCCCCCACCCTCGTGGCTAGGGTGTGGGCCCCCTCTGGTACTTCTTCCGCTCAATATTTATTATTAATTCCCAAAATGACTTTCGTGGAGTTTCAGGACTTTTGGAGTTGTACAGAATAGGTCTCTAATATTTGCTCCTTTTCCAGCCCAGAATCCCAGCTGCCAGCATTCTCCCTCTTCATGTAAACCTTGTAAAATAAGAGAGAATAGGCATAAGTATTGTGACATAACATGTAATAACAGCCCATAATGCAATAAATATCGATATAAAAGCATGATGCAAAATGGACGCATCGGTGGTCGAGGCCGAGCGATGCACGAAGTTTTGCGTGTTTCTCTCGTACAGGCATGCGCGTGGGTGCGAGGCGTTGGGCTCTAACTGAACCCGAGCGAGGCGTTCGCCTATTGAACCCGAGCGATTGCACTGCAGGCTACTCGTTACTGAACCCGAGCGATCGATCGATGGCTGATAACTGAACCCGATCAAGCGATTCCTTCGCTACTGCTGCTAACTGAAACCGATCGATGCTGCCTCTGGATGAACAGTGAGCGTTGTTGGGGGGGGGGGTTGGATGAACAGTTCTCGGTGGGGGTGGATGAATAGGACCCCGCGGTGTTGCCTCTGGATGAACAGGACCCCGATCGATCGAGCCGGTTGGGGCTGGATGAATAGGACCCTGTGGAGGGCTAGATGAACAGGACGACCCCGTGGAGGGGTGGATGAACAATAGATGGTGGAGGGGTGGATGAACAATAGCCCGTGGAGGGGTGGTTGAACAGGAGCCCATGGAGAGGGCTGGTTGAACAGTAGCCGGTGGAGTAGCGCGTGGTGGAGGCTGGATGAACAGGAGCCCATGGATGAACAGTCGTTGGTGGAGGTTGGAGGAGGTCGACGGTGGATGAACAGTAGCCCATGGAGGCTGGAGGAGGTCGACGGTGGAGATGAACAGTATCCCGTGGAGTCCCGTTTTGCGGTACGCCACACCCCTCCCGATGAACAGGACCCCCATTTCGATCGTAGCGCTCCAACACAAGTCTATTTCATCCGTTTTGCGGTACGCCACACCCCTCCCGATCAACAGGACCCCGTTTCGACCGTAGGAGGTCCACCACAAGTCCGTTTCCTCCGTTTTGCGATACTCCAGACCCCTCCCGATGAACAGGATCCCATTTCGAACGTGGCTGGTCGAACACAAGGCCGTTTCCTCCGTTCTGCGGTACGCCAAGCCTCGTTTCCATCGGCTGTTCCGTCCAAGCCCTCCAGATGAACACGATGATGCATTCTGTTCTGACCCAACCAGTTGGCTCACTATGAACACGACGATGTACACGAGCCCTGGCCATACGTATGCGCGAGTAGGCATTCAAGACCCCGCCCGTATGTACGTACGTGGCCGCATTTTCTTTCTTGCACACTAGCCACTTTACATACGCGTACATGCTACATGCGCGCCTCTACTACGACATGTGCGCGCCTCTACATCGACCAGTATGTACGTACACGTTCGTGACCAGAATGACAATGCTACGTACGCTTTGACCAGGTGGGTCCCGACTGTCAAGCACTTCCTTGCGTGCGAAGATGTAGCTGGTGGGTCCCAGCAGTCAGGGGGCGAATTGTTTTTTTTGTAATATGGACGCACTTCCTTGCGTGCGGAGATGTAGCTGGTAGGTCCAAGCAGTCAGGGGGGACGTTTTTTTATGAAATGGTGGCCCGTCCGGTGGGTCCCTGCTGTCAGGTGGAGGAAATTATTTTACGCATAATAAGGAGGCACTTCCTTGCTGCGGCCGTGGACCCAGCTGTCAGCTTCTCCACGTACAGTCCATGTCCGATGGAAGTCGTTCCTTCACCACGTTGACCACGCCGCGCCGAGAGTACCAGGACGATGGACGACGGCGAGGCCTAGGAAGGGGGCGACGTAGAGCCAGGGAAGACACAGTAGTGGAAGCCCGCGCGGAGAGGAGTACGAGGGTTCACTGGTTCGGCTGCGGTGTGAGGCTTCCAATGGCTCTCGTTTATTGACCACGTTGACCACACCGTGCCGAGCACACCAAGGCCAATGGACGACGGAGAGGCCCCAGACTGGAATGACCTGGAGATGGGGAAGACGCGGCAGTGCACCGATGGAGAGGAGTGGGAAACTTGACTGGTTCGGGTGCGCGGCATCACTGCCACCCATGGGAGACAGGGGCAAGAACAGAGGTTGAAGAAGAAGCACGGCTGTTGGATTAACATCCAACGGTCCAGCTGCTAGAATCATTTATTGATTAAGTTGACAAAGCCCTGCGTACACCTCTGCTTAGTAGGCCCACAAGTCAGCCACCAAATCTGCCGGGTCCCAGCTGTCATCGGGAGGAATTGTTTTTTCGCATAGCAAGGAGGCACTTCCTTCTGTGCGAAGATATAACTGGTGGGTCCCAGCTGTCAGGGGAATGAAACAGCTTAATAAGGAGGAACTTTCCTTGCGTGCGACCATGGACCTGTGGGTCCCAGCCATCAGGCTCTCATGTACAGTCCTCTTCTGATGACTCTCGTTTGTTGACCACGCCACGCCGAGTGCAGCGAGGCGGTGGAAGACAGCGAGGCCCAAGACTGGAACGACCCAGAGATGGGGAAGACGCGGCAGTGGAGTCGTAGACGGAGAGGAGTGGTAAACTTGACTGGTTCAGGTGCGGGGTGGGCCTACACTCGGCAGAGAATAATAGGAGGTGCGGAGTGGAGGGGTGGTCTGGCCGTCGGCGGGGTAGCATTTCGTTGCGAGGCGTGCAAAACAACACCACTGGACGCCGGAGGCTGGAGCAGGCGGTCCCAGCAGCGCTGAGGGAAGAAGGCGAGAGATTGAAGAAGAATTCCGGTCGTTGGATGTAAATCCAACGCCTTGCTTAGGCTTCGACCTACTGGCCCACATGTCAGCCAGTCCATTTGGTAGGCTGGGTGAAACAATGATGTAGCATCTATGCAACCCGTTTATATATATGGTAGAATTTAAAGCCCATTTTCATTTTTCTCCAAATCCGCGACTTGCTGGGCTGGGTGAAAATATCATGTTGGGATGGATGGAGAAATGTTATAAAAACATAAACACATGATTGCACATCTATTACTGCATTTGTGTGTGTGTGTGTGTGTAATAAAATAAGGGGTCGTGCTATTTGGCACCCTGGGTGAGTAATAGTTATTCTTCACCCCCTCTCTATTTTGACATCAATGCACCGTATTTTACGTTTCGTAAATTTTATCTTATTTCATACATAAAAAGAGAACGTAAGAAAACATGTACCCGCCGTAAAAAAAATTTATGTTACGTAAAATTACGAATGTAAAAACATGGTGTAAAACATACATAAAATGTGATTTTTCTGGTCTTATAACCTATATTTTTGTTTTTATACCAAATTTTACATATTAAACCAATATGCATGTAACTATTTATATTCTAAATGTAATTTATTTAGTAAGCGATCGTAAGATTATCTCGGGTGAAGAATAATTTATTCTGCACCTTGGGTGATGAATAGTAACATATATATATATATATATATTATTGAAGGGAAAACATAGGTTCAGTTTTGCATTCTAATAGAAAAAAGAACCGAGCTGCGCGTCGTCTTGAAAAAACAAACATAACTTGGGCTGCTGATGTTATAGACAAGTTAGGTTGGGAGGCCCAGAGGCCGCTTGATCCAAAAAACCTTGAAACATGTCGTGGGCTGCCCATGTTAAACAACAAAATCTAGGCCATGGACCTGGTGGGCCCGGGACTGTCAGCCTCTCAACGAACAGTTGTCTCCCGATTCCTCTTGTTTTGCTGACCATGTTGGGAACGATAGACGGCGGCGCCACGGCGAGAGCACCAAGGTGGAGGACGACATGGAGACCATGGACCGAACGAACCGGAGCGGGGGAAGACGCAGACGGAGGGGAGTACGAGGGTTGACTTGTTCGGATGCAGGGTGGCCGGTGGAGCTCCTTGGTATCGTTGTCTTCTTTTATGTTGGCGAAGTAGGGGTTGATGATGGTCTCGGCGAGGTCAACCACGGAGTCCTTCTCCTGCCTGTTGCAGATGATCTTGTATTGCTTTTGGATGTCGACAAGCTTGCTGCACCAGATGGCCGAATCATCACGTTCTTCCTTCTCTCCACCGTAACGAAAGTGCAGTCGGCGCTGCCAATGAAATGGGCGAATGCTCCAGAACCTCTGATGGCCCTACAACAATGGTAGACGAGAACCTCATCTCGCACGCATACTTGGGCGACCGCGACCCTCTGGTCCCTGTCAGGAGACGAATGGATGGGCACAAGGTCTAGTCCTGCGACCTTGTGATTTCTCGTCCTGTAGGTACTGCTTGAACTCGGCGAGGCAGAGCTTCACCGAGTTTGGATCGTTGGTGTACATCACATTTAACTTGGTGCCGCCATGGGACTGAACGGAGAACTCAAAGGTGAACTCCTTGCTGAAGTCCATATCCAGTAGGCTCACCCCTCGGATCGCCATTGGAGTCTCTTCAAGTGAACGAGTGAGTAGGCGGCAGTAGCAGTTCGTTTTTCAGCTCTTGGGGAACTGGATTCAACAGTAAATTGTGTGTGTATAGGAGACAACAGTTACTACCCCTCCTTCGCCCGCTGCACGCCCGGCAGAATATGCACCCTCGGCGCATTCAAACACCTCCATTAAGAAACCTATTCCGGCCACACACGTCGGTTCATGAGTGGGTCTGTATTGGTACTGTAATAACAAGTGTTAGTGGTCATTTTACTTAAATTTAATTAGCTTTAATTAAAATGTATTCTTAAAACAAGCAATGCATTGGCTCATTCTATCAGTGCCACGGGATCAACATGCACAACAATTAGAATTATTATTCTAAGGACGCACATGACCAGAACATTTGCCGCACTTTCACACAGAAAATACTACCAAGTTTGAACAGTTTGTTATGGTTGTTGTCCTTTGCATCATCATGCCATGTTTTTCAGCTTGCAAGATTCAGAACCAACAAATAAGATTCAAATAATAAGTACAACAAAGATGCCTACACATCTCATTGATTCCCAGCTTCCAAGATTCAGAACCAACAAATAAGATTCAAAAAATAATTACAACAAAGATGCCTACACATCTCATTGATTCCCAGCTTTCAAGATTCAGAACCAACCCATTAGGGCCTTTTGGTAAAGTGAATATCGGGATTAAATCCATCTTGGCTAGCCGTGTCATACAACCCAAGAACTTGGCGAATGCTCTTGACCATCACAACATATGTAGTAGAGTATTCCTGTTTGCACAGATAAGAAAGAGCATGATTACTATAATAGTGGCACTAGTTGAAGCAACCGGTGTGAGGGGTCCTATACCGCCACGACTCGATGTGGTGAACCTGCAACTCCACTCGGATGAGGCCAGCCTGGAGTTCCATGATTCAATTCATGTGCCTTTTTTCTGCAGTTCACCTGAAATAAAGAAAAGATTGCATCATTCAGCTAGCAAGAAGTACTTGCTCTCGTGAGCTGACAGGTTCTTCTTTAGTAGTTGCACTAAAATTCAGCAATATTGAGGTTGGTTGTCCTGCTCATGTAAGGTGCATCTATAATTTGCTTATCCTTTTGTGCAGTTCCACTAAAATAAAGTGCCATCGTGGTGACAGTGACGGCTCATCTTGCAAAAGCTAATAAAATGTTGTACAAGATTACCAACAGAATTTGATGGAGATTTTGGAAACTCCAATCACCATTTTGTGCAGTTCCACCAAAATTGAGAGATGTTGCCCACGTGACATTTTAGTTGAACTGCACAAGACACTCATTCCAAAATAAAGTGTTTTGTGCAGTTCACCAAAAGGTCACAATAGCAACAGGTGAAATGGATATCCCTATCTGCACAAAAAGATAGAAAGTAAACAATTGTTGGTCAATAAGAATATACGAAACATACACGAAATGAAAAGAAGCATATTAGTTATGTTCATGGCAATCACGCAAGGACAATAGAAATTTTAAAACGTCAGCAATGCTTCATGTTACCGGAAGCATTACGATCAACTATGACATTCGTCAAATATGGGATTACTTTAATGGTGGCATTGCTTGTTTACCAGATACAGTAAATCAACAACAGCTAAAGAGTTGGTTTAAGGGCATGAGACCATGGGGACACCAGGTCACTCAGCAGCGTAAAGAACCAACTTACCTATCATACTTGGGAAAACAGCAGGAGTACCATTTGTTAACATAGTTTAATTGCATCATATCACTGGAGGCATTAGATTAACAATAACATTGGTTAGACATGTCCTTAAGGTAACAGTGTGATCGCTTCATTTTACATGCGCCCTTACATTAACAACAGCAAAAGGTTGGTATAAGGACATGCGACAGTGGACGCATCAACACAATGTACCTACAAAGAGGCATAAAGTGGTGATGTCGAGTTTGTTCATGCTCTGTGAGGGCAGCAAAACTAATCATGGAGAACTTTTCCTATGTGAGGGTAGCAAATCTAATCCTGGAGACCTTTTACTATGTGAGGGCAACAAATCTAATCCTGGAGAGCTTTTACTATGTGAGGGCAGCAAATCTAATCCTGGACATACTCTGTTGACTTGTCCACCAGCCGCCACTTTCTATCCATTTTTCAACCACCTTATCCAGTTTGTTCCGAGTTTTCCCATTATTTCCCTTTTCAACCAAGAGACCGGTTGGGTACCCGATCTCTACTACTTTCCCCCTGTTATTTCCTCTTTGAATCAAGTCCTAGATTCATGCTACGATTTCCCCCCTTTCTTCGTTGTTTGAACTAAGTCCTAGATTCGAATGCATGAAGTGGCTTTACCTCTAATAATACTAAAAATTTAGGTGGATTTGGAAGAGCTAATGGAAGTAGAAAAAGATGCACATGCAGACACATTGGGAGCTGGGGCAGTAGAGCAAGGCCGCTTTCGAAGAACTTGTACCTAAGGTTTGTCGGGATGTCGGCGGCGGCAGGTCTGATCTATGCACAATACGGCAGGGAGGAAGAAGGGTCGGAGGACCTCCCGAGCCGGTGATGTGTCGGAGAGAACGACATGGGCAGAGGATCGGGCCCCGCCGGCAACTGTGGGTTTCCTCCCTCGGCAGCGATGACCACGTGAACGATGCACCTTTTAGTCCTCTACACACACCAGCCGAAGGGATCCGACCAGATCTGTGACCAGCGGTGAGCAGAGAGAAAATGTCGCTACCACTGTCTTGTTTAGATCTGGAGAGGATGAGAGAATGAAGATAGCAACCCTAGTAAAGCAAGCGCTCAGGCCCCTGCGTACATATAAATTGGAGTGATTATCTTTTTCTCTCCACAACAAGCGTCTCAATTTGTGTACGTGGCATTAAAGATGTCAGGACCCCGACTAAATGGCACACCGATCTAGCATGTAACACCTCATATCACTTTGCGGCCTCACGCATGGTATTCCCACGGGTGTCGCCTTACCAGGCCCGGGACCGTTTGCACCTTTTCGCACACGTATATGATAGTCTCGCTAGCATCCATATGACAAGGAGCCCGGGCTGATATGGCTAGTCGTGAACCCAAAGTGGCACTAACTTACAGGGACAGGCATACATGACCCAGCAACGAACGTGTCGGTCATCAGCGAGTGAATCCGGGCTGTAGCAACTGGGCTAGCAGGACTCCGGTAAACCAGGCTGTAGCAGGCTAACAGGACTCTGTTAGACACCGCGTGACACTATCCCAAAGGGACAGACACAGGAACAAAGAAGGACACATGCCAGCCAGCCTAAGTGTTCCAGAGCAGTACCAAGCTACCAAGGCTTAGTGGAAGCATAAGGAGACATTTCCCGATAAGAGAGGCTACCTAGGGTAAACAACTAGATAGTCAGATCCCACACATACCAAGCATTTCAATAACATACACACAATATGCTCGATATGTGCAAATACAACATGGCATCACAACATGACTCTACAACTCAAATAATTTATTCAATAGGCTCCGAGGAGCGAGATATTACAAACATGGGTCTCATGACCCAACATTCAAAGCACACAAGTCAAAGCACAAGTGGAAGCTTAACATGTCTGGGTACAGACATCTTTAAATGAAAAAGGCTGAGAAGCCTGACTATCTACCAGATCCTGCCGAGGGCACAAGATCGTAGCTGAGGTAACAAGCTAAACGTCGAAGTCCATGCGGAACTACTAGTGAGACCGAAGTCTCTCTGCAAAACATAAAATAGGAAAACGTGAGTACAAATGTACCCAGCAAGACTTACATTAGAACTAACTACATATGCATCATTATCAGCAAAGGGGGTGGTGGAGTTTAATTGCAGCAAGCCAGCTTTGACTCGGTGGCTATCCTGAACTACGACTGCAAGTAACTCTTTTGAGGTGGCGCAAACGAGTCCACATATTCACCATATCAATACACTACTATGGATCTGCTCCCATCTCCCTACGAGGACGCCATCCATAGCACTCACGCTTATCTTGCGTATTTTAGAGTATCCACTTTCACTTGTCTATGAACTGTACAGGCAACCCAGAAGTCCTTTACCGCGGACACGGCTATTCGAATAGATGATGTTAACCCTACAGGGGTGTACTTCTTCATACACTCTCTCGCCACTTACCACCATGTACACGTCGTGTATCTCAGCAACCTTCAAGCGGAAGCCTGGTGAAGGAGTCAGCCACGACCTGACTAACCACACAATTCTCTAGTCCAGGTTATTGCCTATTCAGGTTCCATCCGCAAGGAGATCCGGCCGGGGTGTTGCTCACGGCCCCAAACAATGTGAGCAGGGTTCCCAAGCCCACCATCCGGGTGCCACTTGGTACACCGTGCCACTGTGCCTAGTCTGTCCCAAGCCCACCTATACCGGGTGCCACTTGGTAGACTACTAACACTACCTACAAACACCAGAAACTAGTTGCAACTCCTGGATAGAGATCGAGTTGATTAATAAGCCGAGAGGGGTCGAGTTACCGGAACCTAATGTGTGGTAGTAATTGTTCATGGATGACAAACACAGAACTCAGTTCCTGAGGACGGTTTCAATGAGACAACCCACCATGTACTCCTACATGGCCTCTCACCGCTACCTTTACCAAATCGTGTTCACAAACTTAGCTCACACACAGTAGGACATGTTTACACACCTCCAATTCATCCCCGATGAATCAGACCTGACTCAACTCTAAGCAGTAGCAGACATGACAAACAAGCATGAATGAGTAGGCACATCAGGGCTCAAACAATTCCTACTCATGCTAGTGGGTTTCATCTATTTACTGTGGCAATGACAGGTCATGCAGAGGAAAGGGGTTCAACTACCGCAGCATGTAACAGTTGAATCGTTGTTGTCCTAATGCAGTAAAAGAGAGCAGGAGTGAGAGAGTGGGATTGTATCAGAATGAACAAGGGGGTTTTGCTTGCCTGGCACTTCTGAAGATAGCATTGAGTCTTCATCAGTGTCAACGATCACAACGTCGGAACATCGTCTACCGAGAGGGGACAAATACCAACAACAGAGAAGAAATACAATCAATGCAATGCACAATATGATGCATGATGATGACATGTCAATATGCTATGTGTTGGGATAATGCAACTAAAACCAGAGTGGTTTGAGCTTATTTGAATCAAAGATTCAAATACAAGCCTAAACTATGAACTCATATAAGTGCATTATCATGTTTCATCTAAACAGCAAGGTTATGTTGCTCAAACACGCATAAAACCAGTATAGATGGAAAGATTGGATTTTTCTGATCATTTTTCATATATAACTTATTTCAATCTGAGTTATATATTATTTTCTATGAATTTTTGAAGTTTTGAAAATTTTCTGAAAATAAATAAATCAAATAGATTTATTTAAAATCCAGAAAAGCATTACTGCGTCAGCCTGACATCAGAATGATGTCATGAGGTCAACAGCGTCAGCCCAGGTCAAACCTGAAGCTGGGACCCACTGGTCAGTGACTAGGCTAATTAATAGAGACTGTTAGTGTTAATTTAATCCTAACTAAAAGTGTCAGTGGGGCATGGGCCCACATGTCAGTGACCCAGGGGGGGGTCAAACTGTGGTCAACCCCAGGTCAAACTCACCGGAGTTGACCCGCGCCTCGTCATCGGCGAGGCCAGGGACGGTGGAGGCGCTCAGGTTTGGCCCACGGTCGACCAAATTGACCGTGATTTGGTCCTACGCGTAGCTGGAGCTCGCACGCATCTGGTAGGACAAGCGGGAGGGGCTGGGGTGGAGCGAGCTCGCCGGAGTCGAGCTCATAGCGGCGGCGGAGTTCAGACGGGGTTGGGTTCGGCGCTATGATGCACGGGAGGAGGAGCTGGTGGTGGCTACGGGCTCCTGGTGCTGCATTGAGCACAACGGTGAGCTTGGCTTCGAGCCACTGTGGCTCTAGCCATGACGGCGCCATGGCCGGCGGCGGGGAGCTTTCGGGTGCAGTGGGAACGTCGGCTATGGAGGCCAAACGAGCACGGGAGCTAGGGGGAGGAAGAGAAGCTCACAACGAGGTTGAAGAGAAGGTCGGCGGCTCGGGGGAGGCTCCGGACTCGACGGGCCGGCGGTCGCGATCTCCGGCGCCCGAGGAGGAAGAAAACGAGGTAGCCGGCGATGCAGGGCGGCAGGCATCGCGTGGCTTTGCGTAGACATCGAGGACGGCGCTGTGGTTCTTCAGGGCGGGTCGGCGAGGCGAGGGGTGGACGATGGCCGAGGCTAAGGCGAGCGGCGGCAACAGCTGCGCTTGGGCGAGGTTTGGCCATGGATACAGGAGGCGAGCGAGAGAGCAGGGGGAGGAATGAGAGGCCGGATCGATCAGGACGGCACCGAGGAGGAAGACTCACAGCGTTGCGCTGTCCCGGGGACGCAGGCAGGCATGTGGCGTGGCAGCACGACCGTGCGCGCGCGTCGGGCACGCGCTCGGTGTCCGACTGGCGCGGTGGAGATGATGACTGGCAGTTGGGCCAGTGGGCCGTACTACTGGGCTGGGTAAGTGGCCAGGTATTCTCTCTCTCTCTCTCTCTCTTTCTAATTCTTTCTGTTTCTATTTTCTATTTTATTTATCTGTTCTGATTTAGTTTAGGAACTAAATCATTTAAATAAATTCTGAAAATTATCTTGGAGGTTAACTGAATTTTTTCAGAGCTCCACAATAACTTCAGAATATTTGGAACATTTAAAATATATATAGCATTTAAATGGCTCCAATTCAAATACTTTTTTGTTAATTCAAAAATCCATAAATGGCCAAGAAATATGCTCATTATTTTTGGTAGAGGTTTTCACCTTTATCAGAAATCATGAACATTTTCAAAGGGCATTTTGGGTTCTTTGAAAAAGATTTTAAGTTGAGCCTGGTTGAATTCCATTTGGTGCTAGGGTTTGAACATCCCCATTTCAATTTTCAAATAAGTTTAGACATGATGCATGGATGCTGATGAACCTAATTACAATCAAATCTAGGGCTGTGACAACTCACCCCCACTAAACAAGAATCTTGTCCCGAGATTCAAGACGTGAGGTAAGAAGACAGATGGGACACCAAGCCGACACAATCTTCATGATCCAATTGCCCTTCTCGAAGATGTTGATTCACTTCTCCAATTGATCATGACGTCCTTGCTGTCGAGATCTTTGTCCAACACAGTGACGGTAGAAGAAACTCTACAGGAATCGATCTTCTCAAAGATCGAGCAACTGAAGATCAACTCATGGAGTGAGACATTGAAACATCTCATGAGCTGAGACACTAAGCACACATCTAGAGGGATGGAGTGTAACATATGACGAGGGTTCACTAGGTAGACAACAATTCCACACTTAGTAAGGTGGTGAACAGTTGTCAACATAGCGAGGAGTTGATTTGCCATGATAGCATAACGGGGCACCTTAGGGAAGGTGACTCGTAGAAATATCCCCTTGTGGCAAAAAGAATTACCTTTGATTCAGAGATCATTGAAACTCTTTATACCAACCTAAGGCAATGCTCGAGCGACCATTTGGAGGGGTTCGGTAGAATGGCATACCCGGATTAGAATGGATGATGTGGATTACCTTGTTGAAAACAACACAAGGGATGATTTTAGTAACTGGGGAGAAGCTCAAAAGTAGAGAGTAAGTCCACTGTTTGAAAAGTTATAGCATAACCGAGGAAACTGAGAGCAATCCCAGTTAGTGCCGATGATAACACCTAGCGCTTGTGCGTGCTCTCAAGAACTTGAGCATTTCAATATTCATTAAGGTTTTACCAATATCCGTGTCAAGGATCCTGGCAACAGAACGTACTACCATGATAAATAGCGATGGACGATGCAGATGCAAAGGAATATAACCTTCTCAGATTTCACCTTAGCGGGGCCAAGGGAACAAAATCTGGATGATCGATCGAGAGACATTTAGCACTCCGCTTCTAATGTTCTCCTTGATGTGCTAGTGTTTCCCAATCATAGATATGGTTTGATATCTAGAACATCAAGTAAAAGGTCGGACTTCGGGAACACAAAAATCCATAAGGGACAACTAGGGAGTAAATCCTACGGAATCCTTATAGGGAGGTGTCCAACTTCCTCAATCTAGATACTACAATAATGGGTCTTCCATCTGGGTGTGTTGACCATGATCTCCACGTTACCGGGTTACAGAGAGGCCAATATTATAGTTCTTGGGAAATGTTCCAACCATTATATCTGCCTGAGATTCAGATCTGGTTGGTGTCATAATAATCCAGACTCATCGAGTCTAGAAAGAAAAATGAAAGTTTGCAACACAAATCAATGAGATGACGTTGTGAGATTCTCGGGGAATGAACTACGGTAGTAAGCTCCAAAACATGAGCTGGTTCTGCTACAAGCATGTGAACACATTGTCCTAGACAAGCATGATCACATGGTAGTCTTACAACAAAACACTACCGAGTTCTGATTGGGAACCATCATCGAGGATATCGAAGCCCTTGCATAAGTCCGGATTAGCTCTTATGAAGGAACTCCTTCTCCTTCAACAAATCAGTCAGTGGCTTGGTGTGCTAGGGATTCATATAGAATGAAGGTTGCAAGTCTCCAGTCCACAGAATACTTCGCACGTATGCATGACTGACTTGGGATGATTCCATAGGATGCGAAACAAACTTTCTCGAATTCATGGCGGCAACTTGCTTCAAATGCACATGAACTGGAGGAAGTCACTTCTTTCATCCAACACATATATATTCTTCATGAACGGGGCACGAAGATAATGCTTACAAAAGTTTCCAAAACCGGCTTAATGTTCAACTTGAATCATGGAGAAGGAAAAATGTTGCTGATGGGCTCAACAACAAATCATTAAGATTTCCATGAAGATGGAATTCCACAACTATGTGAACAAAGCAATAGCATTGGTCAGAACAAACGATATAATTGTGTATGCTCGAGGATCAACCACGAGTAAGACAACATTAAGAATATCATTGGTTCTGATTTGATTTGATGATAGCCCATACTCAAATCAAAGATTGGATAAGATGATAGGTCCATTAACTGATCACGAGGAACAATTGATGAAAATACCACCTTTCTTCAGCACACATACACAAGGATATCCCTTAAAACGAACTAAGTCGGACAAGCTTTCATCTTCCAACTCTCCAAGTTGTTGTTTAGCTTAACCGACTAGCTCAGGGGTATGCAACACAGAATCTTGGAGAATGGGTGGCTTACAAGAAACCAACTTGATCATGAACTCAACATAGCGGTTAGGTGACAACCTGGTAATACTTCCGAGAAGATATTCGGAAAATCACGGACCACTGATATGTTACTAAGCTCGAGAACAATTTTGCTTTTCAAGGCAAGACGACATGATCAGAAGAGCAAGGGATTCAATCCTAACTCAAAGATCGAAGAGTGCACCAGAAATAAGGACAAGGTAGCACGATCAATCCTAGAATAGTGATTTGATAACCAACACGCTAAGAGTGAGGGTATTGTCCATTAACTACCAAGCAACAAAGTTGCTAGAAGTATTGATTTCACGCATCATAGTTCACCTGTCGGCATTCCGGTTGTGACAACACAGAACCGAGGAATGAGCAATGATGGCGAGAGGTATCACTGTGTCAAGAATTCATAAGATAGTGTGAAATTCCCATGACATTCCTGACATAAAGGGGGTAATACTCTAGGGTAGAACAGAATCAAAAACTGGATTGTCATTTTGATCTGCGAAGTACAACTACTTTGATCCAATCCTGGAAATGGATGAGATACTGGAGTTTGTTTCTCCTAGTCATTCCGGATAGAATGGCTTGACGGACCACAAGGGTAATAGGCATCGATGAATGAATGCACGCATACTCTTGACTATCAATTGATAGACGAGGCCAGAAAACAACTAAAGAAGGACAACTCAAAAGAACATATGGTTTTCCGAGTTGTGGATGCATGGACTAGCATGTCGAACGAGTTCAACATATTTCTTCCGAATAACCCATGCAGAAAAGGTAGAACTGGCAGAGTAACAACATAGAATCGAGAACTCGTCAAGAGCACTCTGATTGTGAACTTTCGGTTCAACGAGGAACTGCTGCCATAAGTAGTCCATTGTATTTGGAAGAACGATATACCACGAGCCTCGAGGACTAATGCAAAGGTTACTAATAGCCTAAAGGAACGAGCAAATACTATCAACATGAGGTAGGGTGAGTCTTGGGTTCAAAGCCTAGAAGTAGAATACCTACCAACTAAATGGCATCACGGGATGCTTTCGAGAATGATGGCCAGAATCATCACACTGGAACACAGAACATGGCTAGATTACCAGGTGATACTGTAGACATCTAGGGTCATAATAATAGCTCCACCATATATACCGAGGCAATGAAGTACCTCAACACACTAGTTAGTGTGGTTAATCTGGCCAAAGGAACATTGGAACAGTAAGAAGGGATTTGCAAATGCATCAGACTATTTAGAAGGCCGCAAAGCGAGCTGTTGGTGAAGCAAGGGGTCGGGCATATGAGGACCTCTACCAACGGTTAGGCACGAAGGAAGGTGAAAGGGACATCTATAAGATGGCTAAGATCCGGGAGAGGAAGACGAGGGATATTGGCCAAGTCAAATGCATCAAGGACGGAGCAGGCCAACTCTTGGTGAAGGACGAAGAGATTAAGCATAGATGGTGGGAGTACTTCGACAAGCTGTTCAATGGGGAGAATGAGAGTTCTACCATTGAACTGAATGACTCCTTTGATGAGACCAGCATGCGTTTTGTGCGGCGCATCCAGGAGTCTAAGGTGAAGAAGGCTTTAAAAAGGATGAAAGGAGGCAAGGCGATGGGCCCTGATTGTATCCCCATTGAGGTGTGGAAAGGTCTCGGGGACATAGCGATAGTATGGCTAACCAAGCTTTTCAACCTCATTTTTCGGGCAAACAAGATGCCAGAAGAATGGAGACGGAGTATATTAGTACCAGTCTTCAAGAACAAGGGGGGTGTTCAGAGTTGTACTAATTACCGTGGAATTAAGCTGATGAGCCATACAATGAAGCTATGGGAGAGAGTCATTGAGCACCGCTTAAGAATGACAAGCGTGACCAAAAATCAGTTTGGTTTCATGCCTGGGAGGTCGACCATGGAAGCCATTTTCTTGGTACAACAACTTATGGAGAGATATAGGGAGCATAAGAAGGACTTGCATATGGTGTTCATTGACTTGGAGAAGGCCTATGATAAGATACCGCGGAATGTCATGTGGTGGGCCTTGGAGAAACACAAAGTCCCAGCAAAGTACATTACCCTCATCAAGGACATGTACAATAATGTTGTGACAAGTGTTCGAACAAGTGATGTCGACACCGATGACTTCCCGATTAAGATAGGACTGCATCAGGGGTCAGCTTTGAGCCCTTATCTTTTTGCATTGGTGATGTATGAGGTCACAAGGGGTATACAAGGAGATATCCCATGGTGTATGCTCTTTGCGGATGATGTGGTGCTAGTTGACGATAGTCGGACGGGGGTAAATAGGAAGTTAGAGTTATGGAGACAAACCTTGGAATCGAAAGGGTTTAGGCTTAGTAGAACTAAAACCGAGTACATGATGTGCGGTTTCAGTACTACTAGCTGTGAGGAGGAGGAGGTTAGCCTTGATGGCCAGGTGGTACCTCGGAAGGACACCTTTCGGTATTTGGGGTCAATGTTGCAGGAGGATGGGGGTATTGATGAAGATGTGAACCATCGAATCAAAGCCGGATGGATGAAGTGGCGCCAAGCTTCTGGCATTCTCTGTGACAAGAGAGTGCCACAAAAGCTAAAAGGCAAGTTCTACAGGACGGCCGTTCGACCCGCAATGTTGTATGGCGCGGAGTGTTGGCCGACTAAAAGGCGACATGTTCAACAGTTAGGTGTGGCGGAGATGCGTATGTTGAGATGGATGTGTGGTCACACGAGGAAGGATCGAGTCCGGAATGATGATATACGAGATAGAGTTGGGGTAGCACCAATTGAGGAGAAGCTTGTCCAACATCGTTTGAGATGGTTTGGGCATATTCAGCGCAGGCCTCCAGAAGCTCCAGTGCATAGCGGACGGCTAAAGCGTGCGGAGAATGTCAAGAGAGGCCGGGGTCGACCGATTTTGACATGGGAGGAGTCCGTTAAGAGATACCTGAAGGATTAGAGTATCGACAAAGAGCTAGCTATGGACAGGGGTGCGTGGAAGCTTGCTATCCATGTGCCAGAGCCATGAGTTGGTTGCGAGATTTTATGGGTTTCACCTCTAGCCTACCCCAACTTGTTTGGGACTAAAGGCTTTGTTGTTGTTGTTGTTGTTGTTGTTGTATCAGACTATTTAGAAACCTGGGATGACTCGGACAGCATAACGGTTGTAAATGCTCGAAAAAGGTTTGAGACAACCTACAAAGTGGTGGCATAACCACTCGATCATCATAATATCAAGGTTCTGAGATCAACTATGAATACACGGAGACGGTAGGAACTGAACAGAGGCTTAAGTCCATCAAACCTATAAGTCTATGGATTAGTAACACGTGATCCTAATAGAAAGAAGAGAAAGCCTAGTTTCTTAACCCCGTAGGAAAGATAGGATGACTCAGATCAAAAGGGCATAAGGTATAAGGAGTAAAAAGAGCCGTACGTTCCATCCCACAATTAATTCCCTTATATAACTAAAGAATCTCTAGACTCAACTTCGACTAGTTTGGCTTGGTAATCCTACAGGCAGTCAAGCTTTGATACCAAAGCTGTCAGGACCCCGACTCAATGGCACACCGATCTAGCATGTAACACCTCATATCACTTTGCGGCCTCACGCACGGTATTCCCACGGGTGTCGCCTTACCAGGCTCAGGACCGTTTGGCCTTTTGGCACACGTATATGATAGTGTCACTAGCATCCATATGACAAGGAGCCCGGGCTGACATGGCTAGTCGTGAACCCAAAGTGGCACTAACTTACAGGGACATGCATGCATGACCCAGCAACGAACGTGTCGGTCATCAGCGAGTGAATCCGGGCTGTAGCAACTGGGCTAGCAGGACTCCGGTAAACCGGGCTGTAGTAGGCTACCAGGACTCCGGTAGACACCGCGTGACATTTCCCCGAAGGGACAGACACAGGAACGAAGAAGGACACATGCCGGCCAGCCTAAGTGTTCCGGAGCAGTAGCAAGCAACCAAGGCTCAGTGGAAGCACTAGGAGAAATTTCCCGGTAAGAGAGGCTACCTAGGGTAAACAACTAGATAGTCAGATCCCACACATACCAAGCATTTCAATAACATACACACAATATGCTCGATATGTGCAAATACAACATGGCATCACAACATGACTCTACAACTCAAGTATTTTATTCAATAGGCTCCGAGGAGCGAGATATTACAAATATGGGTCTCATGACCCAGCATTCAGAGCACACAAGTCAAAGCACAAGCGGAAGCTTAACATGTCTGGGTACAGTCATCTATAAATGAAAAAGGCTGAGAAGCCTGACTATCTACCAGATCCTGCCGAGGGCACAAGATCGTAGCTGAGGTAACAAGCTAAATGTCGAAGTCCACGCGGAACTACTAGCGAGACCGAAGTCTCTCTGCAAAACATAAAATAGGCAAACATGAGTACAAATGTACCCAGAAAGACTTACATCAGAACTAACTACATATGCATCATTATCAGCAAAGGGTGTGGTGGAGTTTAACTGCAGCAAGCCAGCTTTGACTCGGTGGCTATCCTGAACTACGACTGCAAGTAACTCTTTTGAGGTGGCGCACACGAGTCAATATATTTACCATATCAATACACTACTATGGATCCGCTCCCGTCTCCCTACGAGGACGCCATCCATAGCACTCACGCTTATCTTGCGTATTTTAGAGTATCCACTTTCACTTGTCTATGAACTGTACAGGCAACCCAGAAGTCCTTTACCGCGGACACGGCTATTCGAATAGATGATGTTAACCCTGCAAGGGTGTACTTCTTCACACACGCTCTCGCCACTTACCACCATGTACACGTCGTATATCTCGGCAACCTTCAAGCGGAAGCCTGGCGAGGGAGTCGGCCACGACCTGACTAACCACACAAGTTTCTAGTCCAGGTTTATCGCCTATTCGGGTTCCATCCGCAAGGAGATCCGGCCGGGGTGTCGCTCACGGCCCCAAACGATGTGAGCAGGGTTCCCAAGCCCACCATCCAGGTGCCACTTGGTACACCGTGCCACTGTGCCTAGTCTGTCCCAAGCCCACCTGTACCGGGTGCCACTTGGTAGACTACTAACACTACCTAGAAACACCAGAAACTAGTTGCAACTCCTGGACAGAGATCAAGTTGATTAATAAGACAAGAGGGGTCGAGTTACCGGAACCCAATGTGTGGTAGTAACTGTTCATGGATCACAAACACAGAACTCAGTTCCTGAGGACGGTTTCAAAGAGACAACCCACCATGTACTCCTACATGGCCTCTCACCGCTACCTTTACCAAATCGTGTTCACACACTTAGCTCACACACAGTAGGACATGTTTACACACCTCCAATTCATCCCCGATGAATTAGACCTGACTCAACTCTAAGCAGTAGCAGGAATGACAAACAAGCATGAATGAGTAGGCACATCAGGGCTCAAACAATTCCTACTCATGCTAGTGGGTTTCATCTATTTACTGTGGCAATGACAGGTCATGCAGAGGAAAGGGGTTCAACTACCACATCATGTAACAGTTGAATTGTTGTTGTCCTAATGTAGTAAAAGAGAGTAGGAGCGAGAGAGTGGGATTATATCGGAATGAACAAGGGGGTTTTGCTTGCCTGGCACTTCTGAAGATAGCATTGAGTCTTCATCAATGTCAACGATCACAACATCGGAACATCGTCTACTGAGAGGGGACAAATACCAGCAACAGAGAAGAAATACAATCAATGCAATGCACAATATGATGCATGATCATGACATGTCAATATGCTGTGTGTTCGGCTAATGCAACTAAAACCAGAGTAGTTTGAGCTTATTTGAATCAAAGATTCAAATACAAGCCTAAACTATGAACTCATATAATTGCATTATCATGTTTCATCTAAACAGCAAGGTTAGGTTGCTCTAACATGCATAAACCAGTACAGATGGAAAGGTTGGATTTTTCTGATCATTTTTCATATATAACTTATTTCAATCTGAGTTATAAATTATTTTCTATGAAATTTTGAAGTTTTGGACATTTTCTGAAAATAAATAAATCAAATAGATTTATTTAAAATCCAGAAAAGCATTACTGCGTCAGCCTGACGTCAAAATGACGTCATCAGGTCAACAACGTCAGCCCAGGTCAAACCTGACGCTAGGACCCACTGGTCAGTGACTAGGCTAATTAACAGAGACGGTTAGTGCTAATTTAATCCTAACTAAAAGTGACAGTGGGGCATGGGCCCACATGTCAGTGACCCAGGGGGGGTCAAACTGTGGTCAACCCCGGGTCATACTCACCGGAGTTGACCCGCGGCTCGTCGCCGACAAGGCCAGGAACGGCGGAGGCGCTCGTGTTTCGCCCACCATCGACCAAATCGACCGTGGTTTGGTCCTATGCGTAGCTGGGGCTCGCACGCATCTCATAGGACAAGCGGGAGGGGCTGGGGGTGGAGCGAGCTCGCCGGAGTCGAGCTCGTGGCGGCGGCCGGAGTTCGGATGGGGTTGGGTTCTGATGACCCACAAGTATAGGGGATCTATCATAGTCCTTTCGATAAGTAAGAATGTTGAACCCAACGAGGAGCAGAAGGAAATGATAAGCGGTTTTCAGTAAGGTTTTCTCTGCAATCACTGAAATAGTAGGTGATAGATAGTTTCGTGATAAGATAAATGGTAACGAGCAAAAGTAAATAAATTGCAGCAAGGTGGCCCAATCCTTTATGTAGCAAAGGATAAGACTGGACAAATTCGAATAATGAAGAAGGAGCTCCCGAGGACACATTGGGAATTATCGTCAAGCTAGTTTTCGTCACATTCATATGATTCGCGTTCGGTACTTTGATAATTTGATATGTGGGTGGACCGGCACTTGGGTACTGCCCTAACATGGACAAGAATCCCACTTATGATTAACCCCTATTGCAAGCATCCACAACTACAAAAAGGAGTATTAAGGTAAACCTAACCACAACATTAAACATATGGGTCCATATCAACCCCTAACGAAGCAACACATAAACTAGGGTTTAAGCTTCTGTCACTCTAGCAACCCATCATCTACTTATTACTTCCCTATGCCTTCCTCCAGGCCCAAATAATGGTGAAGTGTCATGTAGTCGACGTTCACATAACACCACTAGAGGAGAGACAACATACATCTCATCAAAATATCGAACGAATACCAAATTCACATGACAACTAATAGCAAGACTTCACCCATGTCCTCAGGAACAAACGTAACTACTCACAGAGCATATTCATGTTCATATTCATATTCAGAGGGGTAATAATATGCATAAAGGATCTAAACATATGATCTTCCACCAAGTAAACCAAATAGCATCAACTACAAGGAGTAATCAACACTACTAGCAACCCACAGGTACCAATTTGTGGTTTTGATACAAGATTGGATACAAGAGATGAACTAGGATTTTGAGATAAGATGGTGCTGGTGAAGATGTTGATGGAGATTGACCCCCTCCCGATGAGAGGATCGTTGGTGTTGACGTTGGTGATGATTTTCCCCTCTCGGATGGAAGTGTCCCCGGCAGAATAGCTCCGCCAGAGCCCTAGATTGATTCCGCCAAGGTTCCGCCTCGTGGCGGTGGAGTTTCGTCCCGTAAGCTTGCCCATGATTTTTCAAGGGGAAAACCCTTCATATAGCATAAGATGGACGCTGGAGGCCCACCAGGGGCCTAGGAGATAGGGGCGCGCCCTAGGAGGGGGGGCGGGCGCCCCCTGTCTCCTGGACAGGGTGTGGGCCCCCTGGCCTATTTCTTTTGCCCAAAAATTCTTATTAAATCTAAAAAGTTGTTTCGTGGAGTCTCAGGTCTTTTGGAGTTGTGCAGAATAGGTTTCCAACGTTTGCTCCTTTTCCAGCCAGAATTCCAGCTGTCGGCATTCCCCCTCTTCATGGTAAACCTTGTAAAATAAGAGGGAATAGCCATAAGTATTGAGATATAATGTGTAATAACAGCCCATAATGCAATAAATATTGATATAAAAGCATGATGCAAAATGGACGTATCAACTCCCCCAAGCTTAGACCTCGCTTGTCCTCAAGCGGAAGCCGAAATCGAAAAATATGTCCACATGTTTAGAGAGAGAGGTGTCGATAAAAATAAAATACAGACATGAGGGCATCATGATTATTCTAATAACAACAACATATATGTATTTTGTCATATGATTTCCTATGTTCAAGTAATAAGCAATTCACAATATCAAGTATGGCTCAAAAACTTCATTGGGAACTAACAAACTATAATCTCAGTCATTGAAGCAATTGCAATTTATCGTAACATCAGAAAGAGTCAATAATAGAGCTTTTCAGCAAGCTCACATACTCAACCATCTCGTAGTCCCCTATAATTGTTAACACTAACGCAATACTTGTGGTTATAGAGTTTCAGCCGGACACTGAGAAAGATAGGGGCTTATTGTATTGCCTCCCAACATATTCACCTTTAGGTGATGTCAACAAATAATAGTCTATGCCAACTTACATCCAATTGGATATATGTATCATGATCTTTCAAACACGAGGAGCTTGCCAAAGGATAAAAATAAAAAGGGAAAGGTGAGAATCACCTTGACTCAAGCATAAAGTAAAACATAAAGTAAAAGATAGGCCCTTCGGAGAGGGAAGCAGAGGTTGTCATGTGCGTTTAGGGTTGATGCATGAAATCTTAATGCAAAAGAACGTCACTTTATATTGCCCCTTGTATGTCGACCTTTATTATGCAATCCGTCGCTTTTATTACTTCCACAACAAGTTCGTACAAAGCTTATTTTCTCTGCACTAATAAGTCATACATATTTAGAGAGCAATTTTTATTGCTTGCATCGATGACAACTTACTTGAAGGATCTTACTCAATCCATAGGTAGGTATGGTGGACTCTCATGGCAAAACTGGGTTTAAGGATATTTGGAAGCACAAGTAGTATCTCTACTTGGTGCAAGGAATTTGTCTAGCATGAGGGAGAAAGGCAAGCTCAACATGTTTGGAAGGTCAATGACAATATACTTTAACTAAGATGTCGGAAAACATAAACCATTACGTTGTCTTCCTTGTCTGACGTCAACTCTTTTAGCATGTCATACTTAACGAGTGCTTCACAATCATAAAAGATGTCCAAGATAATATATTTATATGTGAACCCCTCTTTTCTTATCACTTCCTATTAATTGCAACGATAACCAAGGCTACGTTCATCAACTCTCAACAATTTTTATGCCTCATACTTTCTATGTGTGAAGTTATCACTATCCATAAGGTCAATATGAACTCTTTTGTTCTTTCTACTTTCTCAAGATCATAGCAACATAGCAAAGCCCTTGACTCAACCCTAATCTTTATTATAGATAGCACACGGACTCGATTACATAAAGAGATCTCAAAGCAAAACTCAAAACTACTTGACATCGAAAACTTCAACTACTAATAGATCAAGATACTACTAAAATGATCGAACTAAATAAAGCGGTAAATATAGGAGTGTGATGGTGATACGATACCGGGGCACCTCCCCCAAGCTTGGCAGTTGCCAAGGGGAGTGCCCATACCAATGTGATTATCTCTCCTTCTTCACGGTTGGTGTTATGATCTTCTTGGCGATTATGCCCTTCAGGATACGGTTCTCCTCCTCGAGCTTATTGACTTGTTGTTTGAGGTCCATATTTTCTTTACGGAGCTTGCCCATGACAGACAAAGCTCCTTTTACCCAAGGATGTTGCATAGCTTCTGGAGAACAAGTGAAACTCTTTTTCATATTTTCATAAGACAGAAATCTGGAGTTGAAAGGAGTGACCAAAGTAGGGACAACCAGGCTAGGTAGTTCCCCCATAGTGAATTCTGCTTGGAGGCGGGAGGTAACTTCTTGATCTTCCTCCATGGCATCTATCCTTTTCAAATCAACCTCCATCTCGTCCTCCGTTGACGGTCCAAAGTGATAGGCATCGCTATTTGCTCCTGGACCTGGCGTTGGGTGAGACACCCGGCTCTCCCCAACTGATTCCTGAGAAGACATCTTGCTTTATTCTGCAACAGGAACAGCTCGAAACGAAAACAGAGGATATTTGCGTGATACGGTGGTCAAAACCTTCGGGAGTATATATAATGTATTTTTACCGACCAAAAATCGTAACATACAAGAAAACGGAGTCCGGGAGGCACACGAGGTGCCCACGAGACAGGGGGCGCGCCCTACAGGGGGGGGCGCCATCCTCACTCGTGGGAGCCTCGTGTCCCTTTCGGACTACTTCTTTCTTCCTAAAATCCTAAAATAATCCAAAACTGATAAAAATTACCATTAGAGTTGTTTTGGAGTCGGTTTACTTACCGTACCACGTACCTATGCCTTTTCGAAGTCTGGAACATTCTAGAAAGTGTCTCTTATGTATTCCTCAGGGGTTATGGTTTCAATAATATTAGTTTCAACATGGATAGGATTACCTGAAATATAATGTTTAATTCTTTGACCATTTACCACCCTCGGATTTGTGCCTTCGAAGTTGTTGATCTTTATAGCACCAGAATGATAGACCTCCTCGATAACGTAGGGACCTTCCCATTTTGAGAGAAGTTTTCCTGCAAAAAATCTTAAACGAGAGTTGAACAATAACACATAATCTCCTACGTTAAACTCACGCTTCTGTATCCTCTTATCATGCCAGTGTTTGACTTTTCTTTGAAAATCTTGGCATTCTCATATGCTTGGGTTCTCCATTCATCAAGTGAGCTAATATCAAATAACCTTTTCTCACCGGCAAGTTTGAAGTCATAATTGAGCTCTTTAACAGCCCAATATGCTTTATGTTCAAGTTCAAGAGGTAAATGACATGCTTTTCCATAAACCATCTTATATGGAGACATGCCCATAGGATTTTTGTATGCAGTTCTATAGGCCCATAATGCATCATCAAGTTTTTTGGACCAATTCTTTCTAGATCTATTCACAGTCTTTTGCAAAATTAACTTGAGCTCTATATTGCTCAACTCTACTTGACCACTAGACTGCGGGTGATAAGGAGATGCGATTCTATGATTGACATCATACTTAGCAAGCATCTTACGGAAAGCACCATGAATAAAGTGTGAACCACCATCAGTCATAAGATATCTAGGGACTCCAAACCTCGGAAAAATAACTTCTTTGAGCATTTTAATAGAAGTGTTATGATCAGCACTACTAGTTGGAATAGCTTCTACCCACTTAGTAACGTAATCAACAGCAACTAAAATATATGTATAACCATTAAAGGCAGGAAAAGGTCCCATATAATCAAAGCCCCAAACATCAAACGGTTCAATAACAAGAGAATAAGTCATAGGCATTTCTTGACGTCTACTAATGTTACCTATTCTTTGACATTCATCACAAGATACGACAAACTTACGAGCATCTTTGAAAAGAGTAGGCCAATAAAAACCAGAGTGTAGTACCTTGTGTGCAGTTCTATCTCCAGCGTGGTGTCCTCCATAGGATTCAGAGTGACACTTGCGTAGAATTTGTTCCTGTTCATGCTCAGGCACACAACGTCTAATAATACCATCTACTCCTTCTTTATAAAGGTGTGGATCATCCCAGAAGTAATGTCTTAAATCATAAAAGAACATTTTCTTTTGCTGGTATGTGATACTAGGCGGTATATATTTAGCAACAATGTAATTGGCATAGTCAGCATACCAAGGAGCAGTACGAGAAGCATTGACAACCGCTAATTGTTCATCAGGAAAGCTATCATTAATAGGCAGTGGGTCATCAAGAACATTCTCTAGCCTAGACAAGTTGTCTGCAACGGGGTTCTCAGCTTCCTTTCTATCAATAATATGCAAATAAAATTCTTGGAGTAAGAGAACCCATCTAATGAGTCTAGGCTTAGCATCTTTCTTTTCCATAAGATATTTAATAGCAGCATGATCGGTGTGAATAGTAACTTTGGAATCAACAATATAAGGTATAAACTTATCACATGCAAACACAACTGCTAAGAATTCTTTTTCAGTGGTAGCATAATTTCTCTGAGCAGTATCAAGAGTCTTGCTAGCATAATGGATAACATTCAATTTCTTATCGACTCTTTGCCCTAAAACAGCACCTACAGCATAATCACTAGAAACACACATAATTTCAAAAGGTAAATTCCAATCAGGTGGCTGAACAATAGGTGCAGTGATCAAAGCCTTCTTAAGTGTTTCAAATGCTTCTACACAATAATCATCAAAGACAAAAGGAATATCTTTTTGCAATAAATTAGTCAGAGGCCTAAAGATTTTAGAGAAGTCCTTAATGAACCTCCTATAAAAACCGGCATGACCAAGGAAACTTCTTATACATTTTATGTCCTTGGGACATGGCATCTTTTCAATAGCATCAACTTTTGCTTTATCAACTTCAATACCTCTCTCGGAGATCTTGTGCCCCAAGACAATGCCTTCATCAACCATAAAGTGACACTTTTCCCAATTCAGGACGAGACTAGTGTCTTCACATCTCTGCAAAACTCGATCAAGGTTGCTCAAACAATCATCAAAAGAGGATCCATAGACGGAGAAGTCATCCATGAATACCTCACAAATCTTTTCACAAAAATCAGAAAATATAGCCATCATGCATCTTTGAAAGGTAGCAGGTGCATTACATAAACCAAAAGGCATACGTCTATAAGCAAAAGTACCAAAAGGGCAAGTAAAAGTAGTTTTAGATTGATCCCCCGCTGAAACAGGTATCTGAGAGAAGCCAGAATAACCATCTAGGAAGCAAAAATGTGTGTGTTTGGATAGCCTTTCTAGCATTTGATCAATAAAAGGTAAAGGGTAACGATCTTTCTTAGTAGCTTTATTTAACTTACGGAAATCAATTACCATCCTATAATCTGTAATAATTCTTTCTGGGATCAATTCATCTTTATCATTAGGAACAACGGTAATACCTCCCTTTTTAGGGACACAATGGACAGGGCTTACCCATTCACTATCAGCAACGGGATAAATAATACCTACCTCAAGGAGTTTTAGTACCTCCTTTCTTACCACTTCCTTCATTTTGGATTTAATCGTCTTTGAGGATCTCTAACTGGTTTGGCATCTTTCTCCACTGAGATTTTGTGTTGACATAATGTGGGACTAATGCCCTTAAGATCATCCAGAGTATATCCAATAGCAGCTCGGTGCTTCTTCAGAGTTTTTCAATAATCTTTCTTCTTCTTTCTCTGAAAAGGTTAGCACTAATAATAACAGGATATGTTTCTTTTTCATCAAGATAAGCATACTTAAGATTATCAGGTAATGGTTTGAGTTCAAACACGGGATCACCCTTGGGTGCAGGGGGGTCCCCAAGAATTTCAACGGGAAGGTTATGTTTCATCATAGGTTCTTGTTTAAAAAACACTTCATCTATTTCTTCCGTTTCCTTCATGAACATATCATTTTCATGGTCTAGCAGATATTGTTCTAACGGATCAGTTGGTGGAACAGCAATGGAAGCAAGACCAATAATTTCATCCTTACTAGATGGTTCCCTTTCATGAGGTTGTCTACTAAACTTAGCAAAATTAAACTCATGAGACATACCATCTATGCCAACAGTGACAATATTCTTTTCACAATTAATCTTAGCACTAGCAGTATTCAAGAAGGGTCTACCAAAAATAATAGGACAAAAATCATCTTGTGGGGAACCAAGAACGAGAAAATCAGCAGGGTATTTAATCTTCCCACACAAGACTTCAACATCTCTAACAATCCCAATAGGTTTAATGGTATCCCTATTAGCAAGCTTAATAGTAACATCAATGTCTTCTAATTCAACGGGTGCAATATCGTGCATAATTTCTTTATAAAGATCATAAGGTATCACATTAGCACTAGCACCCATATCACATAAACCATGATAACAATGATCTCCTATCTATTATATAGTTAAAATAGAAGACAAATAAGACACCACGTTAATCCACATAGACTTATATTATTACCACCGTTTGATCAGAATAACAATGGCTCAGATTTAAAAAAATTACGCAACATGTAAATATGTACCTGTCAGCAAATTGAACTGTCATGTCTTTGTGCGTACCGGTTCAGAAACAATGCTTTCGGAAAAAAACACAACACACGGATTGAAAAAAGTAGAAGTTACGTGTCAACAATTGTCACATACAATGCCTAATCAGAGCTTGAAAGTACAAACTACACGGATTGAGAAAAGTAGAAGCTACGTGTCAACAATTGTCACATACAATGCCTAATCAAGACTTGGAAGGACACGTGCCTAACTCGGTAAGCCAAGAGCACGTAAACACATACACATGCAAAGGAGTGCATACGGACACGGTCACCATTAAAATACACGGCTGGCCGCATCCATCATCACGTTGTCACATATAGCCTTTAATTGGAAATATAAACATGCAAGGGCTCCATAAAGACAACGGCGAGAACTCATCCATAAAAATACACAGCCTGCCACATCCATCAGCCAACACACGCCCACCATGGAAATCTAAGATACCCAGCAACTCGCGACTCTGCGCCACACCTAGAAAACTGAAGCCAACCAGCTCTATGAAGCCATGACTCGACTATGCCACCACCACGACAATTGAAGCCAACAGACTCTGACGCAAAATGTTCAGACTCGGCGCACAGCAAATATCGAAGCCAGCCCAAATTATGAAGTGGTATGCAACTCGATTTCTACAGAAGTTACACCCAACCATCGCCCACCATGGAAATCTAAGATACCCAGCAAACTCACGACTCTGCACCACACCAAGAAAACTGAAGCCAACCAGCTCTATGATGCCATGACTTGCCACCACCAGGACAATAGAAGCCAACAGACTCTGACGCGAGATGTTCAGACTCGGAGCACAGCAAATATTAAAGCCAGCCCAAATTATGAAGTGGTATGCAACTCGATTTCTACAGAAGTTACACCCAGCCATCTGAGTTTCCTTCTCACCTGAATCAACAAGGTTAGTAATTATTATTACTATGAACTCACTTTTTCAGCTAAAATCTTCATATTTATGTTATCAATTGACAACAACTTTTTCAATCCTTTTGAAGCAATCCGTTTTAATCCTTTTGAAGTGAAAACGCTAGGGAATACAAGAAGTTGAGAAACATCAACAAGAGACCAAAACTGGGATGTTTTAGTGAAAGTAACGAGAACATGGGATACAATCAATCCTACAACCGATGAACTTATGAGCCTTGATGTGGTCTTGATGGATGTACAGGTTTATGCTATACATATTTAATTGCAGACTATTGTTTCAAAAACAATCGATGACTGAGTCTTGATGTGATCTTCACAGATGAGCAGGTTTATTATATACAATTTGAAATGTGGACTATTGTACTGTATCAAACAATAGTTGATAAGTATATAGTAGTTATTTTCATAGAGGACCAAACAACTCATGCTACCATACATAAAAATCAGATGGATACTTATAAACCAAAGGATAACTAAGAAATATATTTATTCATTTAGCAATAGGTTGTGGGAGGCACAAAATATGGCCCGCTGAACAATGATATTAGAAAAAAGTTTGCATACAATACACAGAGAAAGGCGGTGAAAGGATAATCAGAAGTTTTTCATAACTACTACTTTGAGTTTGCTAGCAAGGACATACTACAACAATCATATAAAAAGATAAATAATGCTCAGGTATGTCATAGTTGTAAATCAGATTTGGGGCTAATCCATCATTCTACCTATGTGGCAATTAATCACCAATTTGACAGATGTAGGATTATTGAAAGTTTTTCAGAATTACTACTTTGAGTCCGATACCAAGGTCATACTACAACAAGAAGCATATAAAGGTAAGCAATGCTAAGGTATGTTACAGTTATAAATCAGATTTTTGTTTAATCAATCATTATAACTATGAGGTAATTAATCACCAAATTGACAGATGTCATCGGACTACTTACCCAGATGAAGCATGTGGAACAAAAAAAAACAACAAAGAACACAAAACCGTCCTATATCCGTGATATTTATTTTCCAATACAAGAGTAAGTGCAGAGTGCATACCAATGTCTTAAGTTCTAACTTCCTCCATTGCGGTCGGCATTAAATTTTCAGGCTTAACATCTTCGGCTGAAACCAAAGTTACGATATCCGAATGTTGCTTATTATTTGGATGAATATGTACTCCAAAACCAAACCGTCCTTACAGTGACCTAAACAATGGTGCAAAAATGCAATTGTAAGTCCAATAATTTCGAAATCTCATCTTTTAATTACAAAACAAAAATATGTAATAGATTAATTGTTGATGGGTTTGTGCGTAAAGTCAACATGTGCCACAAGAATACGTAGGGATCTAGATATATCCAAAATTCAAGAACTTCTTCACAAGTATGAAACATTATCTATTCTGGTCTACTAATAACACATCGAAGCAAAAGTCAAAAATACAACATTTAACGATGAAGACTCAGATGTGCGATGTCTGTCATCTAATGGCGAGGTTAAATTATCTTTAGATTCAAGCTCAACAGCAGTAATCTTATTTTTGGCAAGCAAAACTAGGCAGTAAAAAGAAGATTTATGCCTTGCTAGAGATGTTGTACTTGAACAATAAAGCTGAGGAGGTAAAGGTGCATTTAATTCATCAAAATAATTAACTAAGTACTATCTTTTCTGTTCTTCCTCACTGGCTTATCTTGCAGTATGCCAAACAGTTGATAGATGACAAAGTGGACACCGTGTTGGAACAAAAAACGAAGAAGCAAGACATGCGAGCTAAAAGGGAGATTAATGTTTCCACCATACACACTTTTAGATTTTTAAGCATGTATTAATTTTAAATGCATTTCATTTTGCAGACACAGAATAATGATGACCGACCAAGGAAAAGGTTATGTGAACTGGTGCCTAAGAAAAAAGAACCACACGATATTAATGGGACTATGCTGAACAAAGATAGGCATTGAGACAAATATCATCATCACATGGACCCCTCAATGACTATGCTAAACGAAGATGTATTGTATTATTAGATGACGTGGAGGATGGACGCACCGGGACAAGTGTTGTAGAAAGAAGCAAAAATACCTGCGAGAACAAAAAACTGGTGCATGCAAAAGTAAAAAGTAATTGCAACTCTTGAAGATGAAGACTCTGATATTGCCTATGGAAAATGGAGGCCTAAGTGAACAAGGAATTTATCCAAAAGATCGATTGATTAGTAGCTTACGAATAGTAAAGACAGACTATTTATTTACGTAGATATAGTATGAGTACTTGACAGCTACCAAGATAAGAAGAATCTTATCATATGATAAGAGTGCGACGCAAACTGTAATTCTTTTCAAATACATTCATACATGCACTTTTAGTGGTCTTTTACAGGTAAAGGTGTTTTCTTTTAAAAATAAAGTATCATGTTTACAATTCTCTAATTATAAATCTTACACAAGAATTGATGGACGATGAGGTGGGCACCATGTTAAAACATGGAACGAACAAGCATCGCATGCTTGATAAAAAGGTGGTTTATTTATTCACAGTACACACTTCTAAATTTTTAGACTTTTGTCTAATTTTGAAAATTCATACTTATTTTGAAGCCAAAAAATAATAAAGTTTCAGCTACCAAATTATCATGTGAACTGGTAGCTTATGGCCTTTTCAATTTAAGACGTCCATGAGAAAATGTTCAATAGCATAGCCATCTCCTAAAACACAAGATTAATATAATATCCTAGAAGGAAGCACATAAGATAATCTGCATTAGAAAGGACACAATGAAGTACAACACTTACGTTGGTACAAATCCAAAAACATGAGCAACTAAAAAGGCCGCAAATAGCTATTTCTCCCCCAATGTGCTTATACGGATATACTCCGATATATACTTCTCATGGACCATGGCCGGTGTGTATCCTCTGCCTCAGATCCATCACAATCAGCCTCCCTCCAGCAACCATTTTTTTGTTCTCAATGCCGCCGTGACATGGATGGCCTGCTACCAACGACCTAACACCCAACTCAAAGAGTTCGACCCTGCTTCTTGGTCCACCCCGGATCGCCAATCGCCATGATTAGGGCTTGCATCCTATGTTCGCAAACAGAAATTAGACGAAAAGAACCAACGAGTAGAGCTAGGTAGCATGGGAATTACTTCTGTGAAGGCCAGCAACGACATCTTCCATCCCGGCTGCGAATCGGAGGCGGTAGCGCGGTGGCGCATCTGGATGTGTAGCGGTGGGGATGGACTTTTTTTCTTTTTTGAGCGAAGCCAACAGGGGACTTTTTTTTACTGAAGCCTGGAGGGAGGGGTAACATGTATACGTATGTTTACTCTGAGATAAAAACTACAGTGGTAGCATTATTACTGACTCAAATGGACCCGCGTCACAACCACTAGGCCTATAGCATCCCGTTATAATTGATACACGGGCTACACAAAGTAAGTAGTAGTAAAAATGATGGGTGGGTATAAAATAAAATAACAGCAATTATCACAATGTGGAAATAATAGATATGTAGATATATAAGCAAGTTTTTTTAACACAATACGAACGCAAACACTCATATATACACGCATACACTCATCCCTATGAACACACATGCATACTCTATCAAGTTTCTTTAACACAATACAGACACAAACATTCATATATACGCGCATACACTCACCACTATAAACATACACGCACACCCTACCCCTATGAGCATCGTATAAGAAGCTAAAAGGTATAATATGTACTTCTCAATAAACACCCAAGCAACATTCATACTAATATTTATACTAACCACTTTGTATTTAAAAATTTAGCCTTGCAAATGTGCGCGTACACATGCTAAGGTAAAGGTGTTTTCTTTTAAAAATAAAGTATCATGTTTACAATTCTCTAACTATAAATCTTACACAAGAATTGATGGACGATGAGGTGGGCACCGTGTTAAAACATGGAACGAGCAAGCAACACATGCTTGATAAAAAGGTGGTTTATTTATTCACATTACACACTTCTAAATTTTTAGACTTATGTCTAATTTCGAAAATTCATATTTATTTTGCAGCCAAAAAATAATAAAGTTTCAGCTACCAAATTATCATGTGAACGATAGTAATGGAACTACAATCAAGAAAAGATGGACGTCGGGACAAAATATCATCGTCGTCATGTGAACTTCGTAGTGACAAAAAACGAGACTGAGACCTATTGTAATATCTGATGACTCGGAGGATGAATGCACCGAGACAAATTTGTCAGAAAGCAAGAGAAATATTTTACAACAAAAGTAAAAAATACAAGGAATGAAGATGATGATGAAGCACAAGAAGCAAAGCCTAGGAGAAGGAAGAAGTTATCCACAAAATAGGGGATGGTAGCATATCAGATATATACTGAGCCAACCTATTTGTATTACTAAGATATATAAGTATAGTAATTATATTGTAAGATTGAATGTTATAGCCTATGTTGTTAGTCCAGAAAAGCATCAAAGGACAAAATAGATGAAAAAGTGAAGAATAGATGGAGTTACAAAGAACCATATACAAAGCTAAAAGAAACTGCATACTAGGTAATGAATAAACTATCAAAATCTAGCCGCGCAAATGCGCGGGTGCATCCGCTAGTTTTAACAGAAATAACAGGCGTGCCTACAACAGGTCTATGTGTCTTAGTATATCGGGTCTAGCAATATTAGCAGTTTCACCCAAGAAAGAGATGACATGCCCATCTAAGTCTTTATCCAAGAGATCTTTAATCATAGCAATACTAGGTTCAACACTAATTTTCTCAGGAGGTGTGTAAGTCCTAGTATTACACTTACGAACAACAGTCGAAGCTTTGACACGATCTTTTATCCTAACAGGAAAAGGAGGTTTTTCAACATAAGCAGTAGGAATAATGGGATCACTATATGTAATAGTCTTTTCTTCAACTGTAATATGTGCAACTACTTTAACTTCAACAGGAGGATTATATTTAAACCACTTCTCTTTAGGGAGATCAATGTGAGTAGCAAAAGTTTCACAAAAAGTAGCTACTATCTCAGAGTCAAGTCCATACTTAGAGCTAAATCCACGGAAAGCATCGGTATCCATAAAAGATTTAACACAATCGAACTTAGGTGTCACACCTGACTCCTTACCATCGTCGGAACCCCAATCTTCAGAGTTGCGTTTAATTCTTTCCAATCAGTCCCATTTGAACTCAATAGGCTTCAGCATATAGGAACTAGCACATGAAGTATCAAGGAAGTTGCGATTATCAAGAGAAAGCAGAGCATAAAAATTCTGAATAATCATTTCCCGAGAGAGCTCATGATTGAGGCACGAATATAACATTGACTTAAGCCTCCCCCAAGATTGAGCAATTCTTTCTCCTTCGCGAGGCCAGAAATTATATATGTAATTATGATCACGATGAACAAGATGCATAGGATAGAACTTCTGGTGAAATTCCAACTTCAATCGCTTATAATTCCAATATCTCGTATCATCACATAGCCTATACCAATGTCATTGCATCTCCCTTCAAAGATAAAGGGAAGACCTTCCTTTTGACAACATCATCGGGAATACCTGCAAGCTTAAATAATCCACAAACTTCATCCACAAAGATAAGGTGTAATTCAGGATGCAATGTTCTGTCTCCTGCAAAAGGATTAGCTAGCAGTTTTTCTATCATACCCGAAGGAATCTCAAAGTGAATATTTTCATAAGGTTCAGTAGGTTGAGGAGCATCTCTTTGCTCTTCTGGTTGGAGTGAAGATACCCCAAACAAGCCCCTCAAAGGATTAGTTTCCATAGTGACAAGTAACAAAAAATTTCAGCACACTATATAAATGTTTCCTTACCAAGTTCCACTCACCAAGAGCGCTATGCTCCCCGGCAACGGCGCCAGAAACGAGTCTTGATGACCCACAAGTATAGGGGATCTATCGTAGTCATTTTGATAAGTAAGAGTGTCGAACCCAGCAAGGAGCAGAAGGAAATGATAAGCGGTTTTCAGTAAGGTTTTCTCTGCAAGCACTGAAATAGTAGGTGATAGATAGTTTCGTGATAAGATAAATAGTAACAAGCAAAAGGTAAATAAAGTAAATAAATTGCAGCAAGGTGGCCCAATCCTTTATGTAGCAAAGGATAAGCCTGGAAAAATTCTAATAATGAAGAAGGAGCTCCTGAGGACACATTGGGAATTATCGTCAAGCTAGTTTTCATCACGTTCGTAAGATTCGCGTTCGGTACTTTGATAATTTGATATGTGGGTGGACCGGTACTTGGGTACTGTCCTAACTTGGACAAGCATCCCACTTATGATTAACCCTATTGCAAGCATCTGCAACTACAAAAAGGAGTATTAAGGTAAACCTAACCACAACTTTAAACATATGGATCCATATCAACCCCTAACGAAGCAACACATAAACTAGGGTTTAAGCTTCTGTCACTCTAGCAACCCATCATCTACTTATTACTTCCCTATGCCTTCCTCTAGGCCCAAATAATGGTGAAGTGTCATGTAGTCGACGTTCACATAACACCACTAGAGGAAAGACAACATACATCTCATCAAAATATCGAACGAATACCAAATTCACATGACTACTAATAGCAAGACTTCACCCATGTCCTCAGGAACAAACGTAACTACTCACAAAGCATATTCATGTTCATAATCAGAGGTGTAATAATATGCATAAAGGATCTAAACATATGATCTTCCACCAAGTAAACCAAATAGCATCAACTACAAGGAGTAATCAACACTACTAGCAACCCACAGGTACCAATTTGTGGTTTTGATACAAGATTGGATACAAGAGATGAACTAGGGTTTTGAGATGAGATGGTGCTGGTGAAGATGTTGATGGAGATTGACCCCCTCCTGATGAGAGGATCGTTGGTGCTGACGTTGGTGATGATTTCCCCCTCCCGGAGGGAAGTGTCCCCGGCAGAACAGCTCCGCCAGAGCCCTAGATTGATTCCGCCAAGGTTCCGCCTCGTGGCAGCGGAGTTTCGTCCCGTAAGCTTGCCCACGATTTTTTCCAGGGGAAAACCCTTCATATAGCAGAAGATGGACGCTGGAGGCCCACCAGGGGGCCCAGAAGATAGGGGGCGCGTCTTAGGGGGGAGCCCCCGTATCTCCTGGACAGGGTGTTGGCCCCCTGGCCTGTTTCTTTTGCCCAAAAATTCTTATTAAATCTAAAAAGTTGTTTCGTGGAGTCTCAGGTCTTTTGGAGTTGTGCAGAATAGGTTTCCAACGTTTGCTCATTTTCCAGCCAGAATTCCAGCTGCCGGCATTCCCCCTCTTCATGGTAAACCTTGTAAAATAAGAGAGAATAACCATAAGTATTGAGATATAATGTGTAATAACAGCCCATAATGCAATAAATATTGATATAAAAGCATGATGCAAAATGGACGTATCAACTCCCCCAAGCTTAGACCTCGCTTGTCCTCAAGCGGAAGCCGAAATCAAAAAATATGTCCACATGTTTAGAGATAGAGGTGTCGATAAAAATAAAATACGGACATGAGGGCATCATGATCATTCTAATAACAGCAACATATATGGATTTTGTCATATGATTTCCTATGTTCAAGTCATAAACAATTCACAATGTCAAGTATGGTTCAAAAACTTCATTGGGAACTAACAAATTATAATCTCAGTCATTGAAGCAATTGCAATTTATCGTAACATAAGAAAGAGTCAATAATAGAGCTTTTCAGCAAGCTCACATACTCAACTATCTCGTAGTCCCCTATAATTGTTAACACTCATGCAATACTTGTGGTTATAGAGTTTTCGCCGGACACTGAGAAAGATAGGGGCTTATTGTGTTGCCTCCCAACATATTCACCTTTGGGTGATGTCAACAATAATAGCCTATGCCAACTTACATCCAATTGGATATATGTATCATGATCTTTCAAACACGAGGAGATTGCCAAAGGATAAAAATAAAAAGGGAAAGGTGAGAATCACCTTGACTCAAGCATAAAGTAAAACATAAAGTAAAAGATAGGCCCTTCGCAGAGGGAAGTAGAGGTTGTCATGTGCGTTTAGGGTTGATGCACAAAATCTTAATGCAAAAGAACATCACTTTATATTGCCCCTTGTATGTGGACCTTTATTATGCAATCCGTCGCTTTTATTACTTCCACAAAAAGTTCGTACAAAGCTTATTTTCTTTGCACTAATAAGTCATACATATTTAGAGAGCAATTTTTTATTGCTTGCACCGATGACAACTTACTTGAAGGATCTTACTCAATCCATAGGTAGGTATGGTGGACTCTCATGGCAAAACTGGGTTTAAGGATATTTGGAAGCACAAGTAGTATCTTTACTTGGTGCAAGAAATTTGGCTAGCATGAGGGGGAAAGGCAAGCTCAACATGTTTGGAAGGTCAATGACAATATACTTTAACTGAGATGTCGGAAAACATAAACCATTACGTTGTCTTCCTTGTCCAACATCAACTCTTTTAGCATGTCATACTTAATGAGTGCTTCACAATCATAAAATATGTCCAAGATAATATATTTATATGTGAACCCCTCTTTCCTTATCACTTCCTATTAATTGCAACGATGACCAAGGCTACGTTCATCAACTCTCAACAATTTTTATGCCTCATACTTTCTATGTGTGAAGTTATCACTATCCATAAGATCAATATGAACTCTTTTGTTCTTTCTACTTTCTCAAGATCATAGCAACACAGCAAAGCCCTTGACTCAACACTAATCTTTATTATAGATAGCACACGGACTCGATTACATAAAGAGATCACAAAGCAAAACTCAAAACTACTTGATATCAAAACTTCGAACTAATAGTCAAAATACTACTAAAAGGATCAAACTAAATAAAGTGGTAAAGATAGGAGTGTGATGGTGATACGATACCGGGGCACCTCCCCCAAGCTTGGCAGTTGCCAAGGTGAGTGCCCATACCCATGTGATTATTTCTTCGGGGGTGGTGAAGTAGGAGTTGTTGATGATGCAGGCTTGTCGTCCGTCTTCCAAGGCATAGGCTCTCCATCATAAAAGGATGATTGAGTCTCCGGGATCCTTAAATCTACAGCCAAACTCATCCTTTTGAATCTATATTCATACTCACAATTCGGGTTTTGCAGGTCATAAATCTGGGCTTGGAGGTGCTCGATTTTCTCTTGAAGCTTGAAGATGGTCTCCCCAATGACTTTGGCATCCAGCTTGTGGATGTTGCTGAACTCCATGGTCATCATCTGGTTGGCGTTGAGTCCACGCTCCACCATCCCTTGACACTTGAAAACTTCTTGCTCCATAGCTTCGAGCTTTGTCTCCACGCTCCCGGTACGCCTTGGTCCCTCCACATCGCGGATGTGCAACACCCCCTCACACATCTCAATGGTTTGAGGGTGATGCAGCACCTCCGCAAGATAGGGGTTAATAACCCTCTCAAAAAACGTGTCATTGGGAGCGCTTGGAGACGACATGATGCTCTAGATCTGAAATAGAAACAGCTCGAAACGAAAACAGAGGATATTTGCGTGATACGGTGGTCAAAATCTTCGGGAGTATATATAATGAATTTTTACCGACCAAAATACGTAACATACAAGAAAATGCAGTCCGGGAGGCACACGAGGTGCCCACGAGACAGGGGCGCCCTACAGGGGGCGCCCTACAGGGGGGGCGCCCTCCTCTCTCGTGGGAGCCTCGTGTCCCTTTCAGACTACTTCTTTCTTCCTAAAATCCTTCAATAATCCAAAACTGATAAAAATTGCCATTAGAGTTGTTTTGGAGTCGGTTTACTTACCGTACCACGTACCTATGCCTTTTCGGAGTCTAGAACGTTCTGGAAAGTGTCTCTTATGTATTCCTCAGGGGTTATGGTTTCAATAATATTAGTTTCATCATTGATAGGATTACCTGAAATATAATGTTTAATTCTTTGACCGTTTACCACCCTCGGATTTGTGCCTTCGAAGTTGTTGATTTTTATAGCACCAGAATGATAGACCTCCTCGATAACGTAGGGACCTTCCCATTTTGAGAGAAGTTTTCCTGCAAAAAATCTTAAACGAGAGTTGAACAATAACACATAATCTCCTACGTTAAACTCACGCTTTTGTATCCTCTTATCATGCCAGCGTTTGACTTTTTCTTTGAAAAGCTTGGCATTCTCATATACTTGGGTTCTCCATTCATCAAGTGAGCTAATATCAAACAACATCTTCTCACCAGCAATTTTGAAGTCATAATTGAGCTCTTTAATAGCCCAATATGCGTTATGTTCAAGTTCAAGAGGTAAATGACATGCTTTTCCATAAACCATCTTATATGGAGACATACCCATAGGATTTTTGTATGCAGTTCTATAGGCCCATAATGCATCATCAAGTTTTTTAGACCAATTCTTTCTAGATCTATTCATAGTCTTTTGCAAAATTAATTTTAGCTCTCTATTGCTCAACTCACTTGACCACTAGACTGCGGGTGATAAGGAGATGCGATTCTATGATTGACATCATACTTAGCGAGCATCTTACGGAAAGCACCATGAATAAAGTGTGAACCACCATCAGTCATAAGATATCTAGGGACTCCAAACCTCGGAAAAATAACTTATTTAAGCATTTTAATAGAAGTGTTATGATCAGCACTACTAGTTGGAATAGCTTCTACCCACTCAGTAACGTAATCAATAGCAACTAAAATATGTGTATACCTATTGGAGGCAGGAAAAGGCCCCATATAATCAAAGCCCCAAACATTAAACGGTTCAATAACAAGAGAATAATTCATAGGCATTTCTTGACGTCTACTGATGTTACCTATTCTTTGACATTCATCACAAGATAAGACAAACTTACGAGCATCTTTGAAAAGAGTAGGCCAATAAAAACCAGATTGTAGTACCTTGTGTGCAGTTCTGTCTCCAGCGTGGTGTCCTCTATAGGATTCAGAGTGACACTTGTGTAGGATCTATTCCTGTTCATGCTCAGGCACACAATGTCTAATAATACCATCTACTCCTTCTTTATAAAGGTGTGGATCATCCCAGAAGTAATGTCTTAAATCATAAAAGAACTTTTTCTTTTGTTGGTATGTGAAACTAGGCGGTATATATTTAGCAACAATGTAATTAGCATAATCAGCATACCAAGGAGCAGTACGAGAAGCATTGACGACCGCTAATTGTTCACCAGGAAAGCTATCATTAATAGGCAGTGGGTCATCAAGAACATTCTCTATCCTAGACAAGTTGTCTGCAACGGGGTTCTCAGCTCCCTTTCTATCAATAATATGCAAGTCAAATTCTTGGAGCAAGAGAACCCATCTAATGAGTCTAGGCTTAGCATCTTTCTTTTCCACAAGATATTTAATAGCAGCATGATCAGTGTGAATAGTAACTTTGGAATCAACAATATAAGGTCTAAACTTATCACATGCAAAAACAACTGCTAAGAACTCTTTTTCAGTAGTAGCATAATTTCTCTGGGCAGTATCAAGAGTCTTACTAGCATACTGGATAACATTCAATTTCTTATCGACTCTTTGCCCTAAAACAACACCTACAACATAATCACTAGCATCGCACATAATTTCAAAAGGTAAATTCCAATCAGGTGGCTGAACAATAGGTGTAGTGATCAAAGCTTTCTTGAGTGTTTCAAATGCTTCTACACAATCATCATCAAAGACAAAAGGAATATCTTTTTGCAATAAATTAGTCAGAGGCATAGAGATTTTAGAAAAGTCCTTAATGAACCTCCTATAAAAGCCGACATGACCAAGGAAACTTCTTATACCTTTTATGTCCTTGGGACATGGCATCTTTTCAATAGCATCAACTTTGGCTTTATCGACTTCAATCCTCTCTCGTAGATCTTGTGCCCCAAGACAATGCCTTCATTAACCATAAAGTGACACTTTTCCCAATTTAGGACGAGACTAGTGTCTTCGCATCTCTGCAAAACTCGATCAAGGTTGCTCAAACAATCATCAAAAGAGGATCCATAGACGGAGAAGTCATCCATGAATACCTCACAGATCTTTTCACAAAAATCAGAAAATATAGCCATCATGCATCTTTGAAAGGTAGCGGGTGCATTACATAAACCAAAAGGCATACGTCTATAAGCAAAAGTACCAAAAGGGCAAGTAAAAGTAGTTTTAGATTGATCCCCCGCTGATACAGGTATCTGAGAGAAGCCAGAATAACCATCTAGAAAGCAAAAATGTGTGTGTTTGGATAGCCTTTCTAGCATTTGATCAATAAAAGGTAAAGGGTAATGATCTTTCTTAGTAGCTTTATTTAACTTACGGAAATCAATTACCATCCTATAACCTGTAATAATTCTTTGTGGGATCATTCATCTTTATCATTAGGAACAACAGTAATACCTCCCTTTTTAGGGACACAATGGACAGGGCTTACCCATTCACTGTCAGCAACAGGATAAATAATACCTGCCTCAAGGAGCTTTAGTATCTCCTTTCTTACCACTTCCTTCATTTTGGGATTTAATCATCTTTGAGGATCTCTAACTGGTTTGGCATCTTTCTCCACTGAAATTTTGTGTTGACATAATGTGGGACTAATGCCCTTAAGATCATCCAGAGTATATCCAATAGCAGCTCTGTGCTTCTTCAGAGTTTTTCAATAATCTTTCTTCTTCTTTCTCTGAAAGGTTAGCACTAATAATAACATGATATATTTCTTTTTCATCAAGATAAGCATACTTAAGATTATCAGGTAATGGTTTGAGTTCAAACACGGGATCACCCTTGGGTGGAGGGGGATCCCCAAGAATTTCAACGGGAAGGTTATGTTTCAGCATAGGTTCTTGTTTAAGGAACACTTCATCTATTTCTTCCCTTTCCTTCATAAACATATCGTTTTCATGGTCTAGCAAATATTGTTCTAATGGATCAAATGGTGGAACAACAATGGAAGCAAGACCAATAATTTCATCCTTACTAGATGGTCCCCTCTCATGAGGTTGTCTACTAAATTTGGCAAAATTAAACTCATGAGACATACCATCTATGCCAACAGTGACAATATTCTTTTCACAATTAATCTTAGCACTAGCAGTATTCAAGAAGGGTCTACCAAAAATCGTCTTGTGGGGAACCAAGAACAAGAAAATCAGCAGGGTATTTAATCTTCCCACACAAGACTTCAACATCTCTAACAATCCCAATAGGTTTAATGGTGTCCCTATTGGCAAGCTAAATAGTAACATCAATGTCTTCTAATTCAACAGATGCTATATCATGCATAATTTCTTTATAAAGATCATAAGGTATCACATTACCACTAGCACCCATATCACATAAACCATGATAACAATGATCTCCTACTTTAACAGAAATAACAGGCGTGCCTACAACAGGTCTATGTGTCTTAGTATCGGGTCTAGCAATATTAGCAGTTTCACCCAAGAAAGAGATAGCATGCCCATCTAAGTCCTCATCCAAAAGATCTTTAATCATAGCAATACCAGGTTCAACATTAATTTGCTCAGGAGGTGTATTGGTCCTAGTATTACTCTTACGAACAACAATATAAGCTTTAACATGATCTTTTATCCTAACAGGAAAAGGAGGGTTTTCAACATAAGCGGTAGGAATAATAGGATCACTATATGTAATAGTCTTCTCTTCGACTGTAATAGGTGCAACTACTTTCACTTCAATAGGAGGATCATATTTAAACCACTTCTCTTTAGGTAGATCAACGTGAGTAGCAAAAGTTTCACAAAAAGTAGCTACTATCTCAGAGTCAAGTCCATACTTAGAGCTAAATCCACGGAAAGCATCGGTATCCATAAAAGATTTAACACAATCAAACTTAGGTGTCATACCTGACTCCTTACCATCGTCCGAACCCCAATCTTCAGAGTTGCGTTTAATTATTTCCAATAAGTCCCATTTGAAATCAATAGTCTTCAGCATATAGGAACCAGCACAGGAAGTATCGAGCAAGTTGCGATTATCAAGAGAAAGCAGAGCATAAAAATTCTGAATAATCATTTCCCGAGAGAGCTCATGATTGGGGCATGAATACAACATTGACTTAAGCCTCCCCCAAGCTTGAGCGATGCTTTCTCCTTCGCGAGGCCAGAAATTATATATGTAATTACGATCACGATGAACGAGATGCATAGGATAGAACTTCTGGTGAAATTCCAACTTCAATCGCTTATAATTCCAGTATCTCGTATCATCACATAGCCTATGCGATGTCATTGCATCTCCCTTCAAAGATAAAGGGAAGAACTTCCTTTTGACAACATCATCGGGAATACCTGCAAGCTTAAATAATCCACAAACTTCATCCACAAAGATAAGGTGTAAGTCGGGATGCAATGTTCCGTCTCCTGCAAAAGGATTAGCTATCTGTTTTTCTATCATACCCAAAGGAATCTCAAAGTGAATATTTTCATAAGGTTCAGTAGGTTGAGGAGAATCTCTTTGCTCTTCTGGTTGGGGTGAAGATACCCCAAACAAGCCCCTCAAAGGATTAGTTTCCATAGTGACAAGTAACAGAAAATTTCAGCACACTATATAAATGTTTCCTTACCAAGTTCCACTCACGAAGAGCTCTACGCTCCCCGGCAACGGCGCCAGAAAAGAGTCTTGATGACCCACAAGTATAGGGGATCTATCGTAGTCCTTTCGATAAGTAAGAGTGTCGAACCCAACGAGGAGCGGAAGGAAATGATAAGCGGTTTTCAGTAAGGTTTTCTCTGCAAGCACTCAAATAGTAGGTGATAGATAGTTTTGTGATAAGATAAATAGTAACGAGCAAAAAGTAAATAAATTAAATAAAGTGCAGCAAAGTGCCCCAATCCTTTGTGTAGCAAAGGATAAGCCTGGACAAATTCTAATAATGAAGAAGGAGCTCCCGAGGACACATTGGGAATTATCGTCAAGCTAGTTTTCATCACGTTCGTAAGATTCGCGTTTGGTACTTTGATAATTTGATATGTGGGTGGACCGGTACTTGGGTACTGTCCTAACTTGGACAAGCATCCCACTTATGATTAACCCCTATTCCAAGCATCCGCAACTACGAAAAGGAGTATTAAGGTAAACCTAACCACAACATTAAACATATGGGTCCATATCAACCCCTAACGAAGCAACGCATAAACTAGGGTTTAAGCTTCTATCACTCTAGCAACCCATCATCTACTTATTACTTCCCTATGCCTTCCTCTAGGCCCAAATAATGGTGAAGTGTCATGTAGTCGACGTTCACATAACACCACAAGAGGAAAGACAACATACATCTCATCAAAATATCGAACAAATACCAAATTCACATGACTACTAATAGCAAGACTTCACCCATGTCCTCAGGAACAAACGTAACTACTCACAAAGCATATTCATGTCCATAATCAGCGGAGTAATAATATGCATAAAGGATCTGAACATATGATCTTCCACCAAGTAAACCAAATAGCATCAACTACAAGGAGTAATCAACACTACTAGCAACCCACAGGTACCAATTTGTGGTTTTGATACAAGATTGGGTACAAGAGATGAACTAGGGTTTTGAGAGGAGATGGTGCTGGTGAAGATGTTGATGGAGATTGACCCCCTCCCGATGAGAGGATCGTTGGTGCTGACGTTGGTGATGATTTCCCCCTCCCGGAGGGAAGTGTCCCCGGCAGAATAGCTCCGCCAGAGCCCTAGATTGATTCCGCCAAGGTTCCGCCTCGTGGCGGCGGAGTTTCATCCCGTAAGCTTGCCCACAATTTTTTCCAGGGGAAAAGTGATGATATAGCAGAAAATGGACGCCGGAGGCCCACCAGGGGGCCCAGGAGATAGGGGGTCGCGCCCTATTGGGGGCGCCCCCTGTCTCCTGGACAGGGTGTGGGGCCCCTGGCCTATTTCTTTCGCCCATAAATTCTTAATAATTCCAAAAAGTTGTTTCATGGAGTCTCAGGTCTTTTGGAGTTGTGCAGAATAGATTTCCAACGTTTGCTCCTTTTCCAGCCAGAATTCCAGCTGCCGGCATTCCCCCTCTTCATGGTAAACCTTGTAAAATAAGAGAGAATAGCCATAAGTATTGTGATATAATGTGTAATAACAGCCCATAATGCAATAAATATTGATATAAAAGCATGATGCAAAATGGACGTATCATGCCCCGGCCCTAAAGCGAGAGATGGTTGTGCACGAGGAGGGAGAGATCATGCAGACGGAACAAGACCCGACGATGGAGCTCTCTAAGGTCTTGATGGACCTCACCGTGCTCCACTGCACCTTGTGCCTCCGCCCATTGACGCCTCCAGTGTATGAGGTTCGGATACACCTCGTCCATTAGGCTGATTGAGCAAGGTGCAGGTTTATTGATTGATGTGTTGTTCGACTGATTTCTGCGGTGCAAGGGAGGGCACCTGGCCTGCACGGACTGTCGCGTCGAGTGCCCCAGGAACTAGCGGCAGTGCCAGAAGTGCAAGCGCAGCAGTGGCTTCGACGTGTGGAACATGGCGGTGGACGCCGTCCTTTCGTCGGAGAGGGTGGAGTGCCTGCACGAAGGTTGTGGGCTCTACGTCACTTACCACAAGCTCACCGATCACCAGAGCGTGTGTCCGCTTGCGCCCTGCAAATGCCCCGTGCCCGTCTGCGGCTACGAAGGCCCACCGCCGGCGCTCTACCACCACATCAGCACTGCGCATCCCATGGCCGTGCACAGGATCCAGTACGACAAGGTGCTCCAGCTGCAAGTGCCACTGTCGGAGCCACGGCTCTTGCTGTTCGCGGAGGAGGACGGCCGCACGTTTTTCTTGGTCGGCGGCGTGCTCGACATTGGCACGCCTATCACTGTGTCGGTCGTCTGCATCAGAGCGGGGGCGTCCCCACTGCCGCACTACGTGGCCAAGCTATGGGCGAACGGCCCGCCGGGGGAGCCCAAAGGCATGACCGATGCTGTCAAGGTGGAAATGGAGGTGACAAGCAGCAAGGATCCTGGAGACGTCGTCGTGCAGGAGCTGAGCTTCTACACAGTTCCTCCCAAGCTGTTGGCCGGGGCTAAGCTGGTGTCCCTCCACATTCAGTTTGACAAGCTCACGTCCTAAATGTTTCTACAGTTCCTTCTATTTATCTCAGTAATATGCTAATATAGGGATTAGCTCAGTCTACTTTAGCTTAAGAAATGGTGGGTTTTGGTGGCGATGCTGCAATTACTTCGACATCAGATCAGTAATTTCCAATAGTCGAACGGATATTTTGTGTCTATTGGATATAAAGTTCCTTTGGGTAATAAGTACTACTTGTCATCAAAATGGATAAAAGGAGATGTATGTAGACATGTTTTGATTCTAGATGCGTCCCTTTTTATCCATTTTGATGACAAACACTCCCTCCGTTCCACAATACATGCCTTCCATTTGTCAAAATATAGATGTATCTAGACATGTTTTAGTATATAGGTACATCCATCTTTGGACAAATGGAAGTCAAATAGAGTAGTATTTTGGAACGGAGGGAGTATATGCCTAGTAGTACATCAAATATAGATGTATCTAGACATGTTCACAAAGTGTTTCATACTTGTGTGAGTTGACGCGACACATCAAAGTAGTGCTACTACTAGTAGTACTCCCTCGGACCCTAATTTCTCTGCGCATAAGTCGAGGCGCAGATACCAAGCAGGGTCTGGTTGTGTTGGACAACTCACCGGACTGCGCACCAGGCAGACGAAGCTCGTGTCGTGTTGGTGCCGTGTGCGGCCCACACATTAACCAAAACCTCGCGCCTCCAGCTTAGCTTCCGCGTTCTCAAGGCCAAGGAGCAACGTGAATCCTATGATAGATCCAATTGGATGGTTGAGAACACTATACTTCGTAGCTACATATGCGTCTGTGACTCCTAGATGCAGAGGCCGGGGGTCATCATCCTCCTTTTCAAGAAAAAACAAATGCGTGTGTGAGAGGACGAGTGCGTGCATGCACCTATTCTCTTCTTGTATAACGTACTAAACTCAGAGTACAAGTGTATGTGGGTGGCATGATGGTGCGTGTGAGAAGTCCCGAGAGATAGGTTTAATGCGTCTGAAAAAAGACTAGCCTATAGCTCGCCACGCGGCTATTCCTGTCAAACGCCCCATAAACTGTAAGATATGTATACGACGATGCTAGTTATTACACGTACACAGCAGTAGAAAAAGAACTACCATGGCATATGCTACACCACGGCCGAGAACACGTGCCCACGTTACGCCATCCGGGAATAGTGCCGCACTTTGAAACTAGAACCGTCAATAATTTTTGAGCTTGCGTCTCGTCACATTCCAAATTACTACTACTACCATGTTGTATTGAATTGCAAACCTGTTCACACCGATCACAACCTAAACGGTTTCCCACTTAGGAGCGTATTAGTACTCGGTTATAAATACTACTATGCCAAGATGACTGCACATTCCTCCTCAACTCCTCATCCACAAAAACAAACAAGTCATTCAGTATCCTTCCCTTGCATCTGCCATGGCCAGCGTGAGTTCTGGGTCGAGAGATTACCACCAGGGAGAGGCGAGCATGGAAGCGGAAGCACGAGAGATGTCCCACCTCGCTACGAAAGCAGCTGACATGTCCCGCCGCATGGAAGTAGCAGCACAGAGGTCCTCCCGTCCCGCCGAAGCAGCACGGAGGTCCCGCAGCATCGTCAATGCAGCAGATAGGTCCGGCCGCACCGTGGAAGCAGCAGAGATGTCCTGCCGCGCCGTGAATGCAGCAGAGATGTCTCGCCGCACCGCGGCAGCTTGGGAAAATGTCTCGGGGGCAGGCGATGACTCTTACAGGCGCATGCATGCGATCGTCCATAGCCAGATGGATCAGATCTTCGGCTGGGCGAGGTTGCAGGATAACATGAAAGCCTCATTTGAACAGGCTACCGGCATCATCCGACAACTAAGGGAGGGCAATGAGAGGCTCCGGGCCGAGCGCGACCTGCTGAGGGCGAAGATCATCCAAAGTGCAGACCAGCAGGAGGAGACCAGTGCCTTGTTGAAGAGGACCAACGTCATCGTCAAGAAACTTATGGACGAGAATGACATGCTCCGCATCGAGCTCCAAAGGCTGGTGGAGGAATCCGTGGATGCTCTCAAGCAGCGTCTTGAGTACACAAAAGAGCTCATCACCGCTCGCCGCGGAGACTAGTTCCCGCGGCCTGCAGCAATGCATCAAGAAAGTAGAGATCAGCGAGCCAGATCCATGTCTTCCTTCTTCTTTTGCCCTTGTGTATTTCGGGCGTAGCCGCATGTGGCTTTTTTAATTATCATCCTAATTATGTAGCCAATTATTATCCACTGTTGTCGTCCTTATATATTCATCAGTCTTGCTATAAGTCACAGTAGATGCTATATAGGTCCGTCGGATCTTACATCAAGATCTGTGCTTTCAGATTTTCTTTTTTCTCTCTTAAATCTCAGTCGAGTGAGACATAGCCACGCCATTAAACAGAGGCTCGGGGGCCATTAATGGAGACCTTGGGACAGAGGTGGACGGCAGATGGAGGTCAAAGGGCTCTCCTCCCGATAAGCACGCGCAGGGGTCTGATTGCACGTCTCTCGTACTCAAATAGCTACCCTGCACGGCGCCTCCCAGCTAATAAAAAAAGGGGACGCGTGGAGGCACGTAAATGGTAGTAAATAGAACACCCATGGTTTCAATATACTTGTGTTTCCGATTTTAACGTGACAACACTTGTTCCAAAATGACTTTGTTGATTGTTAATGTGTACGTCTTCGCAAATCGGACTACAAAATTACCACAACATGTTGGTGCCATGTCATGGCACAAAGCCAAGTTTCATTATTTTCATGCGTGTTTTGGATTTACAGGAATTATAAAACTAAGTTTCTCAATGTTTCCAGCCCAGCCACGATGCCCAGAATTTGGAATTTCATTCCCATTTCTTGCATGGAACCTAGAAATTTACCCGAGGACACACATGTGATTTTTCAACCAACTTTGGTGCACTGGAGCATGTGCCTGTATTTCAAATTTGAATTATGCACACAAAGGTGATACGTTCCCTCTCAGAACCACGAGCCTTCTTGATAGAAGCTCCGGTTTGCAAGAAGCTTATACCAAAATTTGTTCCTATTCGGCCAAAAACATTTACCACAGCATGGTACTACCATGACATGACATCATGCCAAGTTTCATGATTTTAAAACCAAGTTTCTCAATGTTCTCGACCAAGCCACGATGCCCAGATGTTTGAATTTTATTCCCATTTCTTGGATGGGACCTAGAAATTCACCCGAGGACAAAGATGTGATTTTTCAACCAACTTTGGTGCACGGGAGCATGTGCTTGTAGTTCAAATTTGAATTATGCACATTAAATGACCAGAAACTCAATTAATGTATAAAAGGCCAAACAGACCCGGAATAATTCCAAAATTTAACAGGGCACTCATGTAGTTCTATGTTGCCTTTGTAAATAAACTCAAGGGGGGCGGTGTGTATCGTTTCGCACTCCAAGGTGGCATGTTCCCTCTCAGAACCACGAGCCTTCTTGAGAGAAGCTTCGGTTTGCAAGAAGCTTATACCAAAATATGTTCCTATTCGGCCAATTTTTTTACCACAGCATGGTAGTACCATGACATGACACCATGCCAAGTTTCATGATTTTCAGATGTGTTTTGGATTTACAAGAATTTTAAACCAAGTTTCTCAATGTTCTCGGCCGAGCCATAATGCCCAGATGTTTGAATTTTATTCTCATTTCTTGCATGGGACCTAGAAATTCACCTGAGAACACATATGTGATTTTTCAACCAACTTTGGTGCACGAGAACATGTGCTTGTAGTTCAAATTTGACTTGTGCACATTAAATGACCAGAAACTCAATTATGTATAAAAATGACAAACGAACCCGGAATAATTCCAAAATTTAACAGGGCACTCATGTAGTTCTATGTTGCCTTTGTAAAGAAACTCAAGGGGGGAGCGTATATCGTTTCACACTCAAAGGTGGCACGTTCCCTCTTAGAACCACGAGCTTTCTTGAGAGAAGCTTAGGTTTGCAAGAAGCTTATGGGGCTGTTTGGATGGCAGACCGAAGCCGCCCTTCCAAAATTTTGGTCGTTGACCATAGGTTGGGCCAGTGTTTGGATCGCATCCACGTTTTTGGCTCACAGCCAACTTTTTGGCCAGCCGTTGTGATCCCGCACTAGCGTGTGGGCGAGTTCCCGACGGCTATTTCCTTCGCCAAAATGTTGGCATGCCATCGTTTTGGTCAGGATGGTGTGGGCATAATCCAAACGCCCCCTATACCAAAACTTGTTCCAAATCGGCCCAATTTTTTACCACAACATGTTAGTGCCATGACATGACACCATGCCAAGTTTCATGATTTCTAGGCGAGTTTTGGATTTACATGATTTTAAAATCCAAGTTTCTCGAAATTCTTGGCCGAGTCACGACGCTCAGATGTTTGAATTTCATTCTCATTTCTTCCATGGGACCTAGAAATTCAACCAAGGACACACATGTGATCTTACAACCAACTTTGGTGCATCGGAGCATGTGCATGCAGTTCAAATTTGGATTATGCACATTAAAAGTCTAGAAACTCAATTAATGTATAAAAAGGCCAAACGGACCCAAAATAATTCCAAAATTTAACAGGGCACTCATATAGTTCTATGTTGCCTCTGTAAATAAAATCAGGGGGAGGCAGCGTATATTATTTCGGACACAAAGGTGACACGTTCCCTCTCGGAACCACGAGGCTTGTTGAGCGAATCTCTGGTTTTGCAAGAAGCTTATACCAAAACTTGTCCCAATTAGGCAAAAAATTATACATATGAAAATAAGGTTTAGATTATCCTGAACATCTCGATACCTAGACCAATGTGCTATGGTTTGAATTCAACATAAAATGGATACAAATATTTGAATTGGAGATCGTATGGTACATGTAGTGCATAGTGAAATATGATTACTGTTATATGCATGTTTTTTGTTATCAAGATAATATTTAAATTATTGTATAACTTCACAACAATCATATTCAAATAAGGAAAATTGATTCAAATTTAGTCCATATGGTAGACGACAATATATATGTTCACATGGTGGAGTAAAATGTTCATATATGATGGAAGATCAAAATGTACGACTGCATCAATTATAAACCGCAAGGTCACCTAACGATATATTCGAATTCAACATAACGTGGATTCAAAAATTGAAATTCGAGATCCTGGCATTTGTAATCATATAAAAAGGGACATTACTCTTTCTTTTGGTGGGAATTGATTTGTTTTTGGTTGTTGTTGAGGGAAGTGCGAATCAATTTGGTACTGTATAGGGTAATCTTTTTCTCCCGATTTTTTTTACATTTTTCTTGTACTTTTTTCTATGGCATCTATAGCAATATAGTAAAAGGGGACATGACTTTCTTGTGTATTGTATGATTTTTTTTTACACGTTAAGTTTGTTCTGCCCAACAAGGAATCTGCACCTTGTTATCCCGAAATTTTCAAGCTCGAGTATCTTTTGTCTCACCTGCTTTGAAACTCCCGCCTCTTCAACCCATGTCGCGCCTTGTTATCCCGAAATTTCGACGCGCGCGAAAACTCCCTCCTCATCCGAAATCGGTCCCACAGACCAGACATGCGAAATCCCCCTTCTACCCCTCAGCCGGGGATGAAGATCCAGGTCGCGGTGTCAAAAATGGTGGGGGTATGCTGGTAACTTACCCTACATTTCGGACAAGCGTGTCCCTAAGACATGGCTCCCCCCTCCCTTCCGCTTTGTCCCCCCCATTCGTACACTGAGGCTGCCAAAACCCGGGAAACCCCATGCTCCTCCGTCGGCCTCCCGACCGCCGCCCAGCCAGAGACTCTTCCCCGATTACATCGTCCACCGCAACAGCTCGCCGTCCCTCATCCACCGCACCGGATGAGGATCCATCATTGATCTCGTCGTCCCGTCGGATTAGCCGCCCCGTCCTCCACCTCCAAGGAGCTGCCTCGACGTTCGCCTCGTCTATTGCGCCACCTCAATCCCCACAGCGCCGTCTTGACCTGCCCCACCGGAACCGCGACAACCTCACCAATTCCTCCAATGAAGCCGAGGCCAACTCGGTGCCACCAAGGAGGTTCTGCACTCACCGCTGCATTTTATCTTTTATTTGATCTCACGGGGCTGCCGGTGCTCGATACCGAGCAGCCATGGCGGGTCTCCATCAATGGCACCGTCGCCGGCCACATCATCCACGGCGACTCTCCCCCATGTCGTTGCTTCCTTGGCGACAACTTCCACACCGGTACTAGCTGCAGCTGCTCCAGCTCTCGCTCGCGCTCCGGCTCGGTTCTTGCTGTTGGTCGCGCTGCTGCACTACTCTTGCTTTTGTTTGTGCTACTGCTCTGCTCTTGCGCTCGCTTGCGCTGCTGCTGCTGTTGCACGACCTCCGGTAGCTACAGGATTTGCTGCTTTAGCACTCGCTCGCGATGCTACTGCATGACTTGCTCTCTGCTAGTGCGTTCCCTGCTCGAGCGTCTGCTGATTTAGATCACTGCTTCTCTGCTACTAGTGCTCGATCACCCTAAACATCTATTGCAATGCTCTGCTACTAGTTCAATCAGTTTCGATAGTAAAATTCAGTTTCGACTGTAAAGTTCAGTTTCTTCAGTTAAGTTCAGAGTGAACAATACTTACAACATCTGTCGGAGCGGCCGTGGCGCGGCTGATGCATTTTACATCTAGCACTTTTTGGTGATGCATTTTACATCATCTATTGCAGATGATATTAGAGTCCCACTTCAGATTAACGTTGTCTGTCTTGTCCTGCTTCAGCCTCGCCGCCGTACACCTCACCGGAGCTGCTCCGATGACGAATCTGTCCATCACAACTGAGTAGTACACTCGGCGCCGTTTTCAGATGCCTCAGATCTTCTTCCCCACCTCCGATAGTCACACCAGCATCACCATCCTCCACGTCCAACCCAATGATGCTGAGGTCCACATGGCTATGCCAAAGAGGTTGTACACTCGTCGCATCACTTTGTTACTCTGCATTCATGTCGATCCCTCCGGGATCCTTTGCTATGGAAATACTATGGTACTACAATTCGTGCATTTGGTTAGAAGGAGTGGAGCAAAGCAAAACTGGAGGATTATTTCCTTTGGTGTCTCTTTCGAAGAAAAAAACGTAGGAATTTTAATATTCACTTGGACATCCTTTTCAAATTAATATGCATGAAGAACATAACTAATTGCATTACTGGCATAATAAGATTCTTATTTTTTCATTTTCACGTGGTTTGACTTTAATTTGACCACGTTTGTCCATTCCTGTGTTCTTCCAATTGATGTGAACCAAACACCCAGGTTGACTGAAATCCTATGTTTCCAAATGCTTTGTTTTGAACGTGCATTCCTATCCTATTCCTTTGTTTTTCCTGCCCCTACGTTTGTAGAATCCTCCAATTCTAAGGAGCCCTTACAAATTTACTTCATTTTCAGATAGGCGTCAAAGAAAACTCTGTGTGTTATGTCCTGCTCCTGCCGTGCCGTCATCCACCCCACATGAGGTGCACCATCAATAGAAGCGTTCACTGCAGCAGAGATACCCCATGCAGACTTTCTTTCGCCGCCTCAGATCATCCCTATTGCCGGCAGCCACGCCAACTGCATTACCATCATCGACTGAGCAGATGAACCTGAGGACTACACAGTTCCGGAAGAGAGGTCGCAGTCTTTCATGTTTGCTTAAGTTATACATCGGTTATTATTACCTGCTACTTTATCGTTCAAACTTGAGTTTTAAAATGCCCGTGGGTCTCATATCGAGGCAGCAACGAATAGTATCTGTCTACTATCTAGTTCACCTGGGGTCTTCTATGTGGTTCATGTTGGGTGGGCAACAAACAATAGATGATCCATTGTCTATCTTTTTAAACTGAAGCTATAATCTACCTGCTATCATTAGTTTTGGATCCATCCACTCGTTTGCTACCATCAGTCTTGATTTTTGCATGCACCCCTTAGGCCTTACAAAATCTAACTATTTTTTTATTAAGCATGTCTGATATTGTACACAATCGTACTGAGTGTAGAGAAAATGGGAAGACTGTTGCGTGGGAATATAATGTCATGTAGACGCCTCTCCATGGTGGGCGAAGTGGGGCCCCCCTCCTGCATTTCCAGATTGTATTCCAGAGGAAGATAACTGTTCAGATGGGGATTAAGAAGGAGCCGACCACGCCTGTTTACCACCTAAGGTGTTTGCTTTAACCTGGCATGATGATGTTGGTCATATCATGCATATGACGCCTCACATTGCTTACATTATACATCTTATACGTCATCAGCTTAGTTTAGATTTGCTTTGTGTGAATGCCACCTGTTTGGTTTCTATATCATACTCCCACCATTCCTAAATATTTGTCTTTTTAGAGATTTCAACAAGTGATTACATACGGAACAAAATGAGTGAATCTACACTCTAAAATATGTCTATATACATCCATATGTGGTAGTCCATTTGAAATCTCTAAAAAGACAAATATTTAGGAACGGAGGCAGTATATGGGAATTATGCAATGCCATCTTCTTTAGCCAGGCATCATATACGTGAATCATGCAATGCCATCCTGTTTAGCCAGTTACCATATATGTGAATTGTATCGTGCCATGTTTTTTTCCATAATGTATTCCATTTGTCAACAATGTTTATACATTCATCTACTCTTCCTGCACATCAGCCATTTGAGTCGTTCATGGGAAAATCTGCAGTGAAAACAAGGTCTTCTGAGCAGTCAGTGGTACCTGTCGATGAAGATTTCTTGTTGGTTACATATAGCTCCTCAGAGGAGGATTCAGGGACAAATGACCAGTCGTATCCCCCCCCCCCGAGGTGCATGATCTAACTTGGCAGGGTTATATTGCTCATATCATGCATATGGTGTCTTGCATTGCCATGCCATCTGCTTAGATTAGACATGCTTTGTGTGAATGCCTCCTGTTTGCTTTCTATATCAGATATGTGAATTATGCAATGCCATGTTTTCAGCCAGTTATCATATATGTGAATTATGCACCGCCATGTAGCCAGGCATCATATATATGAATTATCTCATGCCATCTTTTTTTTTCATTACATATTCCATTTGTCAACAATCTGTTTATATTGAACTACTCTTCATGTGTATCAGCCATTTGAGCCATTTATGGAAAAATCTAGAGTGAAAACAAGGTCTTCAGAGCAGGCAATGGTACATGTTGAAGCATATATCTCGATGGTTACAGGGAGCTCCTCAGAGGAGGATTCAGAGACAGATGACCAGTCCTATATCCCACGTGAGGTGTATGCTCTAAGTTGCAATGTTTATATTTCTCATATGATGCATATGGTGTCTTGCATTGCTTAGTTTAGACATCATATGCACAATATTGAATTCCATCTTCTTAGTTTAGAGATCATACATGCGAGTGCCAGTTGCTTAGTATATGAATCAATTATGTCAATTATATCATGCCATCCTGTATACTTAGATAACATGTATGTGAATTATTTCATCCCAACCTATTTTAGAAAGACATCATATAGTTTTGTCATGTCATCCTGTTTAGATACTCATCATATGTTGAATTATGCCATTATGTCCTGTTAAGTTATCCATCATATATCCGAAACTGGGTCATGCTATCCTGTTTAGTTAGGTATCATATATGTGAAATTGTGTCATGCTATCCTGTTTGGTTAGACAACATATATGTGAATTACCACATCTGTCTATCATACAATGTCTGTACGTTCAATTTATTTTCTTGTTTATCAGCCATTTCAATTGGAGGGGTGATGGCAGTATCTAAGGGAGCAAGAACCACCATTCTTCACAAAAGGCAGTGCTACCCGTCGATGCAGATAGAACCATGGTTGTATTGGCCCACAAACTAGCCCCACCACACATAATCGAGACTCTTCCAGATTGCACACTGACACCGTTGGGCAGAGAACCAGCTACAACCCTTCTAACCACAACCCCAGCGGATAGTAACCCACTTCTAGTTGACAAAGCACCTTGTCCACCATAGAGTACCCACACACGAGCAATTCGTAAAGCTACCGTAGTGCCCAAAGCACGAAGACCACCACAACTAACCCAAACTCCAAGTTTAAAGCAGAAGAGAAACTGTTCTCAGGTCAGATTCTGTAGCTATGGCCCATACTCCTTCGCTGTTCCATCACTGTATTTACTCATACCAACTACTTCCGAATTTGAAGGATCCAATTGAAACTCCAATGGCGCAACAGGTATGTTTTAAACCTATTTCTTTAACTGGATTGCTATTCTAACTTCTTGCTTTATGTGATTTCTGTTTAAGTTGTATAAACAGTTATGTTCTCATGTGATGCACATTACAAGTGTTGTCAATACTGTGTAGTCTCTCACACTTACATTCTGTCTATGTTGTTGTGTCTTAAAAATATATGAGTTGAACTGTGTCTCTATCTTGATTAGGCAACATAAACTAGAATGATATGGACAATACAGTGACCATAGTACATAGATATATGTTTGTTTCATGCTATTATCATGTCCACCTTACTACTGAACCGGTTTACCAAAATGAGTTTCGTATACTACATACTAAACTTGTGACGTGTCTGCTTGTTTCTCTTGTAGTATGCAAACAAAATATTGGAGAAGAGCACCCCACTATGCAATGGTAGAGAAAGTAATGCAGATAAGGTTCAAGATAGTGAGACAACCCTGTTGGTCTCCAAGAAAGGTGATAAAAATGATCTTGTAGACAGTGAGAAAACCCCACAGTCCTGCGTTGATGTAGTGTTCGAGTTACTGGCCAGTACCGCTGGCACAAGCTCTTCAAACTCGCTGCCTGAATCACTTCGGCTTCTTCAGTCTCAGCTACAAGCTGAAAGCCATCAGTCAGCTGTGCTGCGGCAAGAAGCCGAAGGACTGAGAAAGTCCCTGCAGAATTCAGATGCGTACTTTCTTGTGCAACAACAAGCGCTAGAGGATTTAAGCGCCAAACAAGAGAAAGTTAATAAGCTTTCTAAGCATCTTTCCAGCATTATGGGTACCCAGGATATTGTTTCTTGAGCTCTTCTAAAGTGGTTTCAATCCTGGACTTGTTTTGCTACGGCGTTTATATGCTGCTTTGTTCCCTATATTTGCACTGGTGGCGAACTTTTATGCCCAGCGGATGTAATATGTGTAATAGCTGTGATAGCCTAGCGTAAGTTGCTTGCTTATTTATTTCCTTGTTGAGGCCGCAATAACCTATTTTTTAAAACTAGGCCACAATAACCATGGGCTACATTTACTGTAGTGACACTGGGCCTCCTACCAGCCGTAGAAACAATGGGCCTTCTACGGGTCGTAGAAACAATGGGCCTTCTACGGGCCGTAGACACAATGGGCCTTCTACGGGTCGTATCATCAATGGGCCTTATATGGGTCGTATGATCGATCGGCCAAACACGGGCCAATAACAGACTGCATTATGGCCGTAAACGGGCTAGAGTTGGAATCGTCCGTTCATGGGCTGACCATAATGGGTCGTCATTAATAGGCTGTATTTGATGACGCTATGAAAATGGCCCAATGTATTAACGGGCCACAAACGGGTTGACTGTAACAACGGGCTAAATTTGGCCCACAAGCAGAAAATGATAGTAACGGGTCGTAAGTAACCGAATGCTGGAAATGAGCCCAAGAATAAATGGGCCCTGAGAAGGCCGAAAGATAACATGGGTTGGAAACGGCCCAATGGAATAATGGGCCGTTAATGGGTATAAAGTGATACATTGTTCATTACGGGCCAGTTTCACCACGGGCCGTTAATGGGCCAAGAGTTACAAAGGTCCTCATATGGGCCGAAAGACGTCATGGGCAATACATGGGCCGGAAGTTAAAACGGGCTGGAATCATATTGGATGGCCCAGATGACGCTACTGGGCCTAATTCAGATAGGCCATAACGGGCCCTGTGTTAGAGGGCTATAAATGGGCTATATGCGAACATGCCATTAACATGCTTTCCGTGGGCCGGCCCGCCACCTTTTGACCAAGTCAAACAGTCCGGCCTTTTTATAGGAATGGGCCTCTGTTGGGCCGTGCCACGTGTCGACATATCATAGGCGCCTTCGGTCCAATGAGTGGATGACATTTATCCCAACGGTGAGACGACACGTGTTTACTCCAGCCAATGATGATTCTACACGTGGAAAATCCCCATTGGTCGGAGCTGTTAACGGGTTATCGGATCCAAAACCGGACCCGATAGCTTAACGGCGTTCCGTTACGGTGGATGCCATGTGTCGTTCATCCTTGACAAAAGCACTTCTGTGACGCGCGATTTATCGTCATGGAAGTGGACACTTCCGTGATGATAATTTTGGTAATGGCATGGAACACTTCTACGATAGCACATGTATGACTATCTTGATTCTGTCATAAAATCGTCATGGATGTACATGCACAACAAAAAACGCGACCTACTGTGACCAACATGTATCATCACGGAAGTGTATTTTTTTGTAGTGGAGTGCCTAGGGTACAAAGGTCTACAGCAGTGCCAGTGCCAGACACAAGAGCCACAGCTTCAACACCTGCAGCCACAGCTCCAGTTGCCCCTCCAGTGGCAACTCCACCAGCTCCATCAACTTCTATTGATGCATTCATCCTTGGAGTCCTCTCAATACCTCCTCTTGAAGATCAAGCCTAGAGAGTCGCATAGCACTATGCATTTTCTAGATTTTTGGTAACTTGTTGCCAAAGAGGGAGAAAGTGTATAGATCATAGGCTTCAGATAGAGAGAGCTTTGCTTCTTTTGCTACTTATTTGCTTTGTTTGCTTGGTTGATACTTTATGCTTATGTGTGTGAGATACCTTATATGGTCATGTGTTTGATCATATCATGCTTAATGCTTGTGCTTGGATGATGACATTATCTATCTTTCATGTATGATCGTTCACTTTCCCTTGGTGATGAGTGCTTCTTCCTAATTTTTATCATTTTGAGCGCTCCACCAAGATGTATGTGACATGGAAGAGTAACCCATGATCCTAATTGGTTGTGCATTTGCATTCAAATTTTAAATAATGCACAAATTTAGGGGGGGGGGGCTCTTACTTATCACATACTTCTCAAAGTGATGATGTATTTCATTATTATTATCATTTGTCGGAGCTTTGATCTATATGTTGTCATCAATTACCAAAAAGGGGGAGATTGAAAGTGCAACTAATCCCTGGGTGGTTTTGGTAATTCTTAACAACATATAGCTCATTGAACTAATGCTCTTTCAAGATGATCATTTCAGAAAGTTTAATGATTGGCATGGCATGGACTAGAGATGTGGACCCCTCAAAATGCGAAGGACACATATTAGCAACAAGCTCATGACTCTACATTTTTATTTAAGTGATCCAAGATCACATTGAGTCCATAGGAAAGACAATACTATTAGAAGGGGGTGAGGTGTTGCTTAATGGCTTACTTGCTCAAAATTCTTAGTGATATGCTCCAAAGCCCTCAACCACTTTCTCATTTCCACATATGTCCTAAACCAAAAAGTCAAACTCGGCCCCACCGATTTGATCTATCCGGCGCCACCGAGTTCATTTGACTTAGCCACTGCCACAAACCCTAGTCACTTCGGTTTCACCGATAGGGATCTCGGTCTCACCAAGATGGGATTGCAAACTCCCTGTTTCCTTTTTGTAACATTTCGGTCCCACCGAAATGAGAGAATTGGTCCCACCGAGTATCCAATGCAAATTCATTGTTTCCTTTTCATAACACTTTGGTCTCACCGAAGCGAGCGAATCGGTCCCACCGAGTTTTCCTGACCAACTCTCTTGATCTCTAGCCTTCCCCAAGTTGCTTTCCACTCAAATGACGACGAGTCCACTGAGCACAAGTTTTAGAAGGCGACAGAGGTCATGTGTGTTGATGGAGGTGCCTCGTTACATTCTTCCCACCGCCAACTTAGTGGGCCCATGAGATTAATGCAATGGAACCGATGGTCGATGCCCAGAAGCCACTAAAATGTTCCAACACGCCTATTATTTTCGACGCTGAGGATTGCCCTGGTCGCACAACCGCAGTCGGGTGTTTGCCATTGTTGGTCTCACCAACAATATGCAACCTCAAGGTGACAAAAATTCTAGTTGATGGTGGGGTCAGTCTGAACTTGATCTCGCCCAACGTGATCAAGAGGTTGCAGATCCTTGACGAAGATCTCGAAGAAACAGGCACGTTCCAAGGGATCAATCCAGGGAGAAGCCAGCCTAAAGGAAAGGTCACGATACCTTTCACGTTTGGTGGCGACCTGAACTATAGGACAGAGAGGATCGTTTTTTATGTCGCCGAGATCCCGTTCCCGTATAACGGGATCCTTGGTCGTCCAGCACTCGCCAAGTTCATGGCGGCGTCACACTACGCGTACAATAAGCTAAAGATACCCGGACCAATGAGCATCATTACCGTCAGCTGTGACAAGAGGGATGCGCTCATTTGTGCCGATCAACTCTACCGAGAGGCATTTGCAGCATCCGTCGCCAAGACACTTTCTCCTGCCACTGGGAAGAAGACCGGCAAGGCCTCGGTCTCCGGCAAGACTTCAACCACCGGCAAGACTCCTGGCCCCGGCAAGGACTCCTGCACCCACTCCGGCAAATGCTTCTCTTTGGAGTGTTGCGTTCCCGTTGAGGACATGCCAGAGAGCTCCACCGGCAAGAGCAAGAGATCCAAGCCGGCCCCACTAGAAACCAAGAAGGTACCCATAAAGGAGGATGGCACGGGTGGAGCTTTTACCACAAGCTCCACCCTTGACAGCAAATAGGAAAGCGCGCTCATCGCCTTCCTGCGGGCGAATGTCGATGTGTTTGCATGGCAAGCATCCGACATCCCCGACATTCCGAGGAAGGTGATTGAACACCACCTTGCTGTCTGTCCCCATGCGTGTCCCGTCAAGCAGAAGGTCAGGAAGCAAGCTTTGGAACGACAAGAGTTCATCATCGAGGAGATCAGGAAGTTGGAAGCGGCAGGCTTGGTCAGAGGAGTGCTCCACCCAACGTGGTTGGACAATCCAGTGGTAGTGCGTAAGGCAAATGGGAAATGCAGGTTGTGTATTGACTGTACAGATATCAATAAAGTCTGTCCAAAGGATCCTTTCCCTTTGCCACACATTGACCAGATAGTGGACTCCACTACCGGGTGTGACCTGTTGTCATTCCTCGACGCCTACTCAGGATACCACCAGATCTTCATGATGAAGGAAGATGAAGAAAAGACCGCATTCATCACCCCATGTGGTACGTACTGCTTTGTACGAATGCCTTTCGGGTTGAAAAGCGCTGGTTCGATGTTTGCCCGAGCGGTCCAAATTGGTTTTGAGCCCCAGCTACATGGAAATATGGAAGCTTATATGGATGATATAGTGGTCAAAACCAAGGACAAGGCCACGCTTGTACAGGATCTCGAGGAAACATTTGCAAATCTATGCAAGATCAACCTCAAGCTCAACCCTGAGAAGTGTGTGTTCGGTGTACCATCCAGCAAACTTCTTGGGTTCTTCGTGTCTCAACGCGGAATCGAAGCAAATCCCAACAAGATCAAAGCGATTGAGCAGATTGAGGCGCCAAGACGAGTCAAGGATGTCCGTAGGCTCGCCGGCTGCGTTGCTGCTTTGCGTAGGTTCATCTCCAAATCTGCTGAGCGCGCCCTGCCCTTTTTCAAAGTTTTGAAAAAGGCGGGTCCAATGAAATGGATTCCGGAAGCGGAGGCAGCGCTGCAAGATTTGAAGAGACTCCACGCCAATACTAGTCGTGCCTAAACCGCAAGAGCCATTGCTGCTATATTTAGCAGCGACGAATCAAGTGGTCAGTGATGCACTAGTGGCATAGAGAGAAGTTGAGGGAGAAGCAGTGGCAGCAGCGAGGCCGTTGGATGATGGGCCGGAGCCTTCCCCGGCAGGGCCTGATGCCGGTGAGGCAGAACCCCCGGCAAAGCCTGGCCCCGGCAAGACAGAGTCTGCGCATGTGAGCGAAGTAGAGCAAAAGAAGAAGGTGATGCAGCACCCGGTTTATTTTGTCAGCTCCCTCTTGCAGGGGGCTAGATCAAGATATTCCGGTATGCAGAAGCTGCTTTTCGGCCTCCTTACGGCCTTAAGAAAGTTGTTTCACTATTTCCAAGCACATGAGATCATCGTCATCACTCGCCTCCCATTGCAACGGACCTTGCACAACCCTGATGCAACCGGGAGGATTGTGGAGTGGGCGTTGAAACTGTCAAGATTTGGCCTCAAGTTTGAAAGCACTTCGACGATCAAGAGGAGGGCCTTGGCAGAGTTCATAGCAGAATGGACCTCCACGCCTGACAAAGAAGTTCAAGAGACCACTCTTCCCGGCAAGGAGACAAGCCGTGATTGGATTATGTACTTTGATGGAGCTTTCCCGCTGCAAGGTGCTGGTGTCAGCATGCTACTCATCGCGCCCACTAGAGAGCGCCTCAAGTATGTAATCCAGATGCATTTTCCCCTGGAAAAGTCAACAAACAACATTGCGGAGTATGAGAGATTGCTTGCCGGTCTCAGGATCGCCACAGACATTGGAATCAGGAAGCTCATCATCAGATGTGATTCGCAGCTTGTCATCAAGCAAGTTAACAAAGACTATCAGAGCCCGTTGATGGAGGCCTATGTAGATGAAGTGAGGAATTTGGAGGAGCGTTTTGACGGTCTACAAGCAGAGCATGTCCCTTGAGCAGAAAACAGCATTGCCGATGACTTGTCAAAATGCACTGCCCTCAAGTTGCCTGTGGAACCAGGTACCTTTGTGCTCCAATTAACTCAGCCATCCGTTGAACCATTAGCAGGACAGAATAAGTGAAGGAAGGCAGGCCCCGGCAAGTACTTTCCCGCTGAGCTCCCAGGAGCCGCCGGCAAGGAAGTTGTCGGGAACCCCGAGCTTGCCGGGGAGCAGCAGCCTCCGGCAGGGCCTCAAGCCCTGGCCATGGAGACGGCTGCCCCCACGGCAGGAGATTAGCCTTTAGTCCCTGCTATCGAGCCCCAGGCTCCGGCATGGGCACAACACACTATTCGTTTCCTCCAAACAGGGGAACTCCCTGAGGAACAGGAAGAAGCAAAACGAGTAGCCCGTCGGTCCAGCATGTACCAATTTTTGGATGATGTCCTATACAGAAGGAGATTGAATGACGTGGAATTGAAGTGCATTCTTTAGGAGGACGTGAAGGAAATATGACCTAGAGGCAATAATAAAGTTATTATTTATTTCCTTATATCATGATAAATGTTTATTATAAATGCTAGAATTGTATTAACCGAAAACTTAGTACATGTGTGAATACATAGACAAAACATATGGTCCCTAGTATGCCTCTACTTGACTAGCTCGTTGATCAAAGATGGTTATGTTTCCTAACCATAGACATGTGTTGTCATTTGATGAACGAGATCACATCATTAGGAGAATGATGTGATCGACATGACCCATCCGTTAGCTTAGCATTATGATCGTGTCAGTTTCATTGCTACTGCTTTCTTCATGACGTATACAAGTCCCTCAGACTATGAGATTATGCAACTCCCGAATACCAAAGGAACACTTTGTGTGCTACCAAACGTCACAACGTAAAAGGGTGATTATAAAGGTGCTCTACAGGTGTCTCCGAAGGTGTTTGTTGGGTTGGCATATATCGAGATTAGGATTTGTCACTCCATGTTTCGGAGAGGTATCTCTGGGCCCTCTCGGTAATACTCATCACTATAAGCCTTGCAAGCATTGTGATTAATGAGTTAGTTGTGGGATAAAGTATTACAGAACGAGTAAAGAGACTTTCCGGTAATAAGAGTGAGCTAGGTATGATGATACCAACGATCGAATCTTGGGCAAGTAACATACCGATGACAAAGGGAACAACGTATGTTGTTATGTGGTTTGACTGATAAAGATCTTCATAGAATATGTAGGAACCAATATGAGCATCTAGGTTCCGCTATTGGTTATTGACCGGAGACGTGTCTCGGTCATGTCTACATAGTTCTCGAACCCGTAGGGTTCGCACGCTTAATGTTCGATGACGATTGGTATTATGAGTTTATGTGATATGAAGTACTGAAGATTGTTCGGAGTCCCAGATGTGATCACAGACACGACTAGGAGTCTCTAAATGGTCAAGACATAAAGATTGATATATTGGATGGCTATATTCGGACACCGGAAGTGTTACAGAGAAGTTTCGGATAAAACCGGAGTACCGGAGGGTTACCGGAACCCCTCGGGGGATTAATGGGCCTTAGTGGAGAAGAGAGAGGGCCGGACA
>NC_041389.1:319064208-319082351 GCF_002162155.2 Triticum dicoccoides | reverse complement strand
CAGTCCAAATTGTACAAGGGTAGGGGAGCCCCCTCTCCTTCCTTATCTCCTCTCCTCTTTCCCTCTTCTCCTTCTTGCACTAGGAAAGGGGGAGACCTACTCCTACTGGGAGTAGGAGTCCTCCCCCTTGGCGCGCCCCTTGTTGGCTGCTGGCCTCCTCCTCCCCTCCTTTATATACAGGGGATGGGGCACCGCATAGATACACAAGTTGACAATTGTTTTAGCCGTGTGCGGTGCCCCCCTCCACAGGTTACACACCTCAATCATATTGTCGTAGTGCTTAGGCGAAGCCCTGCGCCGGTAACTTCATTATCGCCGTCACCACGCCGTCGTGCTGACGAAACTCTCCCTCGACCTCAACTGGATCAAGAGTATGAGGGGCGCCATTGTGCTGAACATGTGCTGAGCGCGAAGGTGTCATACGCTGGGTGCTTGGATCAGTTGGATCGCAAAGACGTTCGACTACATCAACCGCGTTAACTAAACGCTTCCTCTTCGGTCTACGAGGGTACATGGACACACTCTACCCTCCCGTTGTTATGCATCACCTAGATAGATCTTGCGTGATTGTAGGATTTTTTTTGAAATTACCGTGTTCCCCAACAGTGGCATCCGAGCCAGGTCTATGTGTAGATGTTATATGCACGAGTAGAACACAAAGAGTTGTGGGCGATAATAGCCATACTGCTTACCAGCATGTCATACTTTGATTTTGCAGTATTGTTGGATGAAGTGGATCAGACCGACATTACGTGTACGCTTACACGAGACTGGTTCTACCGACGTGCTTTGCACATAGGTGGCTGGTGAGTGTATGTTTCTCCAACTTTAGTTGAATCGAGTGTGGCTACGCCAGGTCCTTGTTAAAGGTTAAAACAACACACTTGACGAAAAATCGTTGTGGTTTTGATGCGTAGGTAAGAACAGTTCTTGCTAGAAGCCGGTAGCAGCCACGTAAAACTTGCAACAATAAAGTAGAGGACGTCTAACTTGTTTTTGCAGGGCTTGTTGTGATGTGATATGGTCAAGGCATGATGTGATATAAATTGTTGTATGAGATGATCATGTTTTGTAACAAAGTTATCGGCAACTGGCAGGAGCCATATGGTTGTCGCTTTATTGTATGTAATGCAATCGCCATGTAATTGTTTTATTTTATCACTAAGCAGTAGCGATAGTCATAGTAACAATAGGTGGCGAAACGACAATTGATGCTATGATGGAGATCAAGGTGTCGCGCCGGTGACGTTGGAGATCATGACGATGCTACGGTGATGGAGATCATGAGCACAAGATGATGATGGCCATATCATGTCACATATTTTGATTGCATGTGATGTTTATCCTTTATGCATCTTATTTAGCTTAGAACGTCGGTAGCATTATAAGATGATCCCTTACTAAATTTCAAGGTACAAGTGTTCTCCCTGAGTATGCACCATTGCTACAGTTCGTCGTGCTGAGACACCACGTGATGATTGGGTGTGATAAGCTCTACGTTCACATACAACGGGTGCAAGACAGTTTTGCACACGCAGAATACTCGGGTTAAACTTGACAGTCCTAGCATATGCAGATATGGCCTCGGAACACTGGAGACCGAAAGGTCAAGCGTGAATCATATAGTAGATTTGATCAACATAGTGATGTTCACCATTGAAAACTACTTCATCTCACGTGATGATCGGACATGGTTTAGTTGATTTGGATCACGTGATCATTTAGATGACTAGAGGGATGTCTATCTAATTGGGAGTTCTTAAGTAATGTGATTAATTGAACTTTAATTTATCATGAACTTAGTCCTGACAATATTTTGCAAATTATGTTGTAGATCAGTAGCTCGCGTTTTAGCTTCCCTATGTTTTTATATGTTCCTAGAGAAAACTAAGTTGAAAGATGAAAGTAGCAATAATGTGGACTGAGTCCATGATCTGAGGTTTATCCTCATTGTTGCACAGAAGAATTATGTCCTTGATGCACCGCTAGGTGACAAAACTATTGCAGGAGCAGATGCAGACGTTATGAACGTTTGTCTAGCTTAATATGATGACTACTTGATAGTTTAGTGCACCATGCTTTACGGCTTAGAATCGGGACTTCAAAGACGTTTTGAATGTCATGGACCATATGAGACATTCCAGGAGTTGAAGTTAATATTTCAAGCGAATACCCGAGTTGAGAGATATGAAGTCTCCAAAAAGTTCTATAGCTAAAAGATGGAGGAGAATAGCTCAAGTAGTGAGGATGTGCTCAGATTGTCTGGGTACTACAATCGCTTGAATCAAGTGGGAGTTAATCTTCCAGATAAGATAGTGATTGACAGAGTTCTCTAGTCATCATCACCAAGTTACTGGAACTTCATGATGAACTATAGTATGCAAGGGATGACGAAAATGATTCCCGAGCTCTTCGTGATGCTGAAATCAACAAAGGTAGAAATCAAGAAAGAGCATCAAGTGTTGATGATTGAAAAGACCGCTAGTTTCAAGAAAAGGGTAAAGGGAAAGAAAGGGAACTTCAAGTAGAATGGCAAGAAAGTTGTCACTCCCGTGAAGAAGCCCAAAGCTGGACCAAATCCTGAAATTGAGTGCTTCTACTTCAAAGGAAATGGTCACTGGAAGCGGAAACACCCTGAATATTTGGTGGATAAGAAAGATGGCAAAGTGAACAAGATTATATTTGATATACAGGTTATTGATGTGTACCTTACTAGTGTTTATAGTAGCCCATGGGTATTTGAAACTTGTTCGGTTGCTAAGATTATAACTCGAAACAGGAGTTACAGAATAAACAGAAACTATGATGTGTGTTGGAAGTGGTTCCAAGATTGATATGATCATATCGCACACTCCCTATACTTTCGAGATTAGCGTTGAACCTAAATAAATGTTATTTGGTGTTTGCGTTGAGCATAAATATGATTAGATCATGTTTATTGTGCTCTTTTTAGACTTAGATGCTCTCATCCCTGACCCGAACACTGCTTCGGTCAAAATGGTCACAGTAGCCTTTGGTAAAAAGAGATTGGTAGGGGGCTAGACCCTTTGTCTCTAACCTGGCAGATGTGACTCTCCGGCAGGCACAGAGGGCGCCGACAAGATAGCTTGCCCGAAAAACTCATTTATTTGCATTAAAGAGGCTTTTTCGCCTCTACATGGGCATATACGTGCACGGGTTCCTGGCAAGGCTCGTATTTTTCATAAACATGCTGATGCAATTATGAATGTTACAGAACATGAGCATGGACTCGAGAGATTACATTATTTGAAATTAAGATTTGACAAGTGCCTACAAGTTGGAAAAAAGATAAGTGCCCTGTAATCCCCGTTCTTGCCCTTTTCCTCCCCAGGCACGGCAAGTGAAGACAGAGACGAGCATGGAGAACATGTCGATGGAGAGCATGGTGGGGTAGCCCGTCGACCACCATTGCCAGAGCCAGCACCAATGCCAGAGCCAGCAGGGCACAACCCCCGGCAAGGCGTGTTGCCGGGGGAGGAGGCGGTGCAGATGATGGTGCTGCCACTAATGGTCAGCTGGAGTCGGAGTCTGAGTCCTCCAGCCCGTTACCGTCGTCATCGTTGCCGCTGTCCTCCTCGTCACTGTCGCTCGAGGAGGAGCTTTCGCTGTCGGTATAACTCTCCGCGCAGCACCCTAAGCAAATTCCCGAGCTCCCGAAGACCTTGATGGAGAGCAGGTCGTTCTCCATTAATTTGAACTGGAGAACGTGCCCCTCCGACAAGCTATGGGTGCGTGCACAGGTTTTCCACCCATGGCGAATATACATGACGTGAGGAGCGGGGAAGTCAACATCGACCCACATGTTGTCGTTCCCGTAGCCCCTCATGTGCAGCCTCAAAGCCTGCGGCGGGTCATGCTCCATTACCTGAGCAAACGGGGTAGGGAGGCGGAGATGACCGCACACGGGCGTGTACAGTCTGATGAAGAACTTGCAGGGCTGGTCTCCGACATGACCCTCCATTGGAGGAGGGGCCGCCAGCGGAGGCGCGACTGGTGCGCCGCCCCGTCCTCCTCTTCCCAGAGCACCATGGCAGCCTTAGGCTCACCCCCTTCCTCTCCACCTCGCAGCGGGCTCCGCCGCCGTGAACTCCGGAGGAGGGGGGAAGCGCTGTCAAGCAGAAGCCCTCGTCGCCGCCATTGAAGCACTAGCACACCCTCTCACCATGGAGAGTGAAAGAAGGATACCAAGCAAAAAGGGGAGGAAGGAGGTGAGTACTGGAAGGCACCGTCCCTCTCCCTTTTTATAGAAGGGAAGGGTCTGGGCCTGGCCTCCCAACCCAAGGGCGGCCACCCCGCTCGACCAATACGGCCTCCTGAGGCACAGGGAATCAGGACCGACCCGCTGCTTGATACGTCTCCGTCGTATCTATAATTTTTGATTGTTACATGCCAATATTCTACAACTTTCATATACTTTTGGCAACTTCTTATACTATTTTTGGGACTAACATATTGATCCAGTGCCCAGTGCTAGTTCCTGTCTGTTGCATGTTTTTTATTTCGCAGAAACCCAATATCAAACAGAGTCCAAACGGGATAAAAATGTACGGAGATTTTTTGGAATATTTATGATTTTTGGGAGGAAGAATCAACGCAAAACGGTGTCCGGGGTGGCCACGAGACAGGGGGCGCGCCCTCCCCCTGGGTGCGCACTGGACTCTCGTGGGCCACCCGTAAGACGGTTGATGCCCTTCTTTTGCCGCAATAAAGCTAATTTTATGAGAAAAATCTGGGCGAAAGATTCACCCCAATCGGAGTTACGGATCTCCAGATATAAAAGAAACGGTGAAGGGGTAGAATCTGAGAACGCAGAAACAGAGAGATAGATCCAATCTCGGAGGGGATCTCGCCCCTCCCACGCCATGGGAGCCAAGGACCAGAGGGGAAACCCTTCTCCCATCTAGGGAGAAGGTCAAGGAAGAAGAAGAAGAAGGGGGGCTCTCTCCCCCTTGCTTCCGGTGGCGCCGGAACGCTGCCGGGGGCCATCATCATTACCGCAATCTTCACCAACACTGCCGTCATCTTCACCAACATATCCATCACCTTCTCCCTTCTATATTCAGCGGTCCACTCTCCCGCAACCCGCTGTACCCTCTACTTGAACATGGTGCTTTATGCTTCATATTATTTTCCAATGATGTGTTGCCATCCTATGATGTCTGAGTAGATTTTCGTTGTCCTGTCAGTGATTGATGAATTGCTATGATTGGTTTGAATTGCATGTTTTATTATTGGTGCTGTCCTATTGTGCCCTCCGTGTCGCGCAAGCGTGAGGGATTCCCACTGTAGGGTGTTGCAATGCGTTCATGATTCGCTTATAGTGGGTTGCGTGAGTGACTGAAACACAAACCCGAGTAAGGGGATTGTTGCGTATGGGATAAAGGGGACTTGATACTTTAATGTTATGGTTGGGTTTTACCTTAATGAATCTTTAGTAGTTGCGGATCCTTGCTAGAGTTCCAACCATATGTGCATATGATCCAAGTAGAGAAAGTATGTTAGCTTATGCCTCTCCCTCAAATAGAATTGCAATAGTGATTACCGGTCTAGTAACGTAGTCAATTGCTTAGGGACACTTTCACCACTCCTACAACCACTTTCCCACACTCGCTTTATTTACTTTATTGCTTCTGTATCTAAACAGCCCCCAGCTTTTATTTATGTGTTCTTTATTATCTTGCAAACCTATCCAACAACACCTACAAAGTACTTCTAGTTTCATACTTGTTCTAGGTAAAGTGAACGTCAAGCGTGCGTAGAGTCGTATCAGTGGCAGATAGGACTTGAGAGAGTATTTGTTCTACCTTTAGCTCCTCGTTGGGTTCGACACTCTTACTTATCGAAAGAGGCTACAACTATCCCGTATACTTGCGGCTCATCAAGACCTTTTTCTGGCGCCGTTGCCGGGGAGTCATAGCGTGGGGTGAATATTCTCGTGTGTGCTTGTTTGCTTTATCACTAAGTAATTTTTATTTGCTGTTCTTAGTTGTTTTATATCTTTAGTTATGGGTAGGAAATGCAAAATAATAAAAAAAATTAGTTGTACCTACTGAACCAGTGGTTGAAGAACCACTCAAAATCTATCACATTCCTGAAGCTTTTTACTTGGATCATCTTCGATCCCTTTGTGCTCGTGCTGAAACCCCCACTAGTTTAGTTGAGGGCAAATCTTTAGATGAGCATGCTTGTTTTGTGTGACACCATATATCTGAAAATGGGAAACAATTATGGGATCAAATTCAACGTTTGCAATGCTATGCTTGGAATTTATGTGAAATATATGAGTTTACTTGTTGTTCTGAAGACCCTAAGAAACACCTACCCTACCAATGCTTGTTTAGTGATAATGGAATCGTATCTTCGTATGCTAAGGGTGTTTACAATTACTATGATGTTCAACAAATTGAAGAATTTGTTGCTTTTAAAGGTGCTTATGAGATTGCCTCTTTGATCGAAAAGTATGATGCTACTCTTTACAAATCTGAAAATTTTGCCATATTTCAATATTGTTATGATAATTATGCTTCTAATGCCTATGTTAAACCATATATTGAGGACTTCTCTGCTGTCCAAGAAGAGACTAATATTTTGCAGGAAGCTATGGAAGAAGAAATTGATGAAACAGTGAGCTCATTGGATGAAAAAGATGATGAGGAGAGCGAAGAACAAAAGGAGGAAGAGCGGATTAGCTACCCGTGCCCACCTTCTAATGAGAGTAACCCTCCAACTCATACATTATTTAATTCCCCTTCATGCTTACCGAAGGATGATTGCTATGATGATTGCTATGATCCCTTGAATTTGTTTGAAATATCCCTTTTTGATGATGCTTGCTATGCTTGTGGCCAAGATGCCAATATGAAATATGCTTATGGAGATGAACTTGCTATAGTTCCTTATGTTAAACATGAAATTGTTGCTATTGCACCCACGCATGATAGTCCTATTATCTTTTTGAATTCTCCAAACTACACTATATCGGAGAAGTTTGTGCTTATTAAGGATTATATTGATGGGTTGCCTTTTACCATTGCACATGATGATTTTGATGAATATAATATGCATGTGCTTGCTGCTCCTACTTGCAATTATTATGAGAGAGTAAATCTATCTCTGCCTCTTTATGTTTCCAATACATTAGAATTGCAAGAATCTGCTGTGTGTGCATTGGCCTTTGCTATGTGTGCATGAATTGTTCTCTTATGACATGCCGATGCATAGAAGAGAGTTAGACTTCGTTGTTTCATGATGTATGTTACTTTTTGCTCACTACTAAATTACAAATCATTGTTAATTAAAATTGGCTTTGATATACCTTGGGATCCGGGTGGATTCATTACTTGAGCACTAAATGCCTAGCTTAATGGCTTTAAAGAAAGCGCTGCCAGGGAGACAACACGAAAGTTTTAGAGAGTCATTTATTTCTGTTGAGTGCTTTTATATAGTCTAAAAACAAAAAAATAAAGAGGGGAACCTAAAAACTTTTCAAAAAGGAAAGTGAAAGTGAGAAAGACAAGCATTGTTGAAGTGGGAGAGCTCCTTGAACTTTGTTCATGCTCACGGAAACTTTGTGAATCTTGATTACAGATACTTTTCAACAAAAATAATTACCCCCTTGTACAATTCCATTGTATTATAAAAATAATGTGCCAAGGTTTGCCTTTAGGATGTTTACAATGCTTGTTGGTTTGTATGGTGCAGGACAGAAACTTTGTCTCTAGTGCATGATTTAACATTTTTAACTGGAACGTCAAATGGTTCTGATTCCTTTCGCACTGTCTTTCTGTACAACTTGTTTATTCTTCCTAATTTTGGTAGAAGTTTTGGGGTACCAGAATTATGGTGGATGTTCAGATTGCTACAGACTGTTCTGTTTTTGACAGATTCTGTTTTTGATGCATAGTTTACTTGTTTTGATGAATCTATCAATTTGTATCAGTGGATCAAGCCATGGAAAAGTTATATTACAGTAGACACAATGCAAAAAAAATATGAATTGGTTTGCAACCGTACTTATAGTGGTGATTTGCTTTATTATACTAACGGATCTTACCGAGTTTTCTATTGAAGTTTTGTGTGGATGAAGTGTCTAATCGAGAAGGTCTTGATATGAGGAAAAGGAAGAGAGGCAAGAGCTCAAGCTTGGGGATGCCTGAGGCACCCCAAGTAAATATTCAAGGAGACTCAAGCATCTAAGCTTGGGGATGCCCCAGAAGGCATCCCCTCTTTCTTCAACAAGTATCGGTATGTTTTCGTATTCGTTTCGTTTATGCATTATGTGCAAGTCTTGGAGCGTCTTTTGCATTTAGTTTTCACTTTTATTTTGTGCACCATGCTGGTATGAGATAGTCCTTGGTTGATTTATATAATGCTCATTGCACTTCACTTAAATCTTTTGATTATGGCTTTATAGAATGCTTCATGTGCTTCACTTATATCATTTGAAGTCTGGATTGCTTGTTTCTCTTCATATAGAAAACCGCCATTTGTAGAATGCTCTTTTGCTTCACTTATATTTGTTAGAGCGTGGGCATATCTTTTGTAGAAAGAATTAAACTCTCTTGCTTCACTTATATCTATTTAGAGAGATGACAGGAATTGGTCATTCACATGGTTAGTCATAAAATCCTACATAAACTTGTAGATCGCTGGATATGATATGTTTGATTCCTTGCAATAGTTTTGCGATATAAAGATGGTGATATTAGAGTTATGCTAGTGGGTGGCTGTGGATTAGTAGAAACACTTGTGTTGAGGTTTGTGATTCCCGTAGCATGTACGTATGGTGAACCTCTTTGTGATGAAGTTGGAGCACAATTTTATTTATTGATTGTCTTCCTTATGAGTGGCGGTCAGGGACGAGCGGTGGTCTTTTCCTACCAATCTATCCCCCTAGGATCATGCGTGTAGTACTTTGTTTTCAACGGCTTGTAGATTTTTGCAATAAGTATATGAGTTCTTTATGACTAATGTTGAGTCCATGGATTATACGCACTCTCACCGTTCCATCATTGCTAGCCTCTTCGGTACCGTGCATTGCCCTTTCTCACCTCGAGAGTTGGTGCAAACTTCACAGGTGCATCCAAACCCCATGATACGATACGCTCTGTCACACATAAGCCTCCTTATATCTTCCTCAAAACAGCCACCATACCTACCTATCATGGCATTTCCATAGCCATTCCGAGATATATTTCCATGCAACTTTCATCATCATCATATACATGATTTGAGCATTCACTGTCATATTGCTTTGCATGATCGTAAGATAGCTAGCATGGTGTTTTCATGGCTTGGCCGTTTTTTGAAGTCATTGCTACGCTAGATCATTGCACATCCTGGTACACCGCCGGAAGCATTCATATAGAGTCATATCTTTGTTCTAGATATTGAGTTGTAAGTAAATAAAAGTGTGATGATCATCATTATTAGAGCATTGCCCCAGTGAGGAAAGGATGCAGGAGACTATGATTCCCCCACAAGTCGGGATGAGACTCTGGACTTTATGAAAAATACAAGAGGCCAAAGAAGCCCAAATAAAAAAAACGAGGCCAAAGAAGCCCACCAGAAAAAATAAAAAAAAGAAGAGAAAAAAGAAATAAAATAAAAAAATGAGAGAAAAAGAAAGAAGGGGCAATGCTACTATCCTTTTACCACACTTGTGCTTCAAAGTAGCACCATGCTCTTCATAGAGAGAGTCTCCTATGCTTTCACTTTCATATACTAGTGGGAATTTTCATTAAAGAACTTGGCTTGTATATTCCGATGATGGGCTTCCTCAAATGCCCGAGGTCTTCATGAGCAAGCAAGTTGGATGCACACCCACTTAGTTTTCAGTATGAGCTTTCATACACTTATAGTTCTAATGCATCCGTTGCATGGCAATCCCTACTCACTCACATTGATGTCTATTGATAGGCATCTCCATAGCCCGTTGATACGCCTAGTCGATGTGAGACTTTCTCATTTTTTTCTTCTCCACATAACCCCCGCCATCATATTCTATTCCACCTATAGTGTTATGTCCATGGATCACGCTCATGTATTGCGTGAAAGTTGAAAAAGTTTGAGATTATTAAAGTATGAAACAATTGATTGGCTTGTCATCGGGGTTGTGCATGATTAAATACTTTGTGTGATGAAGATAGAGCAACAGCCAGACTATATGATTTTGTAGGGATAACTTTCTTTGGCCTTGTTGTTTCGAAAAGACATGATTGCTTTATCGGTACGCTCGAAGTATTATTGTTTTTATGTCAAATGATAGACTATTGCCTTGAATCACTCGTGTCTTAATATTCATGCCATGATTAGACATATGATCAAGATTATGCTAGGTAGCATTCCACATCAAAAATTATCTTTTTTATCATTTACCTACTCGAGGACGAGCGGGAATTAAGCTTGGGGATGCTGATACGTCTCCGTCGTATCTATAATTTTTGATTGTTCCATGCCAATATTCTACAACTTTCCATACTTTTGGCAACTTTTTATACTATTTTTGGGACTAACATATTCATCCAGTGCCCAGTGTCAGTTCCTGTCTGTTGCATGTTTCTTGTTTCGCAGAAACCCAATATCAAACGGAGTCCAAACGGGATAAAACCGATGGAGATTTTTTTTGGAATATTTATGATTTTTGGGAGGAAGAATCAACACGAAACGGTGTCCGGGGTGGCCACGAGACAGGGGGGCGTACCCTCCCCCTGGGCGCGCCCTGGACTCTCGTGGGCCACCCGTAAGGCGGTTTTGCGCCCTTCTTTTGCCGCAAGAAAGCTAATTTTACGAGAAAAATCTGGGCGAAAGATTCACCCCAATCGGAGTTACGGATCTCCAGATATAAAAGAAACGGTGAAGGGGTAGAATCTGAGAACGCAGAAATAGAGAGATAGATCCAATCTCGGAGGGGCTCTCGCCCCTCCCACGCCATGGGAGCCAAGGACTAGAGGGGAAACCCTTCTCCCATCTAGGGAGAAGGTCAAGGAAGAAGAAGAAGAAGGGGGGCTCTCTCCCCCTTGCTTCCAGTGGCGCCGGAACGCCGCTGGGGGCCATCATCATCACCGCGATCTTCACCAACACCGCCGTCATCTTCACCAACATCTCCATCACCTTCCCCCTTCTATATTCAGCGGTCCACTCTCCTGCAACCTGTTGTACCCTCTACTTGAACATTGTGCTTTATGCTTCATATTATTTTCCAATGATGTGTTGCCATCCTATGATGTCTGAGTAGATTTTCGTTGTCCTATCGGTGATTGATGAATTGCTATGATTGGTATGAATTGCATGTTTTATTATTGGTGCTGTCCTATTGTGCCCTCCGTGTCGCACAAGCGTGAGGGATTCCCGCTGTAGGGTGTTGCAATGCGTTCATGATTCGCTTATAGTGGGTTGGATGAGTGACTAAAACACAAACCCGAGTAAGAGGATTGTTGCGTATGGGATAATACTTTAATGCTATGGTTGGGTTTTACCTTAATGAATCTTTAGTAGTTGCGGATGCTTGCTAGAGTTCCAATCATAAGTGCATATGATCCAAGTAGAGAAAGTATGTTAGCTTATGCCTCTCCCTCAAATAGAATTGCAATAGTGATTACCGGTCTAGTAACGTAGTCAATTGCTTAGGGACACTTTCACCACTCCTACCACCACTTTCTCACACTCGCTTTATTTACTTTATTGCTTCTTTATCTAAACATCCCCTAGCTTTTATTTACGTGTTCTTTATTATCTTGCAAACCTATACAACAACACCTACAAAGTACTTCTAGTTTCATACTTGTTCTAGGTAAAGTGAACATCAAGCGTGCGTAGAGTCGTATCAGTGGCAGATAGGACTTGAGAGAGTATGTGTTCTACCTTTAGATCCTCGTTGGGTTCGATACTCTTACTTATCGAAAGAGGCTACAACTATCCCGTATACTTGCGGGTCATCACTGCTCCAATCAGCGATGCCTAGTTTCCCGCCTCGGTGTTAATGCACATGCCCTCCGCATCCGCCGCCTGCCCTTCATAAGGCATGGAGGACATGTGGCGAGCGAGCGAGAGGCATAAAGACAAGTGGACGACCGTTTTCTACCCCGTGATCGTGGGGTGTGGCGCCATGAAGGCCACGACCCGAGTCCACTTTGTAAATGAGTAGTGCCCCTGCGAATCCCTGTTTTTATGAGGAAGGCGCGGGCCACCTCTTTACTATTCACTGCAAGGTGACGCAAGCGTGCTGCGACCGTCCCACGCACGACCCACACGTCACGCACTCAATATGGATCATGGGGAAGCGCAACTGACGAGAAGTTTACAGTGGTTAAGTCTCTGCCACGCGTGCCCACGCACGTTTTGAGCCTGGCCCAACAACGCTTCATGCTTATGTGTGGCCCAGGCCCGGGGGCTCCTGATGGTGTACAAAAGTATGGGCTTTCTGTACCCCTTACTTGTGCACGGGCAATCGTAGCCACACCTGCGGCAGGGCTTGGCGGGGCAGGAGGAGATAGGAGACAAGACTACCAAGACAACATTCAAGATAGTGAATAGAGCAGAGGACAAGCAAGACCTCCCCCGGCAACATCCTTGCCAGGGCGGCTTGTGTGGCCCCGGCAAGGTCCTTGCCAGGGCAACCCGCGAAGCACCAGCAAGGCCATCACCCTGGGGCTGAGAGCTCTGACATCATCGACAATCTCAAGGCCAAGGCTCGGGGGCATGTGCATAGTAGCATGCAGATCTTTGTGAAAATTGATAGCATGTAGGTCCACATAGGACTAGAAGACAAAGAGCCCCGGCAAGACCCTTGCCGGGGACGACCACGAGGGCCTGGCAAGACCCTTGTCGGGGACAATTGTGGGGCCACAGCCAGGCCCGCTCCCGACAAGGTTTTCGCCACCTCACGCCCGTTCAAGCGTGACGGCCAGATTGCCAGCTAGGCAAACGCCTGCATGGCGGCATGCCGATCTTCGTGGAGGCTCTACCACCGCGCTAGCACAGTAGCTGGCTAGCCAGCCTAGCGTTGCATGCCTCGTCGGCCTAGACGCGTGTCAAGGCAAGGAGAGGTAGCGACGGACGATACGGGTTCCTCTTACCACCCCCGATAAAGTTAGAGGGCACATAGGCAGCGCATTAAATGTGTTTGTCCTACGATGTCAGGGATAAGCATGAGCACTGTAGCTGCTTTCCACCTCCTGTGTGCCGCTGTGGCAACCCCTTTGACATATAAAAGGAGGCCCGAGGCGTACTGAGAGAGGATTCAGATTTTTTGGACTGGGCAAGCACCGCAGCTAGTTCAAGAGCTCAGGAACACAGAATATACACACAAGTAGGACTAGGGTTTTACGCACCATTGCGGCCCGAACCTGGGTAAAAATTCCTTGCGCTGATCACTAGACCTGCTCTTTGCACAGCTCTTCTCCCCGCCAACAGTAGGATCCCCATGATCCCATACGTGTCATTTCCTCGACACTTCTCAATCTATTTTCTCCCTCCATCAGTACTAAGCGGGAATACCGCTTGTGCATCCATCTCCTTAAACCCAAAGTTGTGCCAAATGAGTCAACTATACCTACCTATATGCGGTTTTTACATGTCGCTCCAAGTAAATTTCCATGTGCCAACTCTAATCATTCAAAAAAGGGATAATTGATTTTATGCCCCTAGTTGGGTCACACTCGGCAGGTTTACCCCTAATTTTTGAAAACACTTATTCCTGCCCAAACCACTTTGCTCCTCTTATGCTTTTGCCCTTTGACCGTTTGACCATCACTTTGAAAACTTCATAAAAAATTCATACTAACTCAGAAAAATTCAAATAAGATATCAAAATGTTCAGAAAAGCGTCACCTATATGTGCATGTCATTTGCATTCATGAAAAAAGTGTTGGTCAGTCCCCATCTCAGTTTTAGCTGATATGATCTTAGCATGAATAGTAAAATCTAAAAAAATCTAAATATTCTAAAAAAAGTTGGTGGCAAACTTTGACCAATGTTTTGAGTGCTTGCCAAGTTTCAAAAGGGAATGACATTCATGGAAGCCGTGGGAAAAAACAAAAATCAATGCTCCAAGATTTCTTTTTTTTTGCCACGACTTCCATGAATGTCATTCCCTTATGAAACTTGGCAAGCGCTCCAAACATTGGTCAAAGTTTGCCACCAATTTTTTAAAAAAAATTAGAATTTTTTTAGATTTTACTGTTCATGCTAAGATCATATGAGCTAAAACTGAGATGGGGACTCACCAACACTTTTTTTCATGAATGCAAATGACATGCAGATATAGGTGATGCTTTTTTGAACATTTTGATATCTTATTTGAATTTTTCTGAGTTAGTATGAATTTTCTATGAAGTTGTCAAAGTGATGGTCAAATGGTCAAAGGGCAAAAGCATAAGAGGAGCAAAGTGGTTTGGGCAGGAACAAGTGTTTTCGGAAACTAGGGGTAAACCTGCCGAGTGGGACACAACTAAGGGCACCAAATTAATTATCCCTTCAAAAAACTACCTATTTTGTATGCCCGTACCGCTCATGAAGCGACAAGGGGTGGCTAATATCTTTCATGCTAGATGGCTTATTCTCATGATGAGTGTTTATTCACTTGTCATTGCACGGGAAAGTGCCAGGTAATAGGGATGCCCAGTCCTAAAATGAATGAAAATGATTAAAAAAAGCCCCTTGGAAAGTTGAAAGTTTGGAAGGCACCCATGGGTATGGCAAGCCATGGATTGTGAAAGAATGGTGGAGGGGAGTAAACTCTATTTTCTGTTTCAGAACCACCTATAATGTGTCTAACATGGGAGATAATGGAAATTCTTGGTCGTGACGTTGACAGGAAAAGCATGCCTCGCTCAAAAATATTTTTATATCTATTTTAAACTCTAAGCATTGGCACCTCTACAAATCTCTGCTTCCCTCTGCGAAGGGCCTATCTATTTTACTTTTATGCATTTTTATTCTTATGTTGAGCCTCCATCTTCTGTTATAAAGCACCAACTTGAGAGCACTATTGTCATACTTGTGCATTGGGTGTAGTTAATGTTGAGTGTGTTTCATGAATGGATCAATGACTGAGCATAATGGGCTCGGGATAACTATCTTTAGCATTGACATTTTGAAAGACATGGTTGCTTGTTAGTATGTTGGAGTATTTATATCTTCGTGTCAAACTATCGACTATTGCTTTTAATCACTCGAACCCAAATATCCATGCCAGAAAAGTAAAGATTATATGATGAATATGATAGGTAGCATTCTACATCAAAAATTTTGATTTTATCATTTGCCTACTCGAGGACGAGCAGGAATTAAGCTTGGGTGATCCAACATATCTATAATTTTTTATTGCCCCTTGCTATTATAGTATCAATCTTGGATGTTTTATATGCATTTACAAGCAATTATATATATCATTGTTTGGGACAAACATATTAACTTAGTGCCCAGTGCTAGTTGATGTTTTTTGCCTGTTTTTGTTTTTCCAGAATATCAGTACCAAACAAAATCTCAAGTGCCACGAAACTTTTTGGAGATTTTTTTTCTCGACAAAAGAGACCCTAGAAGCTTCAAGAGAAGGCCAGAAGATGAAGGAGGGGCCTACGAGGCGCAATGGCGCGCCCAGGGGGGTGGGTGCCTTGGTGGCTCATGGGGCCCATGTTCACCCGTTTGACCTAATTTCGCCTCTATAAATTCTCTAAAATTGGGAAACCAACCGAGAGTCAGCCAAAATACCTTTTCCACCACCGCAAGTTCCTGTTATCAACAGATCCCATCTGGAGGCCTTTTCTGGCACTCTGCTGGAGGGGGAATCAATCACGGAGGGGCTCTACATCAACCTTGCTACCTTCCTAATGATGTGTGAGTAGTTTACACAAACCTACGGGTCCATAGTTAGTAGCTTGATGGCTTCTTCTCTCTCTTTGATCTTCAATACAATGTTCTCCTAGATGTTCTTGGAGTTCTATTCGATGTAATCACTTTTTGTGGTGTGTTTGTTGGGATACAATGAATTGTGACTTTATGATCAGATTATCCATGAATATTATTTGAGTCATCTCTGAACTCTTTTATGCTTGATTATTATAGCTTTGTATTTCTCTCCGATCTATTGATTTGGTTTGGCCAACTAGATTGATTTTTCTTGGAATGGGAGAGGTGCTTTGTAATGGGTTCGATCTTGTAGTGCTCAATCACAGTGACAGATAGGGACATCACACGTATTTGTATCGTTGCCATGAAGGATAAAAATATGGGGTTTATTCATGCGACTTTACTTTGTCTACATCATGTCATCTTGCTTAAGGCGTTACTCCGTTCTTTATGAACTTAATACTCTAGGTGCATGCTAGATAGCGGTCGATGTGTGGAGTAATAGTAGTAGATGCAGGCAGGAGTCGGTCTACTTGTCTCAGACGTGATGCCTATATACATGATCATTTCCTTGGAAGTCGCCATGATTATTCGCTTTCCTATCAATTGCCCAACAATAATTTGTTTATCCACCGTGTGCTGTTTTCAAGAGAGAAGCCTCTAGTGAAAACTATGGCCCTAGGTCTACTTTATCATATATTAAAATCCAAAAAATACCTTGCTGCAAATTTTCTTCACTTTATTTATTTTGTGTTTTATTTATCTATCAATCACTACAAAATTTAATCTTTGCAAATAATTGCCAAGGGATTGACAACCCCTTGCTCGCGTTGGGTACAAGTATTTGTTATTTTGTGTGCAGGTACTGCTAACGAGGTGTTGTGTGGTTCTCCTACTAGATTGATAACCTTGGTTTTTAACTGAGGGAAATACTTATCTCTACTATAATGCATCATTCCCTCCTCTTCGGGGAAATCCCAACGCAGCTCACAAGTAGCATGCTCCGCTCCGTGGACCTCGAGGAACCATCCCTGGCCATCATGGTGACGGTCGCGCTCGCCTACCACAACTCCAATGACCGCGTGAGCATCCTATACGGATGCCTCAATGTCTTTGTGATCTACTGCAAAATGTCTCCGTAGGAGTTGAAGGTGTTGTCGCCGAGTAGATTCATGGCATGGTTACCGCCATTAACAAGGGAGCTTCACGTGATTCATCGGTCAGCCATATGGAGGCCTTTGCATGAAGAAAATTTATCCTCGGCCGCCTCGAGATGGAGTATATTTAGGGGTTGGATAACGGTCAGAGTAAAATTTATCCTCCCTTATGGGATTTAGGACATCGGCTAGGTGTGGCATAGAGGAGTAAAACCAGATTTATCCTTCCTTATAGCAGGATAGGGGGGCAATTAGAGTTTGTCTAAAAGGTTATTTTCATGGGTTTGCCTTGGTATCATGTTCATACTATCATATTGAATGATTTGGGGCAATAAGTTTATGAATGGGCTGGCTCAATGGCTTTATGCAAATTAGCAGTTTTTTTCTCTCTCATCATGTTCTGGCTCCAAACAAGGTATGTTGGTAATTCTCTTCATGACCCATTTAGGAATAACGAATTAATGCGGTGGTTGGAGTATTTTCAGGAGTAACTTTAAAAGGCACTTCAAAGAGCCGAAGCTATAGCTGAGGGTACAAAATTTTGGGGCATGCTCTCCCCTTTACGTATCAAGACAAAGAAACAACTTCCTGATTTGATTTCAGATCTAGGATATACAATAATGAATTCCGACGATCTATGATCACCAAACGCAGTAATATGAATGTCTCCCGCGAGCCCCAAAGATTCAATCAAGTATGCCTACTTTGTTGGCACAAGGAAAGGTAGAACGACCTTCTACCATGTCAACGGCTCATGATACGTCTCAACGTATCTATAATTTTTTTATTGCTTCATGCTATTATATTCTCAATTTTGTATGCTTTATATGTCAATTTATATTACTTTTATGGACTAACCTATTAACTCAGTGCTGAATGTCATCTCCTATTTTCTGCATGTTTTTTATTTTCTAGAAAATCCATTCCAAACGAAGTCCAAACATGATGAAACTTTTGGACCATTTTTTCTGGACGAAAAGATATCCTAGAAGCTTCAGGAGAAGGGCAGAAGATGTACGAGGGAGCCATTAGGCAGGGGACGTGCCTAGGTGTCTTGTGGCCCCCTCTATCACTGTTTGATCTAATTCCAATGCTATAAATTCCCATATATCAAGA